>NC_073310.1:51413144-51747615 GCF_027595985.1 Sorex araneus | reverse complement strand
AGGATATGCAATGCACTGGTTGAACTCCACAAGAAGAAAACTGCCAACCCAATCAAAAAATGGGGTGATGAAATGAACAGAAATTTTCCCAAAGGTTGACTTTAGGGGGGAGAAACTCCAAATCAATAACAGTGAGTTTTTTGTTGAAATATTGAATGTAATCAAAGTAAAGTGAAAGTAAAGTAAAATTTACCAGTTACACATGTGGGGTGGGGGGCTGGGGCAATGGGGGGGAGGGGGAGGTCTACTGTGATTCTTGGTGGTGAAATATGTGCACTGGTGAAGGTATGGGTGTTCGAGCATTGTTTAACTGAGACTTAAACCTGAAAGCTTTGTAACTTTCCACATGGTGATTCAATAAAAGAATAAATTAAAAAAAAACCCATTGTCATGTTTTCTTTGAGGGGTGGGACGGTAGTAAGGCGCACTTGGCAGTGATCTGTCTCTGCACTCAGCAATCACTCTTGGCAGGCTTTGGAGACCATATGAGGGGATCAAATCAGGGTCAGCTATGTGCAAGACTTACCCGCTCTATTATCTCTCTATCCTGCTTTTTTACTAACTGAAGTGTCAAGTATCTGCAAGCACTGAAAATTATCACCATGCTAATAATACCTGAGTTCTAAACTGATACTGTACCAACCAACTAGACAATTTTTAAAAATATCCCCAAAGAAGCTTTGTGGTTATGGGGAAATTGGAATGATTTTATGGGGTACAAATTTCTTGAGACTTGTTCACTTCTCTCACCTTCTTTCCTCTTCTTTTCTCTTCACCTTTCTTTTCCCATGATCCCTCTCTTTTTCATTTGGGACCGTGAGTATTTCTTTACTTTCACTCTTGGATCCAACTCTACATTGGAGCATGTGGCATCTGATGTCTGGAGTAGCCACTGCCCCAGAGGAAAGTTCCCAATGGACGATGCTCTTCCTGGAGAAGAGAGAAAACCTCGTGTGTTGATACTCTTCCAGGACCACTGTGATGTCTGGATTCTGCATAGACCTTTTCAGAGATGCTCCAAGTGCCCAATCAGCAGACTGTGAGCATCCTGCTTTGTCTCAGGGCCCCCTTCACTATCCTGCAGCCTTCTGTCTCCCCTCCTCTAGTTTTGGGTTTTCATCCCTCACACTGAGCCCTACCTAATTCCTCCTCTTCTTCCTATAGCAGAGAGGAGATGATTCAGTCCCATTACATAGGATTTTCATAACTACTTTTTGCATATTTTGTTTCCAGAATTAGATTCTGTCACACGCGCTGCTTGCTCCTGGACAATTTCATTTGGAATCTGTTTATTTGGATTGGATTCTGTATGGAAGATAATTATAACACTCTAAGAAGGGTCATAATATTTCCCCTTTTTTTGGATTCCTTTGGTCAGGCATGGCCCAGGAGGTTGCAGATCCAGCCCAATTAGCTGGAGACTGTTGACAAACATTTGGGTGTTGGCCAATCATATAGGAATCCATTTGGGAGCTTCTGTTTCAAATGTAAAGGAGAAATGAGATGATCAAATATGTCAAGAGACCCTTGCTGGCTGTTGTTTAAATAAGTTAAAGAGCATTTTAAGTGTATAAAGGGAGTTTACATACACAGAGGCGATTGTCATTGGAATCCAGAGTTCAGTGGCATGGTTGTTTGCAAAAGCCAAGTAAATCTTTAGCTCTTCATTATTGTATCAACAGCTTGAGATGTCAAAACAATAGGTCCAGAAGCAGACTTTGCTACTGATCTTTTCCTCTGTCTGTCAGACGCTTTCTTGCTCTTCTCTTATATAGCATCTATGAGAGATGTGTCATAATCCCTTCCCCATGAGTTTATCCTGTTAACCTAGTTGCTCTCTGCTCTTGTTTCCCAGTTAAGCCCTTTCTATTTGTCTAGAACTCAAGTGACCTCATTTCTTTAAGTGATGTCAATAGAAAATGACAGATTTGATTTGGCTTTGACTTTACTACAAACCAAAAGGTATTGATCCTATAATGTTTTTCCATTTTTTTTACTGAATATTGTCTCAGACATTGATGTCTGGGTATCACAGTTCTCTGTCTGAGTTCCACTGCTGTTGGCCTGTCAGTCATGCCAGGTTAAGTGGGCTAGTGCTACGACAAGCAAGCTAATGATGGCAAAATGAAGATTTCTGTCTTGGTGAGATACAGTATAAAACTCATCAAGGAAGGTGTCTACTTTCAAGATCTAATGATTTGTACCAGTCTATAAAAAGCCCTTTATATCCAAAAGGTTTCTCAGCAACCTGCCTCTATGCCTAAAAGTTGTATTAAGACAGAGTTTTCTTTCCTGGATTTGCTAATTCTAGTTTATGAAATCTAAGCATAAGATATAAAAACCATGCACGTGTGAGAAGACTAGATCCCTCTGGGCAAGGAACATAGACTTAGAACAGTGAGCAGAACCTAGGATTGCCAAGCAATGATGTCAAGGCTCCTTACTGTAAGGAGATAACTTTGACCCTTTCGCCCTCACACAATCTTATTTATGACAGGTGACATGGAAAGAAGGAGAGAAGCTAGTCTTGTGTTCTGTACCAAGTGAGGATGGAAGGCAGGGAGAGTTCCATGAAGGGTATCAGACATGTGAGACTCTTGCCTTTGCAGTATGAAGACCTTGAAATCCCACAGTTCCTGGAGATTTGTGTCCTCCTGAAATAGAGATCTGGCTCCAGGCCAGGGGGATGGATGACTCTGAGCAAGAATGCACCCAATATAGGGAGTCAGAATGACAATATAGTGGGTAGGGTATTTTTCCTGCACACAAGCAACCAGGACTCAATCCCTGGCATCCCATATGTTCTCCTAAGCACTACCAGGAGTAATGATCAATGCAGAGCCATGAGTAATTCCCGAGCATAGTCAGGTGTAGCCCCCAAAACCAAATAATAATAATAATAATAATAATAACAATAACAAATACAACTATAGCAACAGGCATGATATCCAAGGACTGCCTTCATTCTCAAGTGAGAAGCAGTGCTCAGCTTAAGATTTGATCCACTCAAAAGTCACCCAAAATGTTAATCAGGTGCTAGATCTATAAATGTCTTTCTCCTCCACTTTTTATTTTGTTCATTTTCAAACTTACAGAACATTTAGGAGGAAAGTAGTACAGTGTAGACAGTTCTCAACCTAAATTCAGCCTGGATTAACCTTCCTCTAACATCTCCTCCAGAATAGGCCTCAATTCAACAACTTAACAGACTTGCCACATTTACTTTCTCAAGTTTTAGCTCATCATTGGAAAATTCACTCCCCAGATCCTCATGCTTTACCCCTAATCATTTTAACAAACATCTCCTGGGAGCAAAAACCTTCTCCTAGAGACCACAATGGTATTATCATGCCCAGAAAAGGTAACAAGGCTCCATAGTCTCATCACAGTCAACAGACTTCAATTTACCCAATTGTCCCCCGATGCCTTTTATGGTTGTTTGCCTTTTTTTTTCTTGAACAAGGACCTAATTGGGGTTTCTGCTTTGGGGTTTTATGTCTCTTTAAACTCCTTTCATCTAGGACAATCTCCTATTTATTGTGATTGTGTTAACTTTTTGAGAAATTCAAGCCAGTTTTGTTTGTTTTTGTTTTTTGCAAAACACCTAACCTTCTTGAAAGATTATATGTATACATCCTGCTGTGATCTATGCCCTCTCTATCCCCTGTATTTCCAGATTATATCCCCCAAATGACACAATTGGTATGAATGAGAATGTGCTGCTTAATCAACGTGTACATGATGGGTATTTCTTTGTCATTCAATGCCCTTGGGAGTGAATTAAGTCACACCAAATGGAAGACATCCCCTTTATAAAGAATCTACCTCATAAGTGAAGAGGACAGCATCCTTCATTTTTGCCTCCTTATTTTCATTGCATGAGTATAGTTATTTGGGCATTGGAAGCAGAAGGATGTATTAGATACCAGAGAAGATTCTGGCTCTCCATCTCTTTTCACGTCATCCTGTTTAATGAACAGGGGTACCTTCCTAACCCCACAGTTCAGTTTCTCCATTTGGCCAATATATCTGTATCCAGTTTCTTCTTAAGTGTCCTGTCAGAGAAACTATACAGTGGCGACATTTTATAATCTTACTACCCTTAGACTGAGAATCTTTCCTCAGTCTGCCTGTATCTCAAGTCCACACATAAGAGCCAGAGAAGGGCATGATAAGACCCAGTTAGAAAGTGTAAATAAGTTGGAGAGATAGCACAAGGGTTAAGGTGCTTTCCTTGCATGCAGCCAACCTTAGTTTGGCCCCCAGAATCGCATATGGTCCTTGGAGCACCACCAGGTGTGATCCTTGAGCATAGAGCCTGGAGTAAGTCCTGAGCACAGCCAGCTGTGGGAAGAGAAAGAAGGAGAAGAGAAGGGAAACGAGGGTAGGGGAAGGAGGAAGAGAGGAGACAGGGAGGGAACAGGAAATGGGAGATGAGGGGGAAGTAAAGAGAAGGAAAAAAAGAAAGGAATGAAGGGAGGGAAGGAGGGAGAGAGGAAGGAAGAAAAGAAGGCAGAGAGGAAGGAAGGAAGGAAGGAAGGAAGGAAGGAAGGAAGGAAGGAAGGAAGGAAGGAAGGAAGGAAGGAAGGAAGGAAGGAAGGAAGGAAGGAAGGAAGGAAGGAAGGAAGGAAGGGAGGGAGGGAGGGAGGAAGGGAGGGAGGGAGGGAGGGAGGGATGGATGGTGGACTTGTGGAACCATAGGGATGCCAGGGGCATTGAACTCAGGTCGAATGCATGCAAGGCGAATGCCCAACCAACTGTACTATTGCTCCATTCTATACCTGCCATGATATGTCTGATTGCTATACACCCCACCAGACCTCTGCAGGGCCAGGAGAAAGAAGAGAAAGAAAAGAAGCGGCGTCTCAACCATACCCTATTCACAAAAATGCTTAGCAGCTACAATCCCTGCCAACCATCACCTCCCCAAAGTGAGAACAAAGAAATAACTGAGGAGACTGTAGCAGGCAGGCCTGATCTCACCAAATGCTGAGACGCCCCTGTTCCACCTGTCTGTGGTTCCCTCATCCTTGGTGCCCTATGAGAGGGGAAGGCAGTGGTGGGCGGAGTCCCAGCTGTGAACATGCACAGGCTTTGGAGATTCTCTATCAACACACACATTGCAAAAGATGCTTTCTCATCCCCTACCTTGGTTAGATTTCCTCACTCTTGCTGCAAATGCTTATCTGTCTCTGTACTGCAGCTCTTGCTGAAAGATTGAAATGAAGAAGCTTACGGGGAGAAAACGCAAGTGGAAATAGAAAGACACTTTCTTGTTTTTTTCATTTGAGATCAGCCACAGCTGAAAAGTTTAATGAAAGGCAGGCTGAGGTTGAGGGTGCAAGGAAATAGCCCCTTTCATAGCTTGTCCATCAAAGATAAAGACCTCGACAAGGAAGGTAGAGGAGTATCTGTGAAAATACGTTTAGACATATACCTTTTGACTCGGCAACACCACTTCTGTACAAAATAAATGAGCAAAGAATTTCTCTGCAATATTATCAGTTTTATGATTGTCGATATATATTTAAAATCTGAATAAAACTTAAGTATTCATAATAGGCAACTAAGTTAAAGGACATCTGTAAAAGATTTCATAGGGGTTGGAAAGATAATACAGGGGCAAGGCACTTGCCTTGCACACAGAAAATCCTGGCTCGATTCCTGGTACCATCTATGGTCCCTCAAGCACAGAGCCAGGAGTGATCCTTGAGCACAAAACCAAGTGTAAGTCCTGAGGACAGCCAGTTGTGGTCAAGTAGGAAAACAAATAACAACAAATATGAATGCGATGTAGCTGCCCAAAAGAACCAAGCATAATATCTACGTGTTGAAATAAAATATGTGAAGACATATCGTTGAATATGTTATCACTAGAAAGTATCTAATCACACAGGTGAAAATATATTGCGACAGTTTCGGTGTTTGTGTAGCGTAGGAAAGCCTAGTATAATAGATGATAAGCTATTGGTGTCATTTGTCTTTCCATAGTTGGTAGGCATAAGTAGTCATAAGGACAAAACTTTCATTTGCACTCTATTATTTATTTATTTATTTATTTTTAAAATTTTATTGAATCACCATGAGATAGTTACAAGCTTTCATGTTTGGGTTACAATCACACAATGATCATTTTATTTTTTAAATCTGTTTCCATTTGAATTTGTAATGGGCATTCACTACATATATATATATATATATTTGGAGGGGAAGGCCTTGTTTTGATTTTTGGACCAGACCCTGCTGTACTCAGGGATCACTACTGGCAGGGATGGGGGTGACTCTATATGGTTCAGAGATTGAATCTGGGCCAGCCATGTGCAAGGCAAGTACCTTACCCACTGTACCATCTCTCTGGGCCCTGTCAGTATCATTTTTAACTGTCTTCCACTCTTCTTTGTAGAGTGGAGTGAAGACAGTATCATCCAATTGCTCTCCAGGGATTCCCAGCCATGCAACCAGTTGGGTCTCTGTAAGGGTCAGAGGGTGAGATGCCATGGGATCCTGGGCAGAGGACATGGTGCTGTGGAGCTCTGGGGTCCTGGGGATTCCCTGGGCCACAGATGAGGTGCTCAGGATCTCCTGAGTCAGACTTTTCTGGGAGTGCACCCAGAAGCGTGGACCATATGGTATCAGCAATTCAGCAGACACTTGAGCCCTTATGCTATCTGACTTCCTACTTTTACAATAGCAATATCAAAGGGCTGGAGAGCAGTACAGTGGGTAAAGAGCTGCCTTTCCGGAGATGAACCCCAACTCAAGTTCCTGCACCCCATATTGACTCCCACAACAAGATGAGGAGTGATTCCTAAGCACAGAGCCAGGAGTAAGCCCTGAGCACAGTCAAAAATCAAAATTATAGGGGCTGGAGTGATAGCACTGTGGGTGGGGTGTTTGCCTTGCACGTGGTCAACCCGGGTCCAATTCCCAGCATCCCATATGGTCCCTCAAGCACTGCCAGGAGTGATTCCTGAGTGCAGAGCCAGGAGCAACCGCTGAGCATCGCTGGGTATGACCTAAAAAAGCATAAAAAATAAAATAAAAATTATATATGCATACATTTAATTCCAAGATCCTACCCACATTTTCCACACTCTTCTTTTCTATAGAAATACCAGCCACAAAGGTCTCCCAAGGCTGAAAGAAAACAGTTGGACAGTGAAAGAGGTGTCACCAATTTTCTTCAACAGTCTCCGTTTTTCTACTGCCCTCCAAAGTTCTCTTTTTTCTGCTCAGGGCAGGAAGTGCTGCTGCCCGTGGAATATTCACTCCCCTGTGTCTGTGGAATTGCTCTCCTATCAAGTGGATCTCGGGGCCCTGACTCAGCTCCAGGCTACAGAAGTAATTGGCAGCGCAGGTGGGGCCAGAGGCGGGGCTCCCGGAGTCCCTGTGCCTTTCCAGTGGCCTCTATAGCCGCACTTGTCTCCACAGTGCCCGCTGAGATCCAGGGGGCCCGTCCATGTGGGCCAGAGCAATGACAGCTGAATTGATCTGAGGCTGCCATGGGAGAGGGAGAAGCAAGCCGAGGAGTTCCAGCTTTTCTCTTGGTTTCTCCATGAGTTATGGCAGCCTCCTTCCTCTTTTGGTGGTTTTCCTCCATGTGACTCATGCAGAAAGTGGCCGGCAGAGTTCAGAAAAGGCCTGAGAGAGGCTGCTCCTGCACTCTCTTCAAAACAACGTCAGCTGGAAAAAGTAAAATGGCTTCCCTTTCATTGCGGCATTTCAAGAATGCTCTGGGTACCTTGTGAAACGTGTCTGAGTGAGGGGCTGCCCTCCTGGGCTTCCTGTTTGACTAGAGGGGATGCTGGGGACGTGGGGCTGGTCCGAGGGATATGTTCCAAGGCTCTTTCCAGATCAAGAGATGGGCCTGTTGATGGAGATGGAGAGAGCCGTGATTCCTTCCCCATTCAGAAAGAGGATCCTGTACCTTCTGAAAGGGCTGCTTCTCCCTGTGTCCTCCCTCCACCCCTGCCCCACATGAGGTAGCTAAGGGAAATCAGTCAAAACTAACAGGGGCTGGGGAAAGGTGAGCACTAAGGCTCTAAGAGGGTACACCCTTCCGATGAGGCCCCTGTTCATAGGACACTTTGGCCATGAACAGAATAATTCCCAGATGCAGTGATGTACGTACCCTTCTACCCCTCTTCCCATTCAATTGCTTATCACTGTATCACTGTCATCCCATTGTTCATCGATTTACTCGAGAGGGGAACCAATAACGTCTCTATTCCTCCCAGCCCTGAGATCTTACCAGCCTCTCCTTACTCATTTTCCCAACTATTGGAGGCTCTTTCAGGGTCAGGGGAATTAGACCAATCATTACTATTTTTGGAATATTGAATACGCCATGGGTAACTTGCCAGGTTCTGCCCGTGCAGATGGGATATTCTTAATAGCTTGCTGGGCTCTCCGAGAGATATATAGACAGACAGACAGATAGGTAGATAGATAGATAGATAGATAGATAGATAGATAGATAGATAGATAGATAGATAGATTACTCTCTGATTTGTTGCCTACTATCTGAACTCCATCAAATATGGTGTTATAATTATGGAAAATGGGTAGGTAGTGTCTTAAAATGTGTCAAAGTGGCCACACGGTCTGGAAAGAGGCCTGGAGTGTGGTGGCGATGAGTAGTGGAAGTTGGCTGCTGGGGCTTGGGTCCCTTGGGGTGGGGAGGGTTCTCACCCACCCCGCTCTGGGGATCCCAAAAAGAAAACAGCCTGGTGAGGAGTATTCCCATTCAATACCCCAGTGAATATTCCCTTGACACTTGTGGCATGGCTGAGTGGCAAAAGTTCCTCCCTTGCAAATGTGAAAACCAAGTTGCATCTCCTGTGCCACCTCCACACAATGAGCCAATCCCAGCAGTGTTCTTTTGAGTGCCACAAAAGGATAGATGATCTCAGGAGCACTGAAGCTGGGTGTGCCTGAGCACCCCCAAAGAGCACCACAATAAAAGCTGAGGAAACATCACTGACAGGAGTCACAGTAAGTATTGTACCACAGAGAGCATGGGTGAGCACTGCAACCAGATGTGTGAGGAACACAACATAACTGATGGAGTGTGACACCCCCCACACTCCAAGGAGCCCCAAAGTATATGAGAACCACAATCCAATACACAGCCCTCCAAAGCCCCACAGCCATATGTTGCAGGTACCTCACTCAAGGAGGTTGGTGTGACCCTGGTATATCACAATGGCCACAGCCAAAGGAAAGAAAGGAATGTGGAATTGGATTTTAGAAAAGAAAATATTCATTTGGGGCTGGAGTAATAGCATAGCGGGTAGGCATTTGCTTTGCATGCGGCTGACCCAGGTTCAATTCCCAGTATTCCATATGGTCCCCTGAGTACTGCCAGGGGGTAATTCCTGAGTGCAAAGCTAGGATTAACCCCTGTGCTTTGCCGGGTGTGACCCAAAAACAGAAAAAAAAAAGATATTCGTTTCTCCAAATACAGAGAGACGAGGTCATGTCTCTCCTTTCAGAGCTGGAAGGAAATTCTGGGGTCTTTTTCCAGCTTCCTATACTTTTGTGCTCTCCAACTTATACATCCCACAAGAATCACGCATGTCACCAAAAACTGCCAATTCATGAACAGCTCTCAGAGAGGTGGTCCTATGCAGAAATGGGTCCAGAAATTCATGTGACCTCCAGCACCGAGGGAGTCTGGATCACACCTGGAGTGTCACTCCTAGAGCCTGAAGGCAGTGTTAAAACAACAAACCAATATACTAAAGACAGTGACTGAATGGAAGGAGGCACTGAGAAATGAAGCCATGGGGTTCTCAAACCTTTTTGGCACATTGTTTGCTCCAGGACATTTTTTGAAGCTCAGGACATAGAATACGTATCAACCATCACTGCAAAGTCCACCCTTGTGTGCCCATAACTTCTAACTCTAAGCTTGCCAAGGGACCCCTTGATGGCATCAAGTTTGAATGAACATGACTAACTCTCACTGGAAAGTCACAAACTCTTTCTAATGCAAAGTCTTTAGACACAGGCTATCAGAGCAACAGTAAGGTAGGTGCCCCAGCTAGTACTTCTTGCATCTGTTTCCTCTGTGACATGCCACGACGCCACTCATGACACCCAAACCCCTGGAGCCTCATCTTCTGCCTGGAACCCCGGACTCCTAGATCCATTGGTCCATGCTACAACTCTATTTGGAACCTGGTAGACATCCCAGAATGAACATATGGATTTCTTCAACATACATGCACACTACAATCTTATCTCTCTTTATCACAATAAGTTGCACCCCCCATGGTTTAATTCAAAGTCAAGGGTCTGGACTGACTCAGTTAATAGTCTATGCTTTGCATTTTGTTCACCTTGGTTTATTTATTTCATTTAAGAAACCCTTTACAAATATTGTTTTTCAGCTCCCTTATTTACAGAAAACAAGGCATCTGAGGAAGGGCAGGGGATGTCATTGAGTGGTAGAACACATATTTCGCATGTAAAAATGCTACATTCTTTCCCTGACTACACACACACACACACACACACACACACACACACACACACACACACACACACCATTGCTTTCCCATTTCCGGTACAAGTTCTCAGGCACTGGTTTCCCTGGGAGGCTGAGTCAGAGGTGGAAGTTACCCTCAGCAACTTTATCAGGGAGTGATTTCAGATACATACCTGTGCAGGGAGGGACAAAGCAGGGGTTTCTTTTTGCCAAGTGTCCCCTTTCTGGAGTAGAGCTCTGGGTACCAGTGCATTCATTTTATAAACAATTTTTGATCTGTTCAACAACTATTTTACATATAGTCTTTTCAACAAATGAAACATTGCCATTTTAAATGGTGTTTTTTTCTAAGTCAGAAGGCAATAGATCACAGTGGGCAGTCTGACAAAAGGCTCTAACTTAGAATTCCTGGCATTCCTGGCATGTTTCCTCGGGCAATCATTCCAACTCTCTACACATCAATCTACTCATCTATAAAAATGGGCGCTGTGACACCATTTACTTCATAGGTTGTCGTGAAGTTTAAATGAGGTTATGCATGTATAGAGATTAAATGGCCCACCTGGCTTCTCACCTGGAATTTCAGAACAAGGTGGAGGACGAGCCTCGTCAGAGAGAGTCAGTTGCAGTGTCTGAGGATGCGAACACTGCATGAGGATGAAACCTAGGGCCAGTCAGGGGTGTCCTAGTAGGAGGAACCATAGACTCACAGAAACACAGGGGAAAACACACACAGACCTGTGCACACAAAGGCATATATGCACTGACATGTGCCTGCATGGATGAACACTCAGACATAAGTGTACAGATGGGGCACGCACAGACATGTTCACACTGACATGTGTACACCCAGGCATACATGTGCACAAGGAGAATGCATACACATGCACATAAAGACATGTATATGCACACAAGTGAGAAAAAAAACAGACACATTCACACAAAAGCATGTGCACACAGATATAGACACACCACTAGGAGAACACACATAAATATCTGCACACTCCAACATGGGCACCCACCAATGTGGGTACACACAGGGCAGAGGCCCTCTGGCAGAGTAGAGCATTGCAACTGCCAGCAAAACGTGCCAGCAACCAACAAAAGTGGCAGAAGAGCCTTCCCCAGAAGCTTCAGAGGGAGTAAAGCCCTAATCCTGCATTACCTTTGGACTCTGGCCGGCAGCGCAGTGAAGGAATAAAGGACTAGTAAGCCCTCCAGTTTATGGTCCTCCCTATCGCCACCTCTGGAAAGTGCAGGAATGTGCCTGTGCTTTTCAGACCCTAAGCACACAGCAGGGACTCACTGGACATTGGTGATTACTGTCAGGTAAGTTCAAAAATTGGTGTGTGTTTGATTTGAAGTCTACTTCGCAGTTGTTGTAGTCCTGCTGAGCACTTTTGTCATACTAACTCCCCTGCACTCCATCTTGTGGCCTGCAAGCTCCAGCAGAGAGAAACAAACCCAAAGGCAGTTTCTGTGTCTCCTACAGCACCAAGCACTGTGATGGTAAGAGCTGAAGGCTGACTAGGGATTTAGAGCTGAGTTCCATGCGAAGAGAGCAAAAAGGAAGGAGCCCTCGATGAGCTGAAGACAAATTAGCAGGAAGTGGGGAGACTAGAGGTCTCATGGGATTGGGAAATCAGGGAGTCTCAGAGATGAGTGAAGAGTTGGGTGAAGGAGGCTGGCTGATTTAGGGGCACTTGGAGAAGCACACTTCACCCACAAGGGAACTTGGTAGTTGAGGCTTGAAGTATTGCCTTATGGGCAAGGGCAAGCAAGAGCAGGGTTTCCAAGTGAACGCAAAGATGTAATGGTAATGGCCTGGGGGCAAGGTCATGGGGGTTGAAGGTCTATGGAAAAGGTAGGATATGCCCTAGAGGGAAGATGGAGAATGGGAGGCTGAACCCCCACCTCTGCGTGGATTTTGCTGCCATTGTCAGCTTCTCCAGTTTGACCTCCTGCAGTCTTTTTTTTTTTTTGGCTTTTTGGGTCACACCCAGTGATGCTCAGGACTGACTGCTGGCTCTGCACTCAGGAATCACTCCTGGCGGTGCTCAGGGGACCATATGGGATGCTGGGAATCTAACCCGGGTCAGCCGCATGCAAGGCAAACGCCCCACCTGCTGTACTATCACTCCAGCCCACTCCTGCAGTCTTTTCATGTTGGCCCTGCAGTTCTGGAAACAAATTTTGACCTGGGTCTCTGTGAGGTTCAGGGAGCTGGAGAGCTCAGCATGCTGGACAGTGGACACATACTGTTTCTGTTGGAATTTGTGCTCCAGTGCCTGGAATTATGATGTGGTGAATGAGCTGCGGGGCTCGGGGTTGGTCTTGTGCATCCTCAGGGTGCAGGTGGTGGGCCTCAGGTGTCTGGGCAATGGCAAGTACCCTCTAGAAATAAGGAGAAAATGTTCAATGTAATAGCACTTAAATAGATTATTTGGGGAAGAACAATCAACTAGCATTCCTCAAAGGAAGCTTTGACAGAAAAGTCTCGGTGCCAACAGGGCCTGACTGTTGACTCCTTTGGGGCCTTCCCAACCTTTCCAAGGCCTTTGGTCATGTTGTAATCCCCAATCTTCCCAAACTCCCAAATCTCTACACACTCTGTCCCAGATGTTGAGACTTGAAATTGGGGATTGGGTGTTAAGAAAAGAGAAGGCAGGAACTTTCTAATAAAGTTGTGCCAGTAGAAACAGGACACAGTTTTCTAGATAGAAAAAGTACTGAAGAGAAGCAGAAGGCAAAGGAAAACAGAAAGAGTTGGGTTTCCTCACTCTGTGACTATTGAAAAACATGTGGGCTCTAGGTAAAAAGTTGGATAGGCAAATCAGCACTTCTCCACACCTGGAGTTCCGAGGTTCAAGAAATTAAGGTGGCGGCCCAGAAAATTAGACAGGGACCTGAAAGCAAAACAGGAGGCCCTGTCGTCCCACTAAGAGATGAAATAGAATTTGGGCAGTGTGTTCTAAATGACTCAACATAAAAAATGGAGATGTTTGGAGAGACTAAACAGGGGCCATATCCTATTGCAAGCACTTGGGGTGCTCTGGGAAGGACTTGAGTGGCCATGAATCACTGTATCACTGTCATCCTAACATCTCCATTGTGAGACTTGTTGTTACTGTTTTTGGCATATCAAATATGCCACGGAGAGCTTGCCAGGCTCTGCTGTGTGAGCAGGATACTCTTGGTAGCTTGCCAGGCTCTCCAAGAGGGACAGAGGAATCGAACTCAGGTCAGCCGCATGCGAGGCAAATGCCCTACCCACTGTGCTATCGCTCCAGCCCATAAGTGGCCATGAAAGTGAACATAAAGATCAGAATGCAATCTTGAGGAATCACTGCT
Source organism: Sorex araneus (assembly GCF_027595985.1). Taxonomy (NCBI): domain Eukaryota; kingdom Metazoa; phylum Chordata; class Mammalia; order Eulipotyphla; family Soricidae; genus Sorex; species Sorex araneus. Next base: position 51,733,772 of record NC_073310.1, on the reverse strand, counting down.
ATCTCTGTGCATGCCTATTATGCGTATTATGTATGTATTTATATATATAATTTATGTATATATGCATATATTTTGGGTGTGTGTGTCTTTTTGGGTCACACCCAGCGATGCTCAGGGGTTACTCCTGGCTCTGCACTCAGGAATCCCACCTGGTCATGCTTGGGGACCATATGGGATGCTGGAGATTGAACCCAGGTCAGCCATGTGCAAGGCAAACTCCCTACCTGCTTTGCTATCACACTGGCCCCTCTATGTATATGCTTTTCACAATTTTATGCGTGTGTTGACAGTATTTCCACCTCAAAAAAGTGTTTTCTTTCAAATCAACTTCATTGAAGTACAATTTCAAAGTAATAAAACACATTCATATCTATTTTATTGGTTTGTTTTGCTTGTACTGTTTGCCACACCCAGATGTGCTCAAGGCTTGCTCCTGGCTCTGCACTCAGGGTCATTCGTGGTAGGCTTGGGGGATCATATGTAGTGCCAGGGATTGAACTCAGATTGGCCATGTGCAAGGCCAGTGCCCTATCTGCCGCACTATCAGCCCCTCAACTCTATTTTAATATGTACATTTTGTGAAACTCTGTCTGCAGCCAAGACATAGAATATTTTGGCGGACTTGCCTTGCATGCATCTGACAGGGGTTCAATCACCAGCATCCCATATAGTTCTCCAAGCCAGCCAGGAGTATTTCCCTGAGTTCAGAGCCAGAACTAAGCTCTGAGTACCACCAAGTGCGGCTGAAAAATTATATATGTATAAAACATTAGCTTCACCCCAGAAAATTGCTTGTGTTCTTTTTAGCCAGTCCTTCTATGCTTCTCAATCTCCACCCTTGCACCAGGCCAGGCCACTCCTGATCTGCTTTCTGTCATCACAGATTAAATTTGTCTTTCTGGAATTTCATACAAGTGAGATCATATAGTGCACACAGTACATACTCTGGTGTGTAAGGTTTCTTTTACTTAGCATCATGTTTTGAGGCCCAACAATATTACTGTGCACAGAAGTCATTGTGAGCATTCTGCTTTCAGTGGTTGGCTGATCTTTCATTGTGACAATAACTCAGTGTCTCTATCAACCTACCATTGTTTCTACTTTTGACTTTTATAAATTAAGCTTCTATGAGTGTTTGTCCACACATCTTTCTGTGGTTTTATGCTTTCATTTCTCTGAGGTAAATGCTAGGCGTATTCCCCAAAGTATACTTTTATAAGCAGTTGCCAGGCCATTTTCTATTCTGGTTGCATTATTTTACTCTCTTACCAGTGTTGAGTGAGAGTTATGTTGCTCTGCCTCTTTGCCAATACTGGCTATGAACTTTAATTTCATATATTCCAATGGATGCATGGCAGTTTGTTTCTCTGATGCTTTAAATTTGCGTTTCTTTATAGCGAATGATATTGAGTGTTGTTTTATATGCTGATCGGCTGTTCTTATGTGAAACCTCTGCCCAAATCATTTGATTTTTTTAATTGGATCATTTTGCATTATGTACAAATTTCCTAAGTATTCTGAATACAAGCACATTATCATAGGCATTGCATTGCAAATAAATATGACTAGCATCATGAAAACTTAAAAAAAACTAACATCGAATTTCCTCATTAAATTACCTTCATATCTTTGTCAAAAATCAATTGTCAATACACAGTTTCCAATTTAGGTTGGTTCAACTTAGAACTTTTGTACTTTACACTGATGTTGAAGCAATACTAATTCAGTTGAAACTATGCTTTAAATTTTGAGCTAAGACTTTTTTTAGGTTCTGTACAGTATCCAATAAATTACATGAGAATCCAGTACTTTATTATGACACAGGCTTTGTGTTCAATGATCTTTCCCAGCTGTAGATGTTCAGATGTCAGTGTTCTGAGCACACATAAGGTAGGATAGACAAAGCTAGAATGTTCAGTAACTTAGATGTATAAAATGCATTTGACTTAACCATAATTTTCAACTCATAATGAAGTTACTAGAACCTAACATAAGTTGAGGAAGATTATATTCATGAACCCTGTTCTGTTTCTTCATTTTGCGTGAGTAAATTTGGAGACTAATATCACATAGTCTTAATGACAGTAGCTTCAAAATTAGTAAAGCTAAGGCAAAGAACATGTGATTCAAAAGTATTCCTGAAATTTTCTGGAGAAATTAATGAGAAGTGTGTCAGGATGAAAAGCACTGCCCTCTGCTCATAAAGACTATGATCCAAGAGGTCTTCTAATCCATTTTGGCACCCAGAGCGGCTTCTTACAGGCATGCATCTAGACTGTGAGCTGTACTACGACTATGTGCTGCCCGGGGAGGGATTTTCCCTTTCCACCCTGTTTTTCTGCTCAGAAAATGGCAGCGACAGCATCATCCACATGGTGAGAGCCACCCCCTAAGACTTCCACCCAGAGGTAGAAACTTTGCAATGCTGTGGCTCATAGGCGATCATGGGATGGGGGCATGCCCTCGGCCCAGATAAGATCCGGAGCTGCTGCTCATGAAACAGACCCTCTGCTCGTAAAGACTATGATCCAAGAGGTCTTCTAACCCATTTTGGCACCCAAGAGCGGCTTCTTACAGAAATACATATAGACTGTGAACTGAACTAAAATATCAGAAATCCAAAACCAGAAGAGCTCATAGAATCTTCATTCTCAGCAACAAAAAGAAATTATTAAATGATGCCTTTTCAGCAGCCCTGATTGTTGGGGGAAAATTCCAAACAATAATAGTGAGTTCTCTATTGAAGAGAATGGAGTATAGAGAATAAAATGAAGGTCATTAGCTACTTAGGTGGGGGCTGGGTGAGAGGGGGATATATTGAGGTTCTTGGTGGTGGAACATGTGCACTGATGAAGGGATGAGGGTTCAATCATTGTATGACTGAGACTTAAACCTGAAAGCTTTGTATTTTTTTTCTTTTTTTTTCTCTCACGGTGATTCAATATAATAAAATAAAATTTAAAATGTTAAAAAAAAGAAATGACTTCTACTTAAAAAAAATCTTAACAAATAAATAGGGGCATGATTCCATAGGGGCATGATTCTGTAGTAAAGTACATGCCTCACATATGTGTACTCTAGGGTCCCATCACTGCCCTAACATTTCCCCCCCCACCACCACCATAAAAAGAGGAGAAATGCTCAATTAAAAACTTTGCAAAAATTAGCAAGGACCTTGCCTGGTAGTTTACCCATCCTAGAGACCTACATTTTTTAGTCTTATTTTATTGTAGGGAGAATGAAAAATTTTAAATTTGGAGAAGAGTGAAGTGAGAAATCCTTTTCTAAATTTCTCAGAATCCCCTGAGCAATTTCTCCAGATATTGTGATTCCCATTTCCAAGCAGCTTTCTTTCCTTCTAGACCACTTTGATAAATTTGGAATCTCTGACCAATCACTGACGGAAAAAGAATGTCCTTCTATATGTGTGTGGAGGGAGGGGTGTCAGGGTAGGATTTGTGGAAAATAAGTCTGAGTAAAGTGAGGCCATTGGGAATATGAGTACACTATGTGGAGCCATGAAGGAAATTCTTCCAAACCTTGAATGTTGCCATAATGCTATTGTTCTGTGACTAGATATAGTAGAAAGGCCTTAGTTCCTCAGATGGAAATTCCCCGGCAGTGGAAACCTAAGTAAATCATTATTGAAGAGTGAAAACATGCACACATTTTTCAAAGAACCATCACCTTTGAAAGAGTCTGTCAGACCTGTGGACATAGTTTGTGGAATTCTGAGAGAAGGGAGAAGGAAGAAAACTCAGGAGCATTCATGTAACACTGGTCAAGTACGAAGCATGCCTAACCAGTGAAAAGAAACCAGAAAGGCATGGAGAGGGGGTTCGAGAGGAGTGGGGTAGGGGATGATTCAATGGCAAAAAGTACATGCCTTACAAGCATAAGTCCAAGTATTTGATCCCCAGGACTGCCCACGTGTGCCTAAGGGGGTCTTGTAGCTTTATTGCCTGGACCCTTGGTGACACCGAAGACTTGCAACATCTGTTACAACAGAACTAAACATGTGTGAGCACTGTGGCTAGGCATGTGATCCTCAGTAAATACATGTATAACATCATGTCTAAGCACTGTGGCTGAGTGTGACCCCAGTAGGCACGTATGTGACACTACCTTTTTAAAAAATTTTTTTTAATTTTATTGAATCACCGTGAGATAGTTACAAGCTTTCATGTTTGGGTTACAATCACACAATGGTCAAACATCCATCCCTCCACCAGTGCACATTCCCCATACTCTGTCTCTACTTCTGGGCAATATAGCTTGCAACAGACACTGAGAGGTCATCATGTTTGGTCCATTATCTACTTTCGGCATGCATCTCCCATCCAAACTGTTTCCTCCAGCCATCATTTTCTTAGTGATCCCTTCTCTATTCCATCTGCCTTCTCCCCTCCACTCATGAAGCTGTCTTCCAGCTATGGGGCAATCCCCCTGGCCCTTGTATCTACTGTCCTTGGGTTTCAGCCTTATGTGATGTTACCCTACACTCCACAAATGAGTGCAGTCCCTCTATGTCTGTCCCTCTCTTTCTGACTCACTTCACTTAACACGACACTCTCCATGTTTATCCATTTATAAGCAAATTTTATGACTTCATCTCTCCTAACAGCTGCATAGTATTCCACTGTGTAGATGTACCAAAGTTTCTTTAACCAGTCATCTGTTTTAGGGCACTTGGGTTGTTTCCAGATTTTGGCTATTGTGAACAGTGCTGCAATGAATATATAGGTACAGATGTCATTTCTACTGTGCTCTTTTGCATCCTCGGGATATATTCCAGAAGTGTTATTGTGGGGTCATATGGAAGCTCAATTTCTGGTTTTTGAAGGACTGTCCATATCGTTTTCCAGAAAGGCTGGACCAGTTGGCATTCCTACCAACAGTGAAGGAGCATCCCTTTTTCCCCACATCCACGCCAGCACTGGTTGCTTTTGTTCTTTTGAATGTGTGACAGTCTCTGTGATGTGAGATGATATCTCATTGTTATTTTGATTTGCATCTCCCTGATGACTAGTGATGTGAAGAATTTTCTCATGTGCCTTTTGGCCATTTGTATTTCTTTTTTGAGGAAACTTCTGTTCATTTCTTCTCATTTTTTGATGGGGTTGGAGGTTTTTTCTTTTTTTTCTTTTTTTATTATTTATTTATTTATTTATTGCTTTTTGGGTCACACCCAGCGATGCTCAGGGGTCACTCCTGGCTTTGCACTCAGGAATTGTTCCTGGCAGTGTTTGGGGGGCCATATGGGATGCCAGGGATCAAACCCGGGTCAGCCGCGTGCAAGGCAAACGCCCTACCCGCTGTGCTATCGCTCCGGCCCCCTGGAGGTTTTTTTCTTATACAATTCTACAAGTATCTTGTATATCCTGAATATTAATCCCTTATCAGATGGGTATTGGGTAAATTTTCTTCCCCATTCTGTGGGCTCTTTCTGTATTTTGGTCACTGTTTCTTTTGAAGTGCAGAAGCTTCTTATTTTGATGTAATCCCATTTGTTTATGTTTGCTTCCACTTGCATGGTCAGTGCTGTTTCATCCTTAAAGATGCTTTTAGCTTCAATGTCATGGAGAGTTCTGCCTACATTTTCTTCTATGAACCTTCTATATTCATGTCTGATACTGAGGTCTTTAATCCACTTTGATCTGACTTTTGGTGACACTACCTCTAATCATGCCTGAGCACTCTGGCTGGGTGTGTGACCCCTAGTGAGCACATGTGTGACATCACCACTAAAATGTGAGCCTAAAATCTGTGGCTAGTGAGCCTCGAAAGGAAGGAGAATGGACGGATGGGAGTGTTAGTAAACAAATTAAAAACAATAAAAGTAGAAAAACCAAAAGTATCCAAAAAAAGTGAGTCATTTTTGAAAAGAAAGACAACAAGGTAGATAAATCGGAGCTTGAGCAATAGCACAGCAGGTAGGGCATTTGCCTTGCACTTGGCTGACCCGGGTTTGATTCCCAGCATCCCATATGGTCCCCTGAGCACCGCCAGGAGTAATTCCTGAGTGCATGAGCCAGGAGTAAGCTCTGTGCATCGCTGGGTGTGACTCCCCCCCCAAAAAAGACAAGGTAGATATCTGAAAGCACAATGGCCCCTTCTCCCTGCAAAGCCCCGGGGTGGGCTGATAGCTCCTGCCTGTTAGTGGGACGTGTAAGCTGGATGTCCCACCAGTTGTATTCACAAAGGCAGTTACAGGTTCCTCTGCCTTCTCTTCATCAAGGCCTGTCCATATCTTCCTAAGCTCATCTCAACATCTTTTTGGTGACCCCATTCTCAGACACCCTTGTTAGTAGCCATTCTTTTCTTTCCACGTTTTCTTTTCACAAAAATCATATCTAGATGAAAAGGCTGTTGCCTGTCTTTTGCCCATTATTCTGGGGTCAAGTGACTTCCATCACAGACTCTGTCTCTGAGATTCACTCTCCTAAAATCCAATAACCTTTTCTGATACCACCATTTGGATTCATCAAAGGGATCTCAATCTGAGAACACCTGTGGCTGAACACCTTCCTTTCTGTCTTCCTTTCCCAGGGTTTTTCTAGAGGTGAATAGTTCTTGTTTTCTAGTTGGGCAATTCAGAAATATAAAGTCAGTCATCCAGGTTATTCAAGTCCCTATCTTTCTCTACACCCACTAGGTGGGAGTACTTCCTGAATATTTCTAGAAGCTCCAGAGAATCAGCCATTCTTGCTGTCCATCATTCCAGACAAAGCTGGATGCAGTCTCTCCCCTGCACGGTCAATATCCTGTTACTGACCTCCCACTGCGCATTCTCGAGCTGCCTCTCCCCAGGGCCGCTACTGGGGTTTCTAGAAAATGCGAATCAGATCCATCTTTGATTATCACCCTTCCAGTCTTCTCCAAGGTAAAGATAAAGATGCAAATCTCTGCAGAAGAAAATCAGCAGAAGTCATTCTTTGAGCCTGGAAAAATTTAACTTCTTCCCATAACTTTTATTTTATCTCATTTTTTTTTACATAGTGAATCTCTTGAAGACCTTGAGCTTTCAGCGCCAAAGTCCTGTAATCAGGAAAGACTTTCCCAGACCTCCCAGAAGTGGTCAGAGCCCTGTTATCAGCTTTCAGGGCCCTGTTTACTTTCTTTTCACAACCCTTCATGTACTTTGCAATTAAATCTTCTTGTAAAAAACATTTCTAGGAGCAAGTACAGTATCTGATTTAGCCTAGTCCATGAATAAACATTCAATAAAATTTTCAAGTTGAATGTTTCAATGAACAAACCTAATCGCTAAAAGTAAGTAAGTTGTGATGTTCGAAAAAATGCCTTTTTTATTGGTGATTATTTTTTTTTACTTCAAGAGAAGGTTTTCCCTACTGTGTCTCACAGATTCTGGTAAGATATGATTGGCAGCTTCCTGTTGTCTGGGCCTGGGAGGCCGCCTTGGCATGGGGAGCAAAGCTGAGGGGCTGCCGAGGCCCTGAGTGCCCCTCACCGCCTCCTGGCTCCCTGTGGTGCCAGATCATTGAGTTTTGACCATTTGGGACACCAATGAACACAAGGAACTATGACCTCAGAGCAGCACACACACACTTGCTCCATGCACACAAACTTTGCCATACTTCCCCAGCTGCAGAACATGATTCATCAGGTGGCAGCTCTGCTGCATGGCTGAGACATCAGTCTGTTGTTCCACGCGGCCCAGGACAGGACTGGGTTCAGGCCCCAGAGAGCTGGCCAGCAGGGTTGGCTGAGAAGTCTCTCAGGAGCATAGATTGCTGTTTACTCCTGGACAAAGGGTTTTGAAAGCAGGGAAGCCAGCTCATGCATTTCTTCTTTCAATGTGTCATGTGACCCTTGCAGAGCTGCAACCAGGGTGGAGCTGCTCTCGGTGGTGGAGAATGGACTGGAACCCTGGGCAATCATCAGAAAAAAGTCTGTGGGCTTCATGAATGCCTTGCACAAGCAGTTTGTGTCCTCAGACACAGTGGTGATGAGTGAGGATGCCGACACCAACATCCGCGGTTTGCACACCAAGCACATCCGCGCTGAGGCGGGAGACAAAGGAAGAAGCACACCCAGCAGAAGCCCCTGCTGAAGCCTGCCTTCTGGCCTCTCCTGAGAGCTGTCACCCACAAACACACCATCTCGGAACTGGAGCACCTGATCTTCGTGAGAACAGACATGGGCTGTTGCCAGGCCTGGCTGAGCCTAGGCCTCAACGACGGCCTGATGGAGCGCTACCTGAAGCTGCTCCTCCAGGAGCAGGCCCCACTGTGCGAGTACTACCAGCCCACCACCCTGCTTTGAGATGCCCAGGAGGGCAAGTTCCTCCTGAGCCTGCTGCAGGAACTCACGTCCTTGTCCTCTGACCTCCCTACAAGTCTGCTATCTTGAATGAGTGGACGCTCACCCCGCTGGCCCTCTCCGGGCTTCGTTCATTCCCCGAGCTCAACCTTCTCACTACCTCAGGTACTGAGCTGCAGTCTCTGGACTCCATCTCCAAAACCTCAGGCTTGGAGGACATGGAAGTTCAGCACTCAGGCATAAGATCCACCGGGACCGGAAGCTCACTGCCTCCTCCCTCAGCCAGGACAGACTAGTTTGTCCCAGCTCTCTTGCAGACTAAACCCCGACAGTTGCCTCCTCCAAGAGAATGGCCCCTAGAGTCCTGACTGCTCTGAGGAGCCCATGGCTGTGATTCAGACCTGGGGATAGCGAATGTGGAGGATTCAGACCCATCTATGCAAGAGGTGTTGTCAGAATCCAGCAAAGCACAGGTGGACTCTGTGCCAACCCGCCAACTACACCAGGAAGCAGCAAGCCCTGTGCCACCCCGTCTGCCCTCCAGCACACACCTGCACCCCTCCAAATCGGTTCACCCTTGCCTGCCCCAGCCTTCTCCCGAGCTCCTCCAAATGATGGCTCCCCAGACTTGCCACCACCAGGAACTGCCCCTGTGGTCTCTGCAGGGAGCACTCCATGCCAGCAGCCTTCGAGTCCAGAGGGCGAACTGACCAGTGCAGCCCGCCAGGGGAGCAGCGAGCCCAAGCCCCGGGAGAATGGTGCTGGACTGAGCATCGTGGTTCCCTCACCTACAAGCCCAGTGAGTGGTACAAGCTCTGGGCGGGGCGGAAGGGCCCTATAAAATGTCTCCACCAGTGACTCTTAGTAGTCCCTGTCTTTTCCCCATTAGCCTGGGGTCCCCTCTCAGTGCTGGGATTCATTGCTTGGCAATGATGGAGCCCAGATATCTGGGTGTAAGTTGAGGAGATGAGACAGACACAGCGCTGGACACTTCCTGGGGGTGTGTCCTGTCAATGGATATCAATCCTGGGGGGAAGCTAATGCTCATCTGACCACAGACTCTGTGCTAAGACTCATCTATGCCAAGATACTTTCCAAAGGCAAGACACTTCGCTCACTGAGCCTTTATTTTCCCCTGAGCCCTTATTAAATTAACAGTTCATTAATAAAAGAGATATGATTGGCAGGCAGTTTTGACACAGTAAATATTGATTTTAAAAAGTTCATTGATTTCTGACTCAGAGGTTTGGGTCTAAAGATTATCGTTTGGTATGTCTCAATGTCATAAAGGTGGCTTTCTATTGTATGTGTTCCTTATGAAGGAAAAGACACTTGCATTTGTTCTGAGAAGTGTCTTGGAAGGAGCAATTTAACTTTTGACAACTGACCTGTGGAGAGTGAACATGTACCTGGATGTCGAACAAGCTCTGCAAAAACCCATGGATCCTATGTAATAAATTCTCTTCCTTCAGAACATGACAGGTGGCATATTTATAAATTAGATGTTTGATGAACCCAAGTCCTTAGAATCAATTCACATGCTATACAGATAGAATTCTTCCTGAGAAGATTTCATGAACAATTTGGAAACTTGGGGTGCCAAGATTTCCTGCTCTCCAAAGCCAAATCAGGAGGGGAAGGGAGCAAACCGTTCTTCTGACAGCCTGAAGAAGAGGTTCCTGGAGAATATTATGGTTTAATTGTATAGTCTAGTGCCTTAGCCTCTCAGGCGGATACAGAGGTGCTACAAAAAATTCCAGCAGCTCAGAGCAGCTGAATGCACCTGCATGGCTACCCCAAGGCCATACCCAATCTTAGAGTTTTGAGTTATCTGAGTCTGCCAGAATTCAAACAGGTTCTCTGGATAATGATTCTAAAATGCATTGGGAGAAAGATTGAAGGGGGAGTCATCAGCTAAACAAAATTCGATCCTAACTTCCCATGAGATTTACTGAGTACAAGTAACAAGTTAGCATGCCGAAGTGCAAAGTGTGTTACCAGAATCTAGAGTCTCCAGGTCTGAGGGGAAAGATTGCCCCTTACTCAGTGTTAAAAATTTTGCACTTGATTCCCACAGAGCCATGACAGTACCACAGACAGTGGGAGAGGAGCACTGTGCAGAAGGAGCCTGACTGACTATTTTATAGTGGGCACTGAGAGGGCCTGCTGTGCTCGGTGGGAAGAGATGATCTTTGATCTTTGTTAATGGGACAGTAAATATTCCTGCCTTTGCTTCCCAGAAAGATGCTGTCTTTGGAGCCAGACAGATGGTACAGCGGATCAGGCACTTGCCTTGCAGGCAGCCGACCTGAGTTTGATTCGAGCACAGCAAATGATACTCTGAGTTAGCCCCCAGGAGTAATCCCTGAGCACCTCTGGGTGCCCCCACCCTCTGTCAAAAAAAAAGCCCACTCTTAGATAGATAATGTTTCTTCTTTACAAGATTGCTTGCTCTTTGCTCAGAGGAGATAGGCTCTACCTTCTGTCACCATTTAGTATACAAATGCCCTCCAAAGGATAGTTTGGAACAAAAAATATTACCACAAAACACACGGAAAAACAAGAGAGCCATGGAGAATTGCATTGTAACACCATGTCTTTCTCATTCTCTTCTTATTGAAGCCCCACTGTGTATGTGTGCCTGAATGTTCTAGAACTCTTTCTAAAGACCTCTGTGTGCACGCTTTCTTTGTCTGGCTGTCTCTGTCTCTGTCTGTCTGGTCTGTCTGTCTGTCTGTCTCTTTCTCTCTCTCTCTCACACACACACACATTCTCAACTCCAAATCCTTAGGTCATTTACCTTGTATATAATGGGATGATTTTGGTGATTTGTATTTTAAAACATAGTCAGACAAGTGGTAGCTGGTACAAATGCTTAGGAAGGAAGTTATTTTAAGGATCCAGGTAGATGGGAGAAGCTTTCACTATTCCTAATATTCCTAATATCTTGCATCCCTATCTACTAGTGATAGTGTGTTATTAACTCTGTAACACAGCAAACTTTCAACAAGTGTTGCATACTACCTCAGCAGCATAGTGCTGACCTTTTGTAACAGTAACAAACCATCTCTCAAAGTCAAAATGTTTCTTTCTTGGGGCTGGAGCAATAGCACTGTGGGTAGGGCGTTTGCCTTGCACACGGCCAACCGGGGTTTGATTTCCAGCATCCCATATGGTCCCTTGAGCACCGCCAAGAGTAATTCCTGAGTGCAGAGCCAGGAGTAACCCCTGTGCATCGCCAGGTGTGACCCAAAAGCAAAAACCAAACAAACAAACAAAAAAAGTGTTTCTTTCTTTAATCTTACTGCCTGCCCAGTGCAGAACACAGGCTGTCAGGCAGCTTTTGTTTTAACCACTGCTGTCGCTGTGGCAGAGGAAAAGAATTACCTGGAGAAGGTAATAAAAACAACTAAACTCTCTGATCCAGACATCTCACCGGTCACTTCAGTTCACAGCTGTAACAAGTACAGTGATGTCATGTGCCTAGGAAGGATGCAGAGAGAAAAAAAAATTTAGGGGTTGGCATAATTACCACAGCTCTTATTGCAATTAAAATTATATTTTTGATTACAGGGTTAAAAACGTCAGGGTTAGAGGACAAACTCTACTCTTCCTGGTTGAAATCAAAATGTAACTTTCTTTAACCACAGAGTCACAGGATGTACAGGGAGATAAAAGCTTCAGCTCTCAACATTTTAGCTTACTGTCATAGTACCAGTAGTGGTTTTGAACTAATACAGTATATATTATGCACCAAAGTTAATCCTGTGATGATGTGAAGACACTGCATCTGTCTTTTTTTATATTTTCCTGGACCCAAAATGGTGCCAGGTATGGTTTGTTAATAGTTGTATGCAAAAATTTTGATAATTTAAGATTTTAGACTAGATTTGTGCATGTTTTATGGCAACAAATAATTATAGATAAATTAAATTTTCTACATTTAAGTTAGCCGGTCGTGACATACCTAATTTTTCTTCATTTTTCTGGTATTTCAAGTTAACACAGTTTGTGAGTTTTTTCAAGTCTTCCTAAATCTCACATATAATTTTCAACTCATTTGTTGGGAGGAAAATTTGCATATGAGTGGACCAACACACTTTGAAACCATGTTATCAAGATCCAGCTGTAATGAAAGGTTGAGTCATCATGGTTGCTTACTCCTTTGCTTCTTTTTCTTTGGAATAACATAACCCTATTTTGCTACAGGTCTCTGCCCCTCCTTCTAAACCAGGGGTGACCTGAGTGTCAAAGGGCATTGACCCCTCTCTGGCTGGTGAGGGATGTAGGATACAGGCCAATAACAGGTGGCCCGAGGCTTTAGATTCCTAGGACTTGGGAGGATTTTCTGTCTTGAAGAGCTTTCAGGAATAACTTTTCTTTTTTGTTGTGGACATTATCAAACACAGACCTGAGGCCTTGGAACCAGTCTATGAAACCAAAACCAGCAGGGAGACAACATTAGAGCTACAGGACAAAGTGAACCCTCACACCCTCTGAATGTCTCACGCTGGAGCCCCATTCTTGAAGCCAAAGGAAGGAAACATTCTCTTGTTTTCAGTAGAGAAAATAAACATTTCATTGATAGGCCTATCCTTCTGCTAACTTTGGGAAAGAAGATCAGATTGGAGTGGGGAAGGAGTATAGCTGGCACCTGGAGTGACAAGGACACCGAGGCCATGATAATCCAGGAGGCATGTGTGATGTCCGAGGCCTGCCCCCGCTGCATGTGACCACTGCCTCGCAAACCTAGTCTAATCAGAAAACACAAGCATTCTGCTGTGAAATTGTAGTCTTTACCTGCCAGGAAAGATTCCGCACAGTGTCGCAAAGCAAACAGAGTTCCCAAGACGAAGTGATCCTCAAACTGAGAGCAGCTATTTCTCTTCAAACCTTCTTGAGGCTTGTGCCTGGAAGTTGAGCTGAAATTTGGGGACACTAGATCTCAGGACACTGGTGCTGGTGTCTGGTGAATCACTGCAGAGACAATGTCCAGTGCAGGAGGCCAAGTGTTTCCATTTCCTTAAGACCAGATTGGGTGATGCCTCAATGATGGTGCCCATGCATTTCATTAGGCCTCAACTAAATCCCGGGCATTGGCTTTCATTTTCTGCATTTCATTCCTTTAAATTTTTTCTTACATCTTTTTCTGTGAGGCACATCCAGTTCGAGTCCAAAGGCATATTCTTAGATCCCTGGTGGGAAACGCCTCTCTGCCGGTCTCACTGCCTGGATGTCTTTTATTTCCTGTATTGTTCTTGTTCATTCTGAAAGGGAGAATGGCTAGGTTTTGTTTGTTTTATTTTTTGGTTTAGTTTTTACCCTGCCATACATAATAAAATCCTGGCTTAGAGTTAGCTGAGTTTTCCTAAGCGGGATAAAGGAATTGTTTTTAATAAACGGGTGAAAGGACCAGAAACTTCTTTTCGCAGTAGCCCCATGATAGAATGGTTTAGTAAGGATCTCCAGCGAGGGGAAGGATTATTATTCCCTGCAGGAGCCACAGCCAATTATTGCCCCTGAATACAGCCAAAGGGAATCGACTTAATCCACGGCTTTTGGGATTAGGATGAGACTGGGCTTGAAAGCAAGTCAGGAAGCTTCCCAAACAGTCCCAAATGTGGTTGGGATCCTCTGCATTCCCTTCTGCGGCCTGGCTGCGTGGTGAGGTGTGCCACCCCAGAGCTCCATGTGAAGTGACCGGAATGCTGTCCTTGTCTCGCAGAATCAGGTAGAAGCGTGCGGCAGCATGGCCGTGGGCAGTGAGGTAGTGGTGTTCGCAACGCAGAAGACATGAGTGTCCACAGTAATAATGAATGACAAGAATAGCAGCGAGTATGACAAGACCTCTGAAATGCCAGCTGAGAAACCGTCTCCAGTTGTCTTTCTTTTTGCAGTAATCATTTGATCACTTCTCAGCAGCTGCCACCACTTGGCTGCTTGCACGTTCCCGACAACCTCGTATTTCACCGAGTCTTCCTTAGGCCAGGCATGAGACACACGCACAGGGGTCTGGATGTCAGGCGCTGCGGAGTTTAGCTTTGATGGAGACTCCTGAGAGGTCCTTCTGATGGTGGGGTGAGGGAACTGGCTCAGACAGTCTGGGGTGGGGGGTTGGGTTCTGGTATCACTCTGAAAGGAAACTCAAGGGAAAGTGGATTTTCTCAGATTGAGCAAGAGGTCATCCCACAAAAGACTTTTACGGAAAAAAATGACATATAAATACCAGGTGGACATCCTCTGACTTTACCTGTTTGTATTGACAAACAGCTATCATTTCTGCTAATATTTTAATTATAAAGATGCCAGTATAGCACTTTCTGTCTAGGACCAGATTTGAGACCTCAGTAAAGAGCATTGAGAAAAATAAAATGCTGGTGAGGATACATTAAAAGGTACCCCGGCATGCCTACACTGGTGATAGTTCTGGTCAAACTGGGAGAAATGGGCAGCCTGGTATCATCATAGACCAGTGACAATGATGGTAAAGCCTGAAAGAGTTCTCAGTAATAAGTGATAGGTTGAAAGAATAATGGTTGAAATTGTCAGTTATAATTGAAACAGGGACTGAAGTGAGAGTTCAGGGGGTAAGACATTTTCCTTGTACATAACCAACTGGGTTTCAATGTCCAGCACCATATATGATTCCCAAAGCACCACCAGGAGTGACCCCTGAGTACTACGGGCATGGTCAACCTCTCTTCTGCCAAAACAAAACAAAACAAAAGAGAACTAACAATAATCACATTAACCATTCACCATGTTTGAGGACAGTCCTAAGTTCTTTACAACATCCCTGAGAGGAGGTACTATTATTACCACCAGCTTATAGATGAGAAAATTAAGGAACAGAGATGTTCCTAGTACAAATAACACAGCTTTGGGTCCAAGCAAACTGATTCCACAACTGTCAGAGGATTCAGATGCAAATATTTCCAGTGCTAAACTAGTTAACTGGCTGGGGCCACCAGGAGACCTCAGGAAGAGGAAGTGGTTGGTTGGTGAGCAGAGAGTAGGCACAAACCAACTGACCAAGGGTTCAGGCAAAGGTTGCTCCAGGAGAATGGAAATACCATTAGATGCCACTGCTCCATCCCTCCTCATGAAGGTTAGACATCTCCCACCACCAGGGCCTGACTGAACCTTCAGTGACTATGGGGTACTTCCTCCAAGCCCTCTGGATCCCAATGGGGAGATGCTCTGATTCGATGGAAAGGAAATTGCTTCGAATTTCAACAGCCCAAAGAAGCATCAGCAAAGGGAAAACAGCAACAGGATCCCCATGAACAACTCCAGGACAGCCAATTCTGCTCTGTCTCAACTTTCAGTTTTCAGAATGTTCTTCAGTTTTATCTAGATTTTTCCTGCTGTTTCAGAGTAGAGTGTTCCCATGGGAACTTCAGAACTTCTGTAAGTCAAAATGGTGTCAAAGGGAAGAAGCAACTGGCATTTTAATTTACATGGAAATCTGGGGGTGTTCCCAAGACCACCAAAAATCATTTACCCTGGTAGTACCACCAGGAGTGACCCCAAAGCACCATGCTGGTTATAGTCCCTGAACAGTGCCAGAGTTGCCTCCCTCAAAAAAAATTATCACTGTCACTATCACTGTCATCCTGT
The DNA here is from genome assembly GCF_027595985.1 of Sorex araneus. NCBI lineage: Eukaryota > Metazoa > Chordata > Mammalia > Eulipotyphla > Soricidae > Sorex > Sorex araneus. The sequence goes on along the minus strand of NC_073310.1, from coordinate 51,717,869 downwards.
TGTTCATTGATTTGCTCGAGTGGGCACCAGTAACATCTCCTTTCGTTGCAGCCCTGAGATTTTAGAAACCTCTCCTTACTCATCTTTCCCAATGATCGGAGCTTCCTTTAGGGTCAGGGGAATGAGACCTGTTATTGTTACTGCATTTGGCGTGTCGGATACATCACAGAGAGCTTGCCAGACTCTTTAGGCAAATAAATTAATAAATTAAAAAAAAATTAAAGTCAGTATTTTAAAGACCTGTCAAGTTGTGTCAAATAAGACATGAAAAAATTATAGTAAGATATAATCAAAGCTAAAATGATAGGAAAAACACAGTAGTTCTGGGCAAGAGCATGGAAGGAGAGACCCCTGGCTGTCTGTGGGGGGAGGACTATCTCTAGAACGCCTGCTGGGAAAAAAAAATGCTTCCCTAACTGTCCTTGATAGTGAAAGTGTAAACTCTCTAGGATTTATTTCTGTTCACAAAAATTGTTACTGACAAACACTTTTCCTGAAAGTGACGTAGCATAGCCAAGGCCTTTGAGAAGTGGGGGTTCCCACTTGCCTCCCGGGACCAAAACTATTGCTAATTCTGAAAGTATTAAAGATGGTATCATTAATGATAAAATTACCCAGAACAAGGAATGAGGATGAAGTATAGCTAAAGAATCTTCACTCTACTTGGAGATAAAAACTCAACTGACACCATCTAGTTTAGTTTAGTTTAGATGCTTGAGACATGACCAGTGTTATAAATAATATCAAAGAATATTTCAGCCTCCAAGAATTTTTCAAAACCACATTTCTTTGGCCAGTGATTCTACCCCTCTTGTCCCCCCACCCAAAACTGAAGAAGAATCTGGAACAGATTTTAAAGTTTTGTTAAAACTCATGCTTGCTATAGTCTGATTTCTTTCAGATTTTGTCCATCTTCCAAATTCAAAATATAATTCTGGAATACTATTCATGACCAAGTATATTTAGAAAATAGAGAAACCATCTTTTAGAATTTCTTTTTTATTGTAATTTTGGTGGCCTTTGACCCACCTTTTATTTTCCCTTGGGGGAGTGAAAGGTCATATCTGCTGCACTCAGGTATCACTCCCCATGGTGAGGGCTGAGGGCAAGTGCCAAGGATTGGACCTATATTGGCTGTATGCAAGACAAACACCATACTTACTGTACTATCTCTCTGGCACCTCTATTTGTATCTTTTAAACATCTGCTACTACGAAAGTTTGTAAGTCTGTAACTACCACATGGTGATTCATTAAAAAATAAAAAAAATTAATTAAATTTTTTTTTAAAAATTAAAGAAATAATAAAGCATCAGCTACTATCCTTGTGCCCAACTTTCCTTATTTTTTTGTTTTGGTTCTCTTCTTGCCACCCCCCATTTTCAGGCCACTTGGGAATCCTCAAAGTTTGCTCATAGCAGTGCTCAGAGCACTATCAATGATCAATGCCAGAGATCAAACCTGAGGATCTGACATACAAAAATTATTCTCCAACTTTGGAGCCATCTCCTGGCTCTGGCCCAAGATTTCAGTCTTTGAACCTACCCAGACAGAATGACTTCAACAGAGGAAAATAAAATAAAATAAAATAAAATAAAATAAGGTAATAGTGTACATTATTCATTGACATGGCAACCACCTTTTATAGATTCTAAACTTTACACTTCAGGGAGTGAGAACTTTGCCCTCTGAATCTTTGTGGGCTAGATCTAGAATCCATGGCTAAGGACAATTGATACGGATGAGGAAACTTGGTGTAACTTTCAATGGCTTGTTGTTTTGCTTTGTTACATCCTCCTATCTCTTCCCTGCACCTCTCTCAATAGGCTTCCCAGACTTGCACACTCCGGGAGTTTAGAAAATGAGACTTCTCAACTGCTTGTACTTTGCTGAGCTCTGCAGACCATTCTGTGCTTCTCACATCTCTCAACTATCACAGCAAAAGCGTTACTTTTAGTTCGGCGAATACGAGCTGAATCTGTTAGGAATCTTGGAACATTTGTGATGGAAAGTGGGTTGGGAAGTCCCCTGTGCCTGAGCCGCTTGCTCATGTTTGGAAACCTCTGGGAACACCAGCATTGGCTGGAGACAGGCCGCGCTGCCCTCCCCTTCTCTGTCACTGATCTCATTTCTTTTTATTCCCCTATGGAGTCCAGCCAACAGAATTCCCCAAGCACCGCGAGCGCATGTTCTCTCATCTTCACCAGCCCATGAAAGCATGCAGAGGACGCCTGCTGTGTACTGAGGGAGCACTGTTTTTGACTCCTCACATTCCTCATTTAAACACTGGCACCAGGCTGCTTTCCACAAAGTGCTCTCTCCTTTTTTTTTATTAAATATTCTTAAAAATATATTCTTTTATTGAATCACCATGTGGAAAGTTACAAAGCTTTCAGGTTTAAGTTTCAGTTAAACAATGCTCGAACACCCATCCCTTCACCAGTGCACATATTCCACCACCAAGAATCACAGTATACCTCCCCCTTCCCCCCCACCTCCCCAGCCCCCCACACCCCTTGTGTAACTGGTAAATTTTACTTTACTTTCACTTTACTTTGATTACATTCAATATTTCAACAAAAAACTCACTATTATTGATTTGGAGTTTCTCCCCCCTAAAGTCGACCTGCTGAAAAGAAAGCATTTGATAATTTGTTTTCCATTGCTGAGAATGAAGAGATATGAGGTCGAGAGGCCACACTAGCAGCCTCAAGTTTTGGATTTCTGCATTTTAGTATTTTAGTAACTAAGTTCAGAGAAATATCTGCCAGAAATTGCATCATTATAAGCTTATACCTCTCAGCTACTTTATATTCCACATATGAGTGCAATCTTTTATGTCTGTCTCTTTCTTTCTGACTCATTTCACTCAGCATGATACTTTCCATGTTGATCCACTTATATGCAAATTTCATGACTTCATGTTTTCTGACAGCTACATAGTATTCCATTGTATAGATATACTAGAGTTTCTTTAACCAGTCATCTGTTTTGGGGCACTCTGTTTTTTTCCATATTGTGGCTATTGTAAACAGTGCGGCAATGAACATAGAAATGCAGATGTCATCTCTACTATACCTTTTTGCCTCTCTGGGATATATTCTCAGGAGTGGTATTGCTGGGTCAAATGGAAGCTCAATTTCTAATTTTTTGAGAATCGTCCATATTGTTTTCCAAAAGGGCTGAACCAGTCGGCATTCCCACCAGCAGTGAAGGAGAGTCCCTTTCTCCCCACATCCACGCCAACACCGGTTGCTTTTGTTTTTTGGGATGTGGGCCAGTCTCTGTGGTGTGAGATGATATCTCATTGTTATTTTGATCTGCATCTCTCTGATGATTAGTGATGTTGAACATTTTCTCATGTGCCTCTCAGCCATTCAGATTTCTTCTTTGGGGAAGTTTCTGTTCATTTCATCACCCCATTTTTTGATTGGGTTGGCAGTTTTCTTCTTGTGGAGTTCAACCAGTGCATTGCATATCCTTGTTATCAACCCTTTATCAGATGGGTACTGCGTAAATATCCTTTCCCATTCTGTAGATTGTCTTTGTATTTTGGTCACTGTTTCTTTTGAGGTGCAGAAGCTTCTTAGTTTGAGATAGTCCCATTTATTTATCTCTGTTTTCACTTGCTTGGCCAGTGGCGTGTCAGCTTTGAAGATACCTTTGGCTTCAATGTTGTGGACGGTTTTGCCGACCTTGTCTTCAATGTACCTTATGGATTCTGGTCTGATGTTGAGGTCTTTAATCCATTTTGATCTGACTTTTGTACAGGGTGATAGGTGGAGGTCTAAGCCCATTTTTTTTTGCACATAGCTGTCCAGTTTTGCCAGAAAGTGCTCTCTCCTTAATGCAACCACTCACCAATGTCCCCATAAACAACTGTCCTCTGGTGACCGCAGATCCAGCACTGCCAAAGAGTGTCAATCCAACTTTTTAACCCCAGGCACACAAGGAGGAATAAATTTGACAATACAACCAGTTGAACACACACACACACACACACACACGCACATACACACAATTAACTGGTACAAAACTTTCATGATGACTGTATTTACTATATAAGATGCACTTTGGTATTATTTTTTATATGTTGCTAAAATATTCTCATCTTGGGCCAGAGAAATAGTACAGTGAGCAAGGCAATTGCCTTACCTAAGTTGACCTGGGTTTTATTCCCAACACTTCATCTGTTCTCCCCAGACCCCACCAGGAGTGATCCCTAGGCGGATGTCAGAAGTAAGCCCTGAGGGAAGTGGAGGATATGGCACCAAAACAAAGATAAAAATCCTCCAATTACTAAAATGTGCTCATCTTTACCCACAAAAAAATGATGGTGTGGCTCACATTTTATAAAACTCAAGAACTCTGTGTATTTAGAAAGCCTAGAAGACCATCACTGATTCTAAAATACGGAAGTACCAGTATGGAAGTGCCCATAATTCAAACAGGAGATGACTTAAGGGAGAGTGTTCTCACAGTATTATCAGAACAGTGAAAGTTGCTCTGAGGAGTGCATTGGCTAACAAACGTGAGGTTTGATCAAATCTAAATTCCCAAGAACTCCTTCATTCCTTAAAGCAAACTTCTTAAAAAAATAATATGAAGTCCAGAAACTGGGAGCTAGTGCAGCAGTTCTACTCTCTAGCAGATGCTCGACATGCTCAATTCCTGGCACTGCAGGGTCCCTCCCACCAGCCTAGCTGGGTGCATCCCTGGAGGCCTTCAGCATGGCTGGTGTCTGTGGGTCTCCCCAGTGCAGCTAAGCCCAAGTGGGTACACATCCTCAAGCCCTTAGTCTGAACCAAGGACCTGGTTGGCTGGGAATCACCGTATAGCCCTGAACCTCCTGACCATTCTTGGGAGTTCCTCCCCAAAATATATACATGTATGTGTGTCTAAATATGTGTGTATCTATAAACATATATTTATATTTTAATATATATTCTTTTACATAAGTATATATTAATGTTTATATTACATGCTTATATCATATATAAATATACAATAAATATATTAAATAAAAGTATGGTCCAATATAGATTTCAAACATACTCAAATGAATAAAGTTCCTTTCTCTCCTGAACCTCAGGATTTGCTGCAAAAACCAAAAAAATGGCCCAGCTGTCTTTGTGCACGTTCCCAGGGCCATGAGTGAGACTTATCTCAGAGGAGACAGTTGGCTTCTCAGAGCTGGAAGAGGAAGTGATACTTTTCTTGACCAACACAGTCCTGACCAGCATGGTGGGAGGGCAGGTGCCCTGTTGTGTGTGAGTGTTGCCTTTGGCTGTGGGGAAGGCACAGAGAGACGGCTCAGGGCGAAGTGTGAAACTTGAAGTTCCTCCTGCAACACAAAGGGATGCACTGACAGGTAGAGTTCTACCTGTCACATAGTTCTGAGAGGTCCCAGAATCAGCATCAAATATTCTGGTGGAGAAACCAAGCTGGAGTCAGAGGTATGAGGAGCAGATGTAAAAAGCTACTGGAGACTGCTAGAAAGGATGTTGGGAAGGCAAATGACTAGTGGTGGGCAGGGAGGAAGGGAAGCTCTGTGAGATGTTGGGACATGGGGGCAAGGAGACAGAAGCCTGGTATGTCTTAGGTGACTCCAGTGTTCCTAGCAGGCATCACTAGAATGTTTGTGCTATTCACTGGTGTGGTCCTCAGTGTGGGGACAGGATTCCATGACAGAAAGACTGAGTTTGGAGTATTTGTCCATTAGCTTGGGCGTGGAGCTTAGGGAAAGGTTTGGCCTTGCCTACAAAGCAAAAATGGGAAGAAGGTCCAGCAGGGGACTAGAGGGGACTGGGGAAGGCCCCAATCCAGGGAAATCACTGATTCAGAGTAGATCAATCACATGCATGCTGGTGTGAGGTCAGTGCAAACAGCCCTTTTCCCAGCTTGTGTTGATCTGCCCTCTCTGGCTGGGAACCTACCTGAACTCTCCTTCGAAGGCAGCAGGAATGTCCCTGGTGCAGCTACAAACTGTCAGATGTGAACCCTGGAGATAAGGACAGGAGGAATTTTCATCCAGTGTTGACTGAGCATCCCCCATAGCCCAGGACACCTGAGGGCTGCCTCATGAATTCATGAACTTAATGGATTTATTCTGGAGGGCCTGGTTCCAGGTGGTGTCATAATTCCAGCAAAGGCAGACAGGGGAAGGGTGACTGTTCTAATCATTAACACAGGGGAAGGACCAGCCCTGGAAGGTTTGTCGGGTAGGTTTCCCAAATCTCAGATATTTCCATAGTCTTTCTCCACACTGGAGTGGGGGCTGCTTCCAAGGACACTGACCTGCACTGAGAGCTTTTGTTCAGTAAATTATTTTCTTTCTTCCTTTTTTTATTTCTTTCTTCCTTCATTTCTTCTTTCTTTTTCCTTTTTTCTTCCTTTTCCTTTCTCCTTCCTTCTTTTCTTCTTTCCTTCCTTCCCTCTCTTTTCTCCCCCTTCCTTCCTTCCTTCCTTCCTTCCTTCCTTCCTTCCTTCCTTCCTTCCTTCCTTCCTTCCTTCCTTCCTTCCTTCCTTTCTTCCTCCCTCTCTCTCTCTCTCCCTCTCTCTCTCTCTCTCTCTCTCCCTCTCTCTCTCTCTCTCTCTCACTCCACACTCACACCCAATTTTGCTCAGGGCTTGCTCCTGGCTCTGTGCTAGGTGGTGCTAGGGATTGAACCAAGTCTCCTATATGTGAGGCAAGCATCCTACCCAGTATGCTATCTCTCCAGCCATTCCTGAAGCTATTCTAAGAGGGTTTTAGCTTAGAACCCGAACTTAACTACTCAATCCTAAGGTCTGCCTCAGGGACGGCATAGAATAGGGGCAAGGGCGAGAGGGACAGAACCCTGGAAGTTCAATCCTAGGGTCTTAAAGAGACCTTTAAATCTCAATTGAGCTCATTTATGAATAGTGTGTTCCCCCCATGCACTAATTTCTTAGTCAAAATCCTAAGAATGAGACAATATTTGAAGGAAAGGTCTTTAAAGTGTAATTCAAGGGAAGTGAGACACACACAGACACATTCACACAGACACATACACACACCCTTAGACATTTAATTCCATAGAACTAGTGTCTTTATAACGAAACAAAACAAAACACACACACACACACACACACACACACCCTTAGACATTCAATTCCATAGAACTAGTGTCTTTATAACAAAACAAAACAAAACACACACACGCACACACACACACAGAAACCAGACAAATGGAGCCAAAGAGGTAGTACAAGGTTTAAGGCGCTTTCTGCATGCAGCCAACACAAGTTCTACCTCAAAACCTCATATAGTCCCAGAGTATTGGGCCGTGCTACTTCCAGCACTCTTAGGAAATAGCCGGGTTTTGTTCACAACCCTCCTCCCCCAGTCTGTAACACTTTACTATGGTGTTTCCGGTTTCGTAAAAGTAGTGTACTCACCTTTAGTTTCTCTAATGAAGACTGGTGTGTGTGTGTATGTGTGTTGTGTTGCCTACCAAGCAAGTAAACGTCAATTATCCCTAGGAGGAGGAGGAGGAGGAAGAAAGAAGAAGAAGAAGAAGAAGAAGAAGAAGAAGAAGAAGAAGAAGAAGAAGAAGAAGAAGAAGAAGAAGAAGAAGAAGAAGAAGAAGAAGGAGGAGGAGGAGGAGGAGGAGGAGGAGGAGGAGGAGGAGGAGGAGGAGGAGGAGGAGGAGGAGGAGGAGGAGGAGAAGGAGAAGAAGAAGAAGAAGAAGAAGAAGAAGAAGAAGAAGAAGAAGAAGAAGAAGAAGAAGAAGAAGAAGAAGAAGAAGAAGAAGAAGAAGAAGAAGAAGAAGAAGAAGAAGAAGAAGGAGAAGGAGAAGGAGAAGGAGAAGGAGAAGGAGAAGAAAGAAGAAGAAAGAAGAAAGCAGTGTTTGGAAGGAAATTCAGCGTGAAAACCACCTACTGAAACAGACAAGTCGCACACTGGCTTTGGCAAGTTTAATTTTATCTCCTACTTTGCAGATTACCTACGGAGCCCTTGACAAACGTTAACTCGCTTACTCGGCCCCACTGCCTCAGCATCACCTGGGAAGTTGTGAGAAACAAGTTCTGGGGCTTGTTCTTGGCAGACGTCAAGAACGGGAATGCAGCGGGGCTCAGGGTGGGGGCGAGCCGAGACAGCCGCGATCTGCGCCTTAACAAATCCTCGGTGGCCGCTGATCTGTGACGGCTCTGCTCCCGAGACCAGCCGCGCCGTTCGGAAGGGGGCGGAACTTTGTCACAGTAGCAAGTGGCCGAACGAGAGGAAGATCTCCTTGACAACTCTCCCAGAGTTCTATTGACCACAAGCTTCGCGCACGGGGTCGAGCCCAGTCGTCGCTCCGAGGGGCCGCTCGGGTGTCGGAGGTAAGCGGCGCCCCTCGGACCTCCGGGCAGCAGCGTCCCCCGAGAGCGGCGAACCTGCGACCCGCGGAGAACCCGGAGCCGCCGGGCGCGTGCGCCAGGGCGCGCCCCCGGGCCGGGCCAGAACGGGGGCGCGCCTAAGGGGTGGGTCATGCCGGCCACGCCGGCCTGGCCCGCGGTCTGAGCCACTCAGAGCGCCCGGCCGACGGCTCCCGGGGCCCTACAATTAATACTCGGCACCCGCCAGCCACCGGGATTCGGGAAAGGAGGCGCCGTCCGGGTCAGCCCTGCCCAGGCCTCTGAACTCGCAGCGCTGCCGAGAGTGGGGGCCGGAGCCGACTCCCCCGGATCTCACCGCCGAGGGTCCAGCCAGCAGGGGGTCTGTGCCGTCGCGCCGGGTGTGCGCCCCCCCCGGGGGCCGGGAGCCACCGCGTCCCGGGCAGGTGTGCCGGGACAGCGGGCGCGGCTGGGACTCGGCAGGACGCGCCCGGGAGGTGAGTGGACTCGGGGGGACGCGCTCGGCGGCAGGACGCGGGTGGCCTTCCCCGCCACCCGATCCCTCTGCGAAGTTCCGTTTCGAACTTGGGGTTTTCGGAGGGATGGAGGCGGACCTGCTGGCGAGGGTGTTTGCTCGGGGAAAGAGCGGGTCGGTGGGACGCTCCTCCCGGCCCGGTAAGCAGGACCTTTGGCTCCATCTCCAGCCCGCGACCGCACCTGGAACGCGCCCCAAGCCTTTTCCTAATTCTGACACCCGGGGTGGAGGGGTGTGTGTGTGTGTGTGTGTGTGTGTGTGTGTGTGTGTGTGTGTGTGTGTGTGTGTGTGTGTGTGTGTGGTGCGCGCGCGCGCGCGTGCGTGCCTGTGGCCACCGCCTTCCTCTCTCCGTCCAGTCCCTTTAACTCTCCTGAGTCACTGGGTACAAACTTGGGCATCGCACAGCGGAACTGCCTCTCTAGTTTTCAAACAGGACGTGTAGACAAGCGTCACCCCGCTTCCCTCGAGACGCTTTTCCCGGGGAGGAGGGCTGGTGGTTTGGAGCAGCTGGCCTTCCAGTGGCGCGACCCCGGAGGGACACGGGGACAGGTCTGGCCGGGGTGGGGGGCTGCTTTCTTGCCGGAGCATCTCAACTCGGAAGGGTGGCGGATCGCCGGGCCAGGCGTGACCCGCGTATAGCAGCCGGCGCGGAGAGGAGGGGTCGCTGACCCCCGCCGGCCCTGCTCCGCGCGCCGTCGCGACTCCTCTGCAGCCCGGTGGCCCGGCAGAGGGCGCCAGCTGGCGAGCGGCGCGCGGGCCAGCCGAGGGGAGGGGACTCGTGCGAGCCTCCAGGTAAGGAGCCTCGGGAAATCCTCGGCCAGGGCGGGGACCCGATCCCAGCCCGGGGAACCCAGGCGAGGGGGGAACCGCAGGGCCGTTAACGAAGTCGGGGCTCCGGCTTGGCCACCTGGCGGGAAGCGACAGGTCTGCGTCCCCGGAGGTGTCGGGAAGGTGAGGCTCGTCGCTCGGCGCGGTGGCCCGGGGCGGGGGGTAGGCAGGGGACGGGCCACGTAAGGACTCGGGCCAGCCTGGGGCACCGCCGCCTCGCGCGTCCCCCGGGGGACCGGAGGTGAGATCAGCTTTGCTGCTGGGGCGCTCCGGGTCGGCCGGGGGGTCTCGGCGGGAGCTGGGGCGCTGCTGGCCCGGAGGGGGCGGCTGATGCCCGCGCCGCGGGGTCCCAGAGCCCTAACAAAGGCGCGCCGCTGCCCGGGCTTCCACCCACTTCCGTCCCGGGCGCGGCCCGGAGCGCGCGGCCCGGAGATGCGGGCAGGCTCAGGATTTCCCTCGGCGGAGTTTCGGGAAGTTAGCGCGGCGGCCCGTTACGCCGCGAGGAGGGGCGGGCCCGGGGGGTGGGGGGCGGCCGCCGCTGTCCGTGTGCGTGCAGAGCCGCGACGCCACCCGTTTCCTCTCCCGAGGGCCCGGGCGAGCGGCGGTGGCGAGCCGGGGCGCTGGGGATCCCTTCCTCCCCCGTGCCAGGGTCAGGGCCCGCGCGGACTGGAAGTTGCCCGCGCCCCGCCCGCCGGCCTGCGGTCCCCGGTGACAGCGCGCAGCGCTACCCTGGCACCCCGAGCGCAGCTCTCCAGATGGCGGTAATTGCATTACCGTCAGCGGGAGGGGGGCCCCCGGCGGCTCCTGTCCAGGCCGCAATCTGGGTCAGGTGCGGGGTTAAGCGCTTCCGGCGTCGCCGTTACAGTTCTTGTGAAGTCTGACAGTTTATTGCCGTTTGAAGCTCTGCAGAAGGGGGAGAGAACAGGGGGAATGGAGAAGCGCTCCTGTTTCCACCCTAAGGTTGTGGCAACTTTTCACAACCTCCCCTGCCCCCCCCCACACACACCCCTTCCCCTGCGCAGGCACCAGCGCCTTCGTGGGAATGACAGGGGCCGCATCTGCGCTGCGCGCCACATGTTTGCTGTGACTGGGCCGCCGAAGTGAGAACGTGCTGCGGAAGAGAAAGCTCGGTCTTTTGCTGGCTTATGCAACCCTATCCCGCCGGCATTGGCGGATAGGATTCTCTTGTTTTCTTATCTGCCTCCAAGCTCTTTGTAGTAAGCGAAGGGCAGGAAGTGGTTTATGTGAGCGTTGCACATAAATACCCCCTTTGCAAGGATGGGCACCGTTCTGTTCTCTTCGAAAGCTTCCAGCCTCCTCCAAAGTGCTTATTTATGTTTTGCAGATGAGGACAAGTTTTGCGTTTTGGGGGTGTGGGAGTGTGGGGTGTGTTTGGGAGTGCTCACAGGCCTGGGCCCTGAGATTCCAGGACGCTTTGCTAGTACTCTCTGGTCTTGCTAAGCCAGAGACCACTAGGATCATTAGGGTGGTGCTACCAATATATGCAGGTGGAAGTCATGTTACCTGGACATTCCATTCAAAACATGGGTCCTAACTCTTGTATTATCACGACCCCAGGAAATGGTTTCTTAAGGAGGTTCACAGGCTGGGTGCTCAGCCCAGTTCCTTGAGCAGAGATGTTTCCAGAAAGTTCCCCCTCTCCTTTCCCAACCTTCACTCTCCCCCAACCCCGCTGATTGAAGGCTCAGGTCATATATCTGCTGCAACCCCAACGAAAGGTTTGAGAACCCTTAGAGTTATCTGAAAACTCCAAAGGTAGTCAGAAATAGTGGGTCTTTGCTTCTGGGGCTCTCTAGGCAGGTGGGCCCCGAGTTGACTTGAACACAGCAGCCATCCCTGTCTGATTGCCCTGTTTGCAAGCAGTTGCAGTTTCTTCCTTACCCAAGCAGGGGTGAATGAATGTGTTTAAGATGAAGTCCACCTCAGAAATAGCTGCCTGATGAGTTAAAGCCCTTTCATTTCGTTTGTAAGGATCTGCGAACATGGCTTTTATCGACACATCTTTCAGCATCTTCAAGCTTAAGTTCATAAAATGAGACTTCGTATTACTAGTTAAGGGGCGGGGGATGGGGGCTCACCTGGAGATGCTCAGGCCGAGCTCCTGGCTCTGCACTCAAGGTATCACTCCTGGTGGGGCTTGGGGGACTAGACAGAGTGCTAGGATTGAACCCAGGTTGGCTGCTTGCAAGGCAGTGCCCTGCTATACTCCTGCTCTGCCCCCAGAGGCTTCCTGGTGTTCTTACATGTATTGTTTTCAAGATGATGTTAGTTGGCTCTCTGGAATGACAGTTTGTGACTCAGAATGTCTCAGAGTGGTGCCTGTGGAGGAGACAGTGGGCATGGTAATTAAGGGCAAGCCTCTGAAGGCAGAAAAGCAGGCCTTGTCTGCTGCCCCCAGTCACGCACAGCTCTGAAAACCGGAAAGTTGGAGCAATAGCTTGGAGCAATATGGCTGGAGCAGTGTCACAGAGGGTAGGGCATTTGCCTTGCACACGGCAAACCAGGTTCGATTCCCAGCATCCCATAGGGTCCCCTGAGTATTGCCAGGAGTAATTCCTGAGTGTACAGCCGGGAATAACCTCTGTACATCTCCGGGTATGACCCAAAAAGAAAAAAAAAAAGAAAACCAGGAAAGTTGTTCAGACTGGCTAAACTCTGCTTTCTCTCTTCCAGGACAGAGAGAACTGTCACAGCAGACACTGTTGATTCCAAACATGCAGGATTAAGTTTGATCATCCAGAGGAAGGTCTTTAACACCAGAAGCTAGCCCCAGGCTGCTAGCCAGTCACACAGATTTAAGAAATCTGTCTTCCCTTTTCTTCGGGAAGATTTAAGAAATCTTTCATGCTAAGAGGTGAAATTGTTGAACTTGTTATTCTTAGTTATTACCACCAAATAGTATGAGCTATATTTATTACTGTTTTTCGGTTAGGAAATGAAGGGAGGGTGTGTTGGTAGTAATGGAAAACTTGGTCTACTGTTGAAGGAATTTCTGAGGGACTCCGGAACTGCCGGGTATCCCTCCACATCACACCGCTGTATAATTTTGTGGCCAGCCCTCCAGCCATTTCTCTTTCCTTTAAATTTGAATCCTGAACACTGAAATGACAGGACTGGAGGAAGTGAGGGGGTGACCAAAACCAAACTGGAGAAAAGTGTTTTCTTTGCTCATTGACGAGCCAATTTGAACACTTAAGGAAACTCGCTTCAGCGAATAGTTTGGTAAGAGGGACCATGTGTGTACTAGCCGAATCAATTTCTCTTTAAGGGAGAGCCACCAAAGTGAGAGAAGAAGGGAGGAAGAAAAATGGGAGATAATCCTTAAAAAATATATTTGTGCAAATACAAAAGCCTTCTATCTGAAAGTTGCTCATCTAACTTTTATTTATTTACTTTGAGGTTTTTTTGGTGGTTCCATGGGCCACACTTGGGACTTCACACATGTGTAGCATGTAATCTAATACTGAGATCAGCTTAAAAACTAGTTGAACAGTCAATGCCACTAGCTAGTTCATGTGAAGGTTTTCAATTCAGCAAGTATAATTGACTGGAGAACTAGTTTCTTATGCTATGGCAGGTAGAGGTGGTTTTTGAGTAGTTTTTGATTTTGCTTTTACATTTTCCCGTTTTGCCTGTGGTTGTGTGTGTGTGTGTGTGTGTGTGTGTGTGTGTCTGTGTGTGTGTGTATGTGTGTGTATGTGTTGGGGAGAGGATCAAATCCAAAGCCGCATGTATGCAAAACACACACTGCCCTGGTGTCATATCCCTGGCCATGCATAACTCCATCAGGGCTCCATTTTGGGCTCAAGAGTTGAAACCTTTTGTCATTAAAACACTCCTAGCGCCTCCCCCCCCCCCCACTTGGTGGTAGTGAAAGAACTGTGGGACTGGAATACAGGTAGTAGCTGCCATTTAAAGCCTTAAAAAGGGTTGCATTTGGGAATGAAATGCAGCTCCCCAACTCCCAGAGAGGCAGCCTGCCTATCCAAGGGACAGCATGCAAAGAATTAGGCGCCAGGTTCCTGCTTTGGGCATCTGCTCCCTTCGGAGCCACTTGTTGCAGGAGACTGGGAAGAAGGAAGCAGCTGCGGGGCACGCGCAAGACCTGTGCGGGGCTGCTGCTTCCTTTGTGGAGAAGATGAACAGGCAATGGTTATTTCGGATCACATAGCAGCTTGTTCCAAAGCATCTTGCATTCCCCAGCTGTTCACAACTTCTTCGCATATGGGAGAGGACTTGCCAGCTGCTGGGGCAACTGTACTTCCATTTGCTGCTTTTGTGTCAGTAACCAAGGAAGGTAAAAATCTCCCTCCACTCTTTGTTAAATTGGAGCCATTGTAAACAGCCCTATTTATTTGTTATGTCACTGTTACTCCAAATATAGTCTGTCTGGGCAAGAGGCTCTGAAGAGAAATGCCAGAATTAACATTTTTAGGGACAATTTACCCCCACCCTGGGTTAACTAGCATGTATAGTTTTCCCAGATTTAAAATGATGGCTGTGTTTACATTTCATCAATTAACAAAGGAACAGATCTGGTCTAACATTAATGGTTTGGCCTAACGTTAAAGTGAAGTGTTGTTTTTATTTCTGTTGCCAAATGAATCAGACTTAGTTGTAATTATTTTACAGCATGAAATACATGGATATGACCATGTGCATCTGATAATATTTTTTTGTTGTTTGTAGAAGATCAGATTATTTTTCCTTTGTGAAAGCTGGGAGGTACTTTGCTATTGCTCCTTATCTTCGATCCCTGAGAAGAGTTTCTAAGAAGTTGTTACATGTCCAAGATGCTTTGGCTGTTTGATTTAATTCTGCAAATCTTAACATGGAGTGTTTACAATGCAGTGAGCCTGGAGAACCTATAAAAGATGAATAAGGGCTTGGGCCGAGCCCTGGATGGACGCCCAGTTCAGAAATAACAGATACAAACAAATACAAGAGGAGAACTCGGCTGGAGGCAGCCTGTTTGACTGAAGGGACCTCTTTAGGCACCTTTTTATGTAATCACGTCACTGTTGTAATCCAGTCAGCTCAAAAAAAGCCAGAGTAGCAGGTTCATGTGCCAGTAAAAATTGGGGAGCATCTGAGTCCAGGCCGATAGAAGAGGTATTATTGGTTTATAAAATTTGGATTGCAGGTACTGAGAGAAGGTCTGTATGTTTCTGAGAAATCTGCCTTCCTCTGTAACCACCACCCTCCCATACTTTTCCCCAACAGTGGCCCAGTAGTCTATTTTGCCCCCTAATGCATGCAAATGTGTTTTTTTTTTTAAATTGCCTACTAGTAGCTCAAGCATAAATCACAATCCTTTATTGGGATTCGGTCAACTTCAATCCTTTTGTTTTCTAAGAGGTAATAAAATAAACCATAATCACTTGCACAAGTCTAAAACCCTCTGACTCAATCTCATCTTACTCAGGGGTTCTTATTCTAGAAACTGCCGCTATGGCTATAGATCCTCCAAGTGGCTGAGTTCACCGGTGGTTCTGAGCCCGTTAATCCTTCTCTGGGCCCTATAGACACACTCACAGATCTTTGACTTCATCCATTTCTTGCAGTCATGTTAGATCTTTATGGTGGTGTCTGACTTGCAGTCGCTTCTCCTTACCATTTTCACCTGAAACCTGAAAGAGCTCTGTAAGACTTTTCAGCACCTGATGGCTGGGAGGAGCTCTTTGGCAGAAGGGGAAACTGAGGCCCTTTGATTTGAGAATCTTTGGCTACAATGAGAAGTAAAATCGCCTGACTACAAACTCAGCACTCCCTCACTGGTGGAGTCTTGGAAGGATCAACTGCTACCATGCTAGAGGCTGACTCCCTTTCTTCCAGAGGCTTCCTTTGTGTGCAAGGCACTGCAGCACCCAGACTGTATCGATAAATCTCTTAGTACATTTCCCTGTGTGGTTGCTCTCTTATGTTTTAAGTCTCATCCCAAGTGCAGCTGTGAGCTTTCTGACATGCAACTGTTTTTCCTAACACACACACACACACACACACACACACACACACACACACACACACACACACACACACACACACACACATGCACTCTCTGTCTCTCTGTCTCTGTCTCCGTCTCTCTCTCTCTCTCTCTCTCTCTCTCTCTCTCTCTCTCTCTCTCTCTCTCTCTCTCTCTCTCTCTCTCTCTCGCACGCGCGCGGGGGGGGGGGGGGGTGGCCACACCCGGCAATGCACAGGGTTTACTCCTGGCTCATGCACTCAGGAATTACTCCTGGTGGTGCTCAGGGGACCATATGGGATGCTGGGAATCAAACCCAGGTCGGCCGCGTGCAAGGCAAATGCCCTACCCGCTGTGCTATCTCTCCACCAGCCGCCCCTCTCTCTCTCATGGCTATTGGATCTCTTCAACAAAGACACACGCACACACAGAGACACACCCAGCCATGAGAAGGGGACCTGTCCTCTTCCACCAGCCAGCGCAGCATCTTTCAGAGGAGGATGTGGACAGCACTGACCTGCGTTTTCCTGTCCAGTGGAGGGAGTGCCTCTTGATTCTTGCTAGATGCATATGCCTATGGACTGTCAGTGCTACACTGTCTCCACCTGTGATGTCGCTCGCAGCAGAGCACATGCTTCTCATGTGGGAGGCTCTGGGTCCCATTCCCAACACCGCAGAAACAGCAGCACACAAACCCTCTTCGTGATGAGATTGCTGGACCAGGAGTCGTCTCAGCTTGGTCTTGGTGACCATGCGACCCTGCCCCATGACACTTTTCAGAGATTCGAAACACCAGCTATTTCCCTGAGAGAGAAGGAGGTGGGGGAGCTTTGGCAGTGCCTCCACCAGGACCCCTGCTTTTGCTCAGGACTTCTGGAATATTCCTGGTGCAGCCACAGTCCTCCTCCACAGACCCCATCCCCAGCAGACCCCGCCCCCACTCTCTGACTTTGGCAGCTCTCTCTCTGCATTCTGGAACCTTTTGTTGTCCCTGTGACATGCTACCCTGCTCTTGGTCTGTTGCTGCTGCCTGGCCACCTCCTGGCAGTCCCGGGTTTCAAGTGTCTTAGGGACACTCTGCCTTGGATGCCCTTATCTCCAGCTGTCATTGGTGTTCGATTGCCTTTCTGCCACCCCCAGCCTGCTCTTTGACATGGGGTAAGTTTCCCCCTCACTGTCCTTCTAGTTGCTTCTGCCAGTAATTCCTCTTCTGGCTCCTGGGCTGCTGAGGCCATGCCTTTGTGTCTGCACTTTCCCAGGCTGTCCCCCTCGTGTGTCTTTGTTTCTCTTGGGGCTGCTGCTCTCTCTGTCTCTCCTTTCCGTCTCCCTGGTGTCGGACAGTGCATCTGGTGGGAAAAATCGGCTCTTTCTCTTGTCTCTTCTTCCCCACGATGGCAACTCTCTCTGCATTTGTCCAGAGTTCTTTCTGTGGGACCGTCGCCTCCACATGGCTTGATCACTACTTTACATATATGCTCAGGATTTTTCATTTCTTTTTGTTTGGGGGCCATATCCAGTGGTGTTTGGCGCTTACTCCTGGCTCTGTGCTCAGGGTGGAGGGCCCATAGGGGGTACCAGGGTTGGCTGCATATGCAAGACATGTTGGTGTCTCAACCTCTGGACTGTGTCTCAGGCCCCTTGGGTTTTTCACAAGAGGCACCTTTGCTTTAAAACGACAGTTCAGTAAACTGAGACATGGAAACACCCGTTTTGAAACTGGTCATCTCAGGGCATTGCCGAGGCCTGAACTTGGGTGGAAAACACATTTTGAAATTGACTTTGGCTTTCCTCTGGCTTGGCTTACCTGGAAAGTTGGTGAAACACAAGCTCCTTTTGGATACTTTTCCCTGGCACATAGAAATTGTCCACACACACAGCAGAATGAATGTTGACCTCCCCTCCTCCGTCCCTGCCCCCAGTGATATTTTCGCAGAGATCTTGGAACAGAGTTGAGTTGGTGCTTTGTGACCAGTCTGGCTTGTGTGTCAGTCAGAAAGATTCCTAGCATCGAAACAGTGTCGAAGCCCTTTTGTTCCAAAACCTCAATGAGAGCATTTCCTAGTAGATTTTTGGCTCAGAAAGCATACTAGAAGGTAGACCTAGCAGATCCTGGACTGAGTGGCTCCAATTGAGGAAAAAGTGTTTTGTTCCAGAAATAAGCTTGGATTACCCCAGGGTCCCCAGCTGATAAAGCTCCTACTGTGTGTGTGTGTGTGTGTGTGTGTGTGTGTGTGTGTGTGTGTGTGTGTTGGGGGGGGGTTGGGCAACTGTCTTATTTCCCATGGGATCTGGAGCTCTCTGCTTGGCTCAGAATGGCTCTTTCCTGAAACCTTTAATGTGCTCACTATTGAATTGAAATTTCTCCTTATTTCCTCTACCCTCCCCCCACACAAACCTGCTCCTCACTGCTTTTTGTAAGTTCAGAGGAGGAAGAATGCTTACCTATACCAGAAAGCACTTTTGGTTTTTTAATTCCCCCACTTTGCTCCTGTGTATCTGGGTGTGTCTTTTCAGCCTTGGTATGGGAACTTATGGTGGTCCATGGTGGTCCAGACTGATGCTTAGCCAGGAATCTGTCTTTTCTCACTGATGCTGCTGCAGAGTCTTGTAGTCAGTAGATTCTGCAAACCTTGTCAGGTTAGCCATGGTGAAACATCTGAAGGAAGTTTTGAACTTGGAATTATATAGAAAATAATGAAGGTAGTTACAAAATTTGTTCATTCATTTGTTGAGCAAATATTTTTCAACACATGGGTTGTGTGTGTGTGTGTGTGTGTGTGTGTACCTTTACACTTATGCATGCTTTGTATTGAAAATACAGAGTGAATCCTGGCTTCAGGGAGTTACAATCTGAGAGATAGTGCAAGCATCAACCACTGCACAGGACAGTGTCATAGATGGGAACACAGTGAATGGAAGGGGCGGATACTATCTTATAATATATTATGCTATATACTATTTTATTATATAATACATATATAATAAAATAATACATAGTATTCTGTTGTACTATGGAATAGAACTGGGCATTGAACTGAGGGTCTTGAGCACGCTAGAGATGTGCTTTGCCACTTGAGCTATTTCCCCAGTCCCGTGTCCTGTGCTGACTGGCAAGCTAGTTCACTCTGTTTAGCTCTTTGAATCAGCACAGTATGAAAAGTGAAAGCCTGATTCTTTAGGTAACTCAGGCAATAAGTAGTAGATTCTGAGTTTGAATGTAGATCCTGGTCATAAATTGTACGACCATGAGAACCTATCAGTTTCTTCCCAGGTTTATGCCTTTTCTACTGTCTCCATATCAATCTGTGTTTGTCGTGAAGAACCCAGGGCCAATTTGTAAAGGATGTACAGTTGGGAATCTCTCTCTTTTTCTTTCTGACCCCAGAATTATCCACTTGACTGCTGAAAAGAAAAATTATCATCATGTACATCTGACATTTGAGTTTCCAGGAAAAAGAAAAACATGTTCTATGCTTGGCAAGAAAATTATATGGTAGAAGAATGTTTGGGTTGATTATTTATGTAAACCAAACATCTGTGTCTTTAAAAAACTTCCTCATCATTTTTTATAAAAACTAAAAGCTTTCATCACTTGGTTTTGCTTCCCCCCCCCCCACAGTTGGTTCTTACACAGTATTGGAAGAAAACATGAGTTACTTACAGCAGATGATGAAGGTGCTTTTTTCTTCCATGAACAAATTAGTTCCATCTCCAGTATCTAGGTGGCTTAAAAAAAAACTTAAAGAAAATTGCAAACATTTTGTGAAAGCTCCTCATTATCATTATCATTTTGAGCACAGTTCTAGGTTCATATGGGAGCACCTTTATCCATTTATCAGGGTCTGGAATACTTACACTCACAACCCCATTCGTATATGTAGTACTTACACTCACAATCCCCTTTGTTCCATTAAGGACATTTCCAATGCACACTTTCTTCTCCATCACTTCCATGTCAGCTAGAAGTTGACTTAAAAATCAAGTGAGCATGACAGATAATACAGCGGGTAGGGCATTTGCCTTTCACGTGGCCAACTAGGATTCAATCTCCAGCATCCCCCAAGCATTGCCAAGAGTAATTCCTTAGTGAAGAACCAACAGTAACTCCTGAACTTCACATCGCTGGGTGCACACACACACACACACACCCCCCACACACATGTGAAAATCAAGCACTGCATTTGAATAATCATAAAATAATCACCCAATCCTTTTTCTTTTCCAAACCCTCTCCCCCACTGAAAAATATTTCTTTTTATCAAATTTACTTGGGTTGCTGTTTCCCCGTAATATACTTTTTAAGTGGCTTTGGCTGGCTTTGGGTGCTAGGTCAACTGGGGAGAGTTAATGATCTGGGGAAAGGTAGCAGCCGTTGTATTTAGACTTACAGACTTGGTTGTTAGCAAGTGTCCACAACATGAGGGTGCTTGAAGATTTAATACTTGTCAGTTTTAATATAATAGAGAGAATTGAGATAGTTTAAAAGTTGAAAAATAATTCATAGTATGAATGAATTTTTATTTTTCAAGATGCTTATAAAGTTTATAGATACTGAGGATCACTTATTTTGTTTGTTTTGAGGTCACACCTGACAGCTCCCAGAGCTTACTCCTGGCTCTGAACTCAGGAATAACTCATGGTGGGACTCGAGGAACCAGATGGGGTGCTGGGACTTGAGTGTGGATTGACTGTGTGTAAGGCAAGCACCCTGCCACTATACTATCTCTCTGGCCCCCTGAGGAGCACTTTTGTATGGAGAGCAACCTCTCCTCAAGACTCACAAATCTTGTGCCACTTAATCACAAAGCACTGTGCAGTGGATATTCTATCATTTCACAGATAAGTGAGGTGGAGGCTCAACTAGGTGAAGTTCCTGGACAGAATCATTTATCTTGTGGTTGGAGGGTGGAAATTTGAATCTAGAGCTTCTAACTCCGGAGTAGCATTTACTTTCCAGTGCATGAAACCAGTAAATAAATGGTGGCTATATTGCACTGAAGGTCATATGAATGGGAATCAGAAGTTGGGAATCAGAAGTTTTTCAATATTGATTGTAGTAAATTTAAGAGTAAAACTATTACATTAGAGTTGGCCTTAGAGATAGGATTCAAATATTTTCTTTCTTTTTTTCCTTTTTGCTTTTAGGGTCACAACCAGTGATGCTCAGGGGTTACTCCTGGTGGTGCTTGGGGGACTACATGGGTTGCTGGGAATGGAATCCGGGTCAGTCACATGCAAGGCAAACGCTCTACCTGCTGTTTTATCACTCCAGCCCCTTCAAATATTTTCTTATATTTTAGTAAAGACATTTGTCATCCCAGATCTGCATCCAACTAATAGTAAAACTTCTTTAAAAGAAAAGTGCGCATCCTTCGAATATCAGCATCACTGTTCTATCTCCTCCTCCTTCCTTTCTGTCCTACCCTCCTTTTATCTCTTTCTTTCCTCTCTTCCCATCCTCCTCCCCCTTCTCCATTCTTTCCTTTCTCCTGTTTTATTGAGATATTAAGTTGTTGCTCTTTTCTTAACTTTCTAGCATGGTTTTGGGGAAAAGTTTGGAAAAGTATTTAGTGAAAAATTCTTACCTCTTAGAGCTTTATAATATAGATATAGACTTGGATAAATTAAAGTTTTTCTTACTGCTGTGATTTGAACACATATATTTTTAGTAACAATTTGGGGTATTTTTGAATTTTAAATACTCATGGTCATTGACAATATTGAGTACACAAATTGTACTGCACAATTCTAAAAGGGAGAAAAATAGCCACGTGCTATTTGGGAGTTTTCTGTCCTAGAACCATAGTCATTGCAATGAATAGCTTGCATTTAAGTACATTTTAGGGCTTAACATGCACCTCATTTTAATTATTTTTGCTCTCTGTGAGATCAATAGAGTTTGTCTTCTTGCTTGGTATTCCTTAAAAGCACCTTTTATAGGTGAGGAAATTGTAGGTGAAAAAAGGCTCATGTGGCCTCACAAAGGAAAATGCTTTATTCAACACCATAAAGGAAGTAGGTAGCCACCGATGCTTGCCTGGAAACCATGTCTTTGTAAGAACCACTGGCCCAGTTTTTTCATTCTCCCATACCCATCACCCCTTTTCTTTGTTGTTTTGATAAGCAAGGTCAACCATACTTGGTTGTGGTACTCTGTAGGAGTTAAACACTTGTTTTCTTTTCTTCTACTTTGGGTAAGTGACAAATGTTAGAGATTTTTACAGTAAAATTAGGGGCTGGAGCGATAGCACAGCAGGTAGGATGTTTGCCTTGCACAGGGCTGACCTGGGTTTGATTCCCAGCATTCCATATGGTCCCCTGAGCACAGCCAGGAGTAATGCCTGAATGCAAAGCCAGGAGTAATCCCTTTGCATCGCCAGGTGTGACCCAAAAAGAAAAAAAAAATTAAACACAGACTTACAATATTCATGTTTAGCTCTGATTCATTTATATCACAAATCTATCCAACGTTTTCCTTTGCTCTGTTAACCCCCCAAGAGAATAAGACAACAATTGTTAAAATGTAAATTGCTACACAAATAAAGATCTTTCTTTAGGGTTAGATGGAAAAATACTGACTGGTCAATTCCTAAGAATTTCAGCCAATACTTTTTCAATTCTTAGGAATTTCAGTGCTCAAAATAGATATGTAGGCATGTCTTGTGGCTAAAGACATTGATGTTTGTTATATTGGTGAGATTATTCAATGAGATGTGCTTAAACTCTTCACCAGAAGTGCTCACACTAACTAGTACTAGTAAGATGAATATATATATATATGTATATATATTTACATATATATACACACATATATATTACAGCACCATGTAATTCCCATCGACGGCCAACATCTAGAGAGTATAAGACCAAGCTCCTGGAAGTGCACAGTTGCTTTGTGGCTGCATGACATCTAATTCTCCCCTTTGGAGAACCTGGCAAGCTGCCGAGTTTCCTGCCCGCATGGGAGAGCCTGGCAAGCTCCCCAGGGCGTATTCATATGCCAAAAACAGTAACAATGATGGGTCTAGTTCCCTGATCCTGAAAGAGCCTCTATGTGGCACCGTTGGGAAGGATGAGTAAAAAGAGGCTTCTAAAAATCTCAGGGCTAGGACGAATGGAGATGGTGCTGAGACCGCTGGAGAAAATCGACGATCAATGGTATGATGATGATGATGATGATGATATATATATATATATAAATGGATGGAGATATATATGTAGGATATATATGGAAATATTGATATGTATGGATATATATTGGAGATATATATGTGTATGTGTATATATATACATATATATGAAACTCGGAAGCTTTTGATTGGATTCCTGACATTGGTGATGTTATCTTCTTGGATGATGATGTATATTTTATATTATTGTAAATGTACTTGAGGGATTCTATGTTGGGCTATGGACATTATCTAAACATTACCTTACAATGACTCTTATCATCCTCCTATCAATTTGTACCTTAAGCCTCAAGAAATTTAAATCTAAGTATTGGGGCCTAGTATTATTTACATGTCTATATGATGAGCAAGTTTAGTTCTTCAATTCTATCATCTTTAAAATCTAAAATTTGTTTTTAAGATTAGGTTTCCTAAAAATACCTTCTTTAATTCTCAAGAGTCAGACAAAAGAAAATCACTTGTGATGAAATGGTAAGGAGAAAATTTTTTGACAGAAATTGACCTAAATATGTCTACTGTGGCAGTATAGATTAGAATTTACAAAATCTTAATGTGCATACAGGTCACTTGGTAACCTTGTTCAAACCTCTTCTACTTACTGACTTCTGTCTACACTTGTTCTATTAATACAAAGAAAGCTGTATTAAAATATGTGAATCTGTGAATTTGTTTTTCTCTTTGCTCTGTTAGTTTTTATTACATGTATTTGAAAACAGTTGTAAAGGTGAATCAATATTTATGATTATTAGTTTCCGCTCATGAATTCAATACTTTCATGAGTGATGACTTTTTTAAAATCAGATCATAGTCATTGCTTTAAAATTCTTGTCTGAGGGGCTGGAGCGATAGCACAGCGGGTAGGGCGTTTGCCTTGCACGCGGCCGACCCGGGTTCGAATCCCAGCATCCCATATGGTCCCCTGAGCACCGCCAGGGGTGATTCCTGAGTGCAGAGCCAGGAGTGACCCCTGTGCATTGCCGGGTGTGACCCAAAAAGCAAAAAAAAAAAAAAAAAAAAAAAATTCTTGTCTGATATTAACATTTTGGGATTGATGTGGTGCTTTTTTTCTGTCCATTTACTTGAAATATTTTGTCTTTATGTGGAAGTTTATTTCTTACAGACAGCATATAGTTGTAGTTTTATTTTTTCAACATGACAATCTGTCTTTTAAATTGGGGTAGCACTGTAACACTGTCCTCTCATTATTCATGGATTTGCTCAAGCGGGTACCAGTAACATCTCCATTGTGAGACTTGTTCTTACTGTTTTTGACATATCAGATATGCCACGGGTAGCTTGCCAGGCTCTGCCATTTGGGCGGGATACTCTCGGTAGCTTGCTGGGCTCTTCAGGAGGGACGGAGGAATCAAACCCAGGTTGGCTACGTGTAAGGCAAATGCCCTACCTGCTGTGTTATCGCTCCAGTCCAAATTGGGATAATTAAATAATTTATATTTGGTGCCATTATTGATAACATTTATTTGAAGTCTATTTGTTTTCTGTTTATCTGCCTTCTGTCTTTTTAAATTTTTCTTTTGGATTGTTGCTTTTTATGATTTTGTTTTTATCTTTTTTGATGAGTTATCAATTGAGTTATAGTTATTTTAGAGGTGCTTTGCAATTTATAGTATACATATTTTAACTTACTACAGCTTGCCTTAAATAGTGATATCATGAATCTTCATGTATAAAACCCTTACAATAGCATGTTTCCATCACTGACTTGTTCTTGTCATGAATTTTACTTTTACATATGTCATTAGCACCATGTGAGTTGTTATCACTTTTGTTTTGAAAATCATTTCTCTTTCAAAGAGATTTAAATAATAAGAAAAGTTCTAAAATTGTCATTTGCAATGCTCTCCATTTCATTGTTATTCATAGTTCTCAGTGATCATTTTCCATTTGTTTAAATGGCCTTTATTTAGCATATATTGTTGTGTAAGACTGATGCATACTTTCCACTTTATGTCTCTGACAATGTTTTTACTTGCCTCTGTTTTTGAAAGATAGTTTTGCTAGATATAGAATTCTAGGTCAACACTTTCTGTCAATTATTTAAAGATTATGCTTCTCTGTTTTAATTCTTGGATTGTTTTTGACATAAGATCAGCTTTCATGATTATTTTTGTTACTTGATATATTTTTCCCCTTCTGTTTTTACAAAATTTTATCACTGGTTTTGAGCAATTTGTCTGTGATGTATTTTGCTGTGTATTTGTGCATGCTTCTTTTCCTTGTGTTTCCTCAAGCTCTTTGTTTGCTTGTTTGTGGGGCCACATCTGGTGGTGCTCAAGGATGTGGTGATGAATATCAAATCTAGGACACATAAAACGGTGCATTGAGATATTGCTCCAGCCTCTCCTTGTTTCTTTGGATTTATGTTTTTGTTGTACTTGGCATATTTTCAGCCTTTCTTTCTATCTTTCTCTTTCTTTCTTTCTTTCTTTCTTTCTTTCTTTCTTTCTTTCTTTCTTTCTTTCTTTCTTTCTTTCTTTCTTTCTTTCTTTCTTTCTTTCTTCCTTCCTTCCTTCCAGGAGTGGGTGCACATCTGAAAGGGTCCCGAGTTTACTCCTGGCTCTGTGCCCAGGTGTATTATGATTCTCCTGGTGGGGCTTGGAGAATCATATGGGATGCCAGAGATCAAACCCAAGTTAGCTACATGGAGGGCAAATTCCCTACCTATTATGCTATTGCTCTGTAGGTAGGGACCTATTCAGCCATTATTTCTTTAAATTACTTCATTATTTCTATTATTGCTGTCTCCTAAATAAGGTCTTCAATTATATGTATTACATGTGTACTAGGATGCTTGAGCTGTTCAGTAGCTCATTTGTGCACTGTTATTTTTTTCTCCTTTTGTTTTCCATCTGCAGTTTCTATTTCTGTGCTTTTAAATTCACTATTTTTTTTCGATTTCTCTGACAATAACTCCAGCTAATATGATTTTCACTTCACACTTTGTAGATTTTTTGCTTTGGTTTTTTGTTTTGTTTTCTTTTGTTTTGTTTGTTTGTTTGTTTGTTTTTTGCTTTTAGGGTCACACTTGGATATGCACAGGGGTTACTCCTGGCTCTGCACTCAGGACTTACTTCTGGCGGTGCTCAGGGGACCATATGGGATGCTGGGATTCGAACCCGGGTTGGCCGCGTGCAAGGCAAACGCCCTACCCACAGTGCTATCGCTCCAGCCCACTTTGTAGATTTTTATCTCCAGAAATTTGATGTCTTCTTTTTATGATGGGGGTGGGAGAATTGGACCACATCTGGTCGTGCTCTGGGCATTCTTCTGGCTCTGTGCTCCAGGGATCACTCCTGCCGGTGCTCAAGGCACCATATTGTGGTCTTCGGGATTGATCCCTGGTGGTGGCATGCAAGGCTAGCCACTCACTCACTATACTATCTTTTCAGCCTCTAAAATTTGATGTATTCTTACATATTCATGAGTCTACATTTTGGCAATTTGCCCTTGCTTGCTAATTCAATGTATGTCTTAAATTTGTATCAGAATTTTTCTTCATTATTGATTTATATTTTTTTTCTTCTTTCAAAACCTAGCAACTTTTGATTGGATACTTGACATTGGCGATGTTATCTCCTAGAGTAATGTTATGTATTTATTTACTGTAAATGTACTTGGGCTTGCTTTGGAATATAGCTAAATTATAGTGGGACACAGTTAACTTTTCTGTGCCTTCTTTTGTTTTTTTTAATGTAGGAGCACTGCTATTTATTCAGCCATTGATTAAGCTGATTGAACTGGGCATGAACTCCACATTACATTTTTAAAATTTTTTAATGTTATAAGTTAGTTCACAATGTTTGATTACCTTCAGTATTCAAACACCTTCCCACCACCAAATTCAGGATGTTTCTATCCCAAGCCCCAAGCCCTGTCCCAGAACACAACCAAAATAGTATATTTTGTTATTGTCTGTTATAAAGAACTGCTGGACGTGCTTACAAAAAAAGTGTTCATATAGGAAACAGTGTGAAGATTGTTCTGTTTTGGCAGGAACCATTAAGACATCCTATAGGATATCACTGGCATATTATTAAAGTTTGGGTGATGTGAGCTTTGGTATATATATCTGAAAATATGTATATATGCATATATATATTTCCCTCTATGATTTGTTGCCTACCATCTGAACTCCACCAAATGTGGTATGGTAATTATGGAGAACTCCATGAACAATGGGACGAAAGTGCTACAGTGCTACTAAGACACCTGGGGGTAGGGAGTGTTTCATGATGTGTTGCTTTGCAGCCACGTGGTCCAGGAAAATGTTTACTCACATGTGAGGCTCAGCCTGGGTTCCTGGGGAACAGCCTTGAACCTGGCAGTGGTTGGGTTGTGGGGGTTTTTGGCTGCCAGGGCTGGGTCCCTTGGGGCAGGGAGGGCCCGCCCTTTGGGGTGCCCTAGGTGAAACAACCTGGCGCGGAGTCCGTGGCATGGTTATGGGGAAGTCGTGGTATGCTTCCTTTCGGGAGAAGCAGTCGTGGGATCTGGATGGTGGTCAATGACGAGATTATCTGGCGCCAGCAGGAGGTGGTTTATGGGTGTGATCCTGGGTCACCAGAGACTGGGGAAAGTAGACTGTGCTTTTTTTATTATTATTATTTTATTTTATTAATGAATCACTGTGAGACAAAGTTACAGACTTACAGGTTTTCATGCTTACGTGTCAGTCATAACAATGATCGAGTACCCATCCCTCCACCAGTGCCCATTTTCCACCACCAGTGATCCCAGCATCCCTTCCACCATCCCCACCCTGTCCCCTTCACCCCACCCTGCCTCTGTGGCAGGGCATTCCCATTTGCTCGCTCTCTCTTTTTGGGTGTTGTGGTTTGCTATAGAGGTATTAAGCAAGCATCATATTTGGTCTATAGTCTATTTTCAGCCCATATCTCCCATCCCTAGTGGGCCCGCCTAACACCCTTTGCTTGGTGATCCCTTCTCTGTCAGAGCTGCTTCTTCACCTAGCATGTGAGGTCAGCTTCCAAGATGTGGAATACTTCTCTTGGTACTTATCTCTACTACTCCTTTTTTTTTTTTTTAATTAATGAGTCACCGTGAGGGTGCAGTTACAGAGTTTCGTGCCTGTGTTACAGTTATACAATACTCGAGTACCCATCCCGATGGTCCCAGGGTCCCTCCCCCCATGCTGTCTCCCCCACCTCCCCCATCCCCCATGACAGGGAATTCCTTATTGTTCTCTCTCTCCTTTTGAGTGTTATGGTTTGAATGGAGATACTGGGTGGCTATTGTGTTCAATCTATAGTCTGCTTTCAACCCACCTCTTCCATCCCCAGTGGATCCTCCACTGCACTTTAGTTGGTATTCCCTTCTCTATCTGTGCTGCCCTCGCCCCCAGCATGTGAGGTCAGCTTCCAAGCCGTGGAGCAGGCCTCCTGGTGTTTTATATTTCGCAAATGAGTGTAATTTTTCTATTTCTGTCTCTTTCTTTCTGACTCATTTCACTTAGCATGATACTTTCCATGTTGATCCACTTATATGCAAAGTTTATGACCTCATCCTTTCTGACAGCTGCATAGTATTCCACTGTGTAGATGTAACAAAGTTTCTTTAACCAGTCATCTGTTCTGGGCAGCCCTGAGATTTTAGCAGCCTCTCCTTACTTGTCTTTCCCAGTGATTGGAGGCTCTTTCAGGATCAGAGGAATGAGAGCCATTGTTACTATTTTTGGCATATTGAATACAACACGGGTAGCTTGCCAGGCTCTGCCATGCCGGTGGGATATTCTCGGTAGCTTGCTGGGCACTCCAAGAGGTATGTATATATCTTTTACTGTATTTGGGATATGAATACACCACAGGGAGCTTGCCAAGCTCTCCCATGCGGGCAATAGACTCTTGGTAGCTTGTCAGGTTCTCCAAGAGGGAAAATAAGACTGTGCTTTCTTTTTAAAGTGATGTTTGGTGGGTCTAGAGAAGCGCTTAATCTAGGGCTAATTATTCCCTTCTACAGAGGCAGGGATGATCTACACGAGTATCTGTTGGACACAAGTGCTATTGTTGCCTTGTCTGAATACTGGCGAATGTTATTTCTAATTCTTTCTGATATTTTCCCCAACGAGTTTGATGATTACATGTGCAAATTAGTATACAGCTTAATATTCAAGGGTTACTCTGCAGATCTACGGAGTTCCATGTATCTCCCTCATAGGCTTTCCAAACTTGAGCTGCCTTCATTTCTCCTGTCAGTTCTGCATTTTAACTACCTGTGTTGAGAATGGCTCCACTAGGCTCTTTCTGAGCTCAGCTCTCTGTGTCTCGGCTAGGAAATCTCCTAAGGCAATTTAGATAGGACAGTCCTGGGTTTACATCACGTGCTTCCTGACATCCTGTCTCCTGAAGATCATTATTTCATCAATTTTTGTCTGGTTTCTTTTTTTTTTCTTTTATCTTTATCCTTCCTGCCCCCACTGATTATCTCTGGCAAAAGTATAAGTCTATCTGTTTCCTATTATTTCGTCTTGGCCAAACTTGGAATTTTTAATAAATTCTTATTCTATTCAGTAGGTTTTTAAGTAGGATTGAGAGTCTTATTTCTAAAATTTTCAGATGATACTGATGAGTCTGGAAAAAAGAGTATTTTGCGTTAGCTCCTATTCCATAAAAACATAAGTTGAAGACCAGAGAGGTAGTGTTCACTTGTGCACAGTGGACAACTCTGATCTCTGGCACTGCAAATGGTCCCTTAAGCACTGCCAAGAGGCATTCCTGAGCATGGAGCCTAGAGTAAGATCTGAGTACTGAGCGCTGCTGGGTGTGGCTCTCTTCCTACAACTAATATGACTCACAAATATAAATGTAAAATTTTAGTCATTGAATTGAAAAAAATAAAAAACATAAAATGAGTTTAAATCATAAACATTTTAACTTAGTTTACCAGTAGTGTTATCTTAGGATATGATCAGTAGGCAAATACTGGTGATAGAGGTTTCTTCTATTTTGACTTTATTGCCTTGAAATTTGTTTGTTAGTTATAGTGGACTGGAGCAATAGCACAGCAAGTAGGGAGTTTGCCTTGCATGCAGCTGACCCAGGTTTGATTCCTTCGTTCCTCTTGGAGAGCCCGGCAAGCTACCAAGAGTATCCCGCCTGCACGGCAGAGCCTGGTAAGCTACTCGTGATGCATTTGATATGCCAAAAACAGTAACAAGTCTCACAATGGAGAAGTTACTGGTGCCCACTCAAGCAAATCGATGAACAACGGGATGACAGTGCACAGTGACAGAGTTATAGTGATCTACATTTCAGAAACTACATTTTTATCTGATAGTCTTGGTCCATGTTTCAATCATAGTTAACTTTTCCAATGATCCAAATATTAAAATGTGAGTTTCCTTTAATGTTTTCGTCCAAATTGTCAAAACGAAATTATCCTTTTGAATGGTTTGATTTGACTCTTTGAAATGAAAATATATTTGTTTTAAGCTATAAATTTCGAGTTATGTTAATTTATTAGCTTATGTCAACATAGAATTAGTAACATCAAGCCAATAGGTAATATAAAAAATGAAAACCAGTGTTAATTTTATCAGTATCAATAGCATTAATATTTTTTCTTATATGTTTTGAAGGCAATTTTTACAGTACTCATAATTCAATTAATTTTTCTGTGTTCATCTAAGATGCAAAACTATATAAAACAATTATTCTGTATTTTCTTAAAGAAAGTATTAATTTTGATATAAATTTTTATGCTTGTCTAGCTATGTCCTAAATAAAGCTTTTTTTTTCTTGGAGCTTCAAATTTAGCTTGTGCAGTATTTTTGAAGAAACATAAATCAAACTTCCATTTTTTTTGGTATTTATATAGTATTTGGCAAGTATTCATTGCCATTGAAGAAAAATGTTGAGTTGGAGTCCAATGTACATTGAATCTTTAATAGACTCTTCCACTGAGAAAGGACATAAGATTATTAAATTGATTGCCTTTGACTTAGCGATTCTATGAAAGGTGACAATTCAAAGTACTTGTATATCAAACAAAAAATAATAACCAGGACAGTTTTTATGGGTGTGCTTCTAAAAACCAGCTACAGATTATATTACAAAACAAAATGAAGCATTAATAGAAACACTAGTCTCATAATGAAAATCCAGTCAGTTTGTATTTTTGATCCTTATATAGCTTAAACACTTTTTCTTGACTTATCTCTAGCTTAAATAATTCTTTGACAGATATAAAAGACTCACAACCATCTGTTCAGTAAGTTCAGGTTTTGTAAACTCTGAATGATCTTCACAGATATGTGAACATATTTTCATAAATTTAGAAGCGTCTTGCTCTTCCTGCTTTATTTGGTTTTATTTTCAGTTTGGGAGCCTCACTGTGCTAAGCACTTACTCCTGGCTCTGCACTCAGGGATCATCATAATGGTACTTGGTGAACATGCTGGGTGCTGGGGATTGAACCTGCAAGCAAGTGCCATACCCACTGTACTCTCTCTTCAACCCCCAATTTAGTAGTTTTTTGAAATAGAAATATACACAAAGTCTAACTGGGCAATGTCTCATGCTGAAATAGAATTATACCCAAAGTCTGATGTCTCAGTATCTCATAGGAGTCCCATATATGACTCATCTAAAACTAAAATAAATGTAATTTATTACATTTCCTGTGATGTAATTTTTTTTTAGTTTATCTTAAATATTATTAGAAGAAACCTTGTTTTTCATGGGCAGTTGTTTAGTTGCACAGTTAAAAATCTTTCACTTTGGGGCTGGGAAGATAGTGCAGGGATTAGGGCACAGGTATGCACAGGGTTCAATCCTTGGCACCAGTTGACCTCCTGAGCATCACAGGTTGTAGCCCTGGAAATCCCTGAATGGGCCCCTGGTCGTCCCAGCACTGCAGAGCTGGAGCAGGCTGCATCGTTGGGTGTTAGCACTGACCCCCCCAGCCCAGGCGACTGATTTTTATAAAGAGAGGCCCCTGGGAGGACACACCAAAACAAAACCAGCTTTCACTTTTTGTGAAATTTCTTTAAAAGAATTTTAACCAGTCTCTAGTCTGTATTCGGCCTGCATAACCCTTCCCCCACATGACCTCCAACCACATTTTACTTGGTGGTCCCTTCCCTGAGTTACCCAGAATGAGAGACCAGCCTCCAAGCCATGGAGACAATCTCCTGGTACTTATTTCTACTATTCTTGGACGTTAGTCTTATAGTCTATTATTCTATATTCCACAGATAAAGGCAATCTTTCTATGTCTGTCTCTCTCTTTCTGACTCATTTCACTTAGCATGATACTTTCCATGTTGATCCACTTATATGAACACAATGGCCACTCAACACCTTTATTGCAAACCACAACACCTAATCAGAGAGAGAGAACAAAAGGGAATTCCCTGCCATAGTGGCAGGGTGGGGTGGGGGGAGACGGGACTGGGGAGGGGGGGAGGGATGTTGGGTTTACTGGTGGTGGAGAATGGGCACTGGTGAAGGGATGTGTTATCGAACTTTGTATGGGGAAACATGAGCACAAAGATGTATGGATCTGTAACTGTACCCTCACGATGACTCTCTAATTAAAAATAAACTAAAAAAATAATAAAAAAATAAAGTACAAATAAAAAGAAAAAAAAAGAATTTTAACCACACTGACAGTATTTGGAGGCTCTGCCCAGCATAGTGGTCACTCCCAGTAGTGCTCAAGAGACCATGTGCGACTAAGAATCAAACTGTGTGTGTGTGTGTGTGTGTGCCCGCGCGCGCGCGGCGCGCCAGCCCTTTGAGCCATCCCCTCAACTCTGGAATATCTTTTAAAAACTTTCCATAAGTTTCTTACAAAATTTTCTCTTGTAAATGATAATTTCTTTTTTCATTTTGTAAAAAATCTCTTTGTTATTGTTGTTTGATTTAGAGAACATTTTATTGCTGGCCAATATCAGTCTTGGACTTTTAAGAAGTAATTAAAAACATTTTGATGGCCATTTGATAATAATTTGAGGTAACTGGCTTCATTCATTCTTTACAGTACCTTAAAGGAAATTTAGCATCACATTCATTATGCCTGAGGGGCCAGAGAGATAGCAGAGTGGATAGGGCATTTGCCTTGCACCTGGCCAACCCATTCGATCTCCGGCATCCCATATAGTCCCCTGAGTACACTGTCAGCAGTAATTTCTGAGCTTGGAGCCAGTAGTACCCCTGAGTATCACCATGTGTGGCCCTGAAACAAAACAAAAATATTATTATGTTTTACTTAAAATTGTCTCTAAATATATAGTCTACTTTGTTATATTTGCTTTTAGGTGCATGTATAGAGTTTTAAAACACATTACTGTGCCACAATAAATTTCAATTGCCATTTCTCATGACATTAAAAAAATTTTTTTTATTTGTTGGGCCACATCCAGCAATGTTCAAGGTTTACTTCCTGCTCTGCACTCAATGATCGTTCCTGATGTGTTCATGGGGGACCATATGGGTGCCAGGGTTCAAACTTGACTTGGCTGTATGCAACACAAGTGCCCTGCCTGTTATACTATCTCTTCAGACTCCCATTTTTGCTTTTTTACTTCTTTCAGTCCCATATTTTTTTTTCTTTATTGCTCTGACTCTAGCACAAGCTTTATATATCACTGTGTGGTGTTTATGTACTGACTTGGTTCAAATGAGAAAGTATGACTATTTGTTTTATAAATTAGAGATGTAATTTAGTTGTTTTAATTAAAGCAAGTACTACCAATTATGATTTATATAACTATTGCTGTAATGTTCTGCCTGTACAGAGGATGCAAATCGCATCACTGTGTCGAACACAATAATTTAAACTGAATCATTTTATTACCTCCAAGTACAACAGTGATGTGTTTCTGTGCAGACCCATTTACTGCAGCACCCCAATAAGTTCTGTACCAGTGCAGCAAAGTGCCACAGAGATGTAGTTGTGTTTAATGGAAAAAAAAATAGCTTGCACTGATTCCTTTTTTATTTTTTGTGAAGCAAGATAGTTTTCATTGAAAATTACTAAGAAAAATATTTGTGGGAGAGGGAGAGAGAAAGAGAGAGACAGAGAGAGACAGACAGACACACAGAGAGAGACAGACAGAGACAGACAGACAGACAGAGACAGACAGACAGACAGACAGACAGGCAGACAGACAGACAGACAGACAGAGAAGTGTGTGCTTAAGAGAGAACACTCACTTCTCCAGTATGGAAAAAGGCAAGCGAATAAACATTGAGACAAGCAAGCAAGATTCGTGCTCAAGGGAGAACACTGTCTTGAAGAGCAACTCTGCTTCTGTTTTTTTTTTTTTTCTTTTTGGGTCACACCCAGCGATGCTCAGGGGTTACTCCTGGCTTTGCACTCAGGAATTACTCCTGGCGGTGCTTGGGGGACCATATGGGATGCCGGGGATCGAACCTGGGTCGGCCGCGTGCAAGGCAAACGCCCTACCCGCTGTGCTATCACTCCAGCCCCTGCTTCTGTTTTTTTAAAATAAATAAAATCAATTGAAATTCAACAGTTGGTTCCTCAATAGCACTTGCCCTGTTTCAGGTCGGCTTGTGTGGTCAGTGACTCATGTTTTAGACAGGAGCTTCTTGCATTGAAATCTAGGGCCCATCTAGATGGGTTCTCACTTTTCTCAACTGCTTCCTCCTTGCCCAGTCCTGTACATCCAAGAATTTTAAGAGAGCAGCAAAGGAAGCCTTGTATAATTAAGTGGTCTCGGAAGGATCTGATGATCATGTCTCAAGGATTGGACGACTTCCCAAAGTGTTAGGCCTGAGGACAAGTGTCGGGGCACATGTGTTGACCTCAGGGACAGTTTGTGTGTTGTTAACTTTGGGACAGGGCCAAGGCCAGGTTTTTAGGTCAACTGCAGCTGCTCTTCCTCTTCCCATGGGCTACTAACCCCTGACCCCTGGAGCAACCTGACCCAGACTTAATTGGGTGGGAATTCTGTCAGCAGAGGTAACATTCCTGGAGTTCTGGAAGGAGCAGGCTTCATTTCAAACCACGAATTAAAGGTACTTGAAGAAAGCTATCCCTTAATAAGTCAGATTTTCAGACTCCATCTCTGTTGATAATCACAGGCTGATACATTTGAAAAGCATAAAGAAATGGAGAGTTAACTCGTAAGTCAAAATAAAATAATGATATTTTATAGAGCATATATATTATAGGGCATCCTGAAATTCTGAAATCACCTTAATTAACTGGGTGTTATTTTTCAGAATGGGTAGCTATCCCCGGCTCTGTTAAATCCCACCTTACCCAGATCTCCTGATTAAACTAAGGAAATTCACTGTCACTGTCATCCCGTTGCTCATCGATTGGTTCGAGTGGGCACCAGTAACGTCTCTCATTGTGAGACTTATTGTTACTGTTTTTGGCATATCCAATATGCCATGGGTAGCTTGCCAGGCTCTGTTGTGCGGGCTCGATACTCTCGGTAGCTTGCTGGTTGCTCCGAGAGGGGCAGAGGAATCGAACTCGGGTCGGCCACGTGAAAGGCGAACGCCCTACCACTGTGCTATCGCTCCAGCCTAAACTAACGAAATTAAACTAAGTAAATTAAGGAAATTTATTTGGAATTCAGGTTCCCCAACTGTTTTACCCATAGTCCCTAATCCTTCTGAGTTTTTCTCTGCCAAGTACATGCTCTGTGCTTGCTCTTGTTTATTGCTCGATATCCAGATAAAGCTAATTGGTAGCTGCTTAGAACTTTCACGTCATACAATACAAGGTATGGTAATGCCATTTAGTTGTATGCAGTAGAACAATTTCAAAAAGAGAACTGTATTCTCCTTTTCTAATTTTCTACCCCTTTCTTGTTATAGGTGAGAAAACAGATTCTCAGTGAACGAGTCTCATTACTTTAACTCACCTCATGGTGTTTTCTAAGGGAAATAATAAAATATTAACCCATAAAGTTTAGCACTTTGAAATTTAGGTGTTTCCTCAATTTTTACCTAGTTTTGAAGAAGTGATCTCCTGCTATCACTTAGTGTTATTAGCTTAGCACTGGTTTATTCTATGGACATCCTGGAATGGCTGCAAGCAGCCTTTTCTGGTGCACTGTTCTCACTTCTGACACCAGCTCACCAAACCTGTGAGGAGCTTTAGACATTTACTTACTACTCCCCTAACCTTATCCATCTTCATAGGTTAAGGATTTGATTATGATACTATTCCCTAATGGATATTGGGTGCCAAATCTAACGGTTCTAAGACTAAGGTTCCATACCCTAGTAGCTTTTGATGCTTTTTTGATGTGTTTGAGCAAATTTTGAGAAATGTTGTGTACTGTAATCATTGGGTACTTAAGGATCACATCACTATCACTGTCACTGTCATCCCATTGTTCGTCGATTTACTCGAGCGGGCTATTACACTCAGCCCTGAGATTTTAGCAGCCTCTCTTTACTCTTTCTCGACTATTGGATGCTCATTCAGGGTCAGGGGAA
This sequence comes from Sorex araneus, assembly GCF_027595985.1. Taxonomy (NCBI): domain Eukaryota; kingdom Metazoa; phylum Chordata; class Mammalia; order Eulipotyphla; family Soricidae; genus Sorex; species Sorex araneus. The sequence goes on along the minus strand of NC_073310.1, from coordinate 51,681,531 downwards.
TGAGACCTATCATTACTGTTTTTGGCGTATTGAATACGCCACGGGTAGCTTGCCAGGCTCTGCCATGCAGGCGGGATACTCTCGGTAGTTTGCCGGGCTCTCCGAGAGGTATGTATATATCTTTTACTGTATTTGGGGATATGAATATACCATGGGGAGCTTGCAAGGCTCTCCCATAAGGGCAGTAGACTCTTGGTAGCTTCTCAGGTTCTTCAAGAGGGAGAACAAAGCTATTATTACATGTCGAGAGGCCGCTTCCAGGAGCTTGGTCTTATAGTCTCTGGATGTTGGCCGTTGGTTGGATTACATGGAGCCGGGGGCAGTTTGTGGGTGTGGCCAAGCTACTGGAAAATGGGGGGTCTGGCTGGAGAAGGCCCAGTCCCAATCCAAGCAGGCCTTGAAATCTCAGCCCCGGATCCCGCACACCTGGTTTCCTCTGCCAGTCCCTTCATGCTTGAGGCTTGTCCGAATGTGTGGAGAGTGGCCTTGAGGCATGGTGGTGGCTGGGTTCCAGAGGTCTTCAACTGTTAAGACTCTGCTTGTGGCAGGGAGGGAAAGGCAACCCGTCCCCTTTGAGGGGCCTAGGTGAAGACAGCTAGGCGCAGGGGGGCAAGAGACTCTGCGTCACTCTCTTCCGGGAGCTTGGTCTTATAGGATCACATACACTTTAGAAATTGACGTCCTGGAGGAAAGAAATCTGTTGTTTGGCATTGCTTACTTCAGCATTTTCTAAATTCTTTGAACATTAAAACTCTTCCCCACCCCCTTTTGTTTAGTATCATATAGTTCTAGTTTTAGAAACACAGAACTAGATAGTTCAGCAAACCTATCTATAGCTTACTGACCAAATCAAGTTTCCTACCCGTTTATGTATAATAAAGTTTTATTGGAACACAGCCATGACCTTTCATTTATGAAGCAATGATATCATGCTTCACTCAAAATTTTTATGTCATTTTTAAAGAGTTTGTTCTGTTCAGTTCTATCAGTTGCTTTGCATTGTGTCACATTTGGACTGCATCTTTCTTTCATTTTGTTGATTTTTCCTGGAGTGTTTTCTCCCTTCCACCTTTACTTTCCATTAATGAGGTATCTCCATAACCTCATCCCCAGTACTTTCTAGTGACTAACTTGCTGACCTGTTGTCTGGAAGACATGAACTCCTTTTGATGATTTTCTTTTGTGGAGCCCTAAAGTTCTAAAGTACACTAAAGTTCTCATGGCCTCCTAAGTCTGCTTCTCCTAATTTCTCTTGAATCTCAGCTTTGTTCTATCTCTCTTGTAGACTATATTTCCTCTTTCTGGTTTTTGTTTTTATCCTCATTTTGCTGGAATATAGTTTCATTCAACATTCTCAGATTGAGGTTTACTTTCCATATATTGCATCTTTGTAGATTACAATCAATATGAATTTAGAGGTTTGAAATACATTTTTCTTTGAATGTCAGAGACCTTGCCTGACCATTAATGATGACCAGACATTGATATTTTTTCAATCTTTTTAAAGGTTGGAATATTTTCAATCTTTTCCAAGCCCCAAGTGTTTCTTTATTCCTCAATAAAGTTCACAGTAATTTTACAGTGAAGTATTTGGTGGTAAGTCTTCCCTTGTAGTTGAGGGGTGAAACAGTCAGATGGCACTCAGGAGACAAAAATCACAGAACTTTGAACAGGGACAGCTTGAAGAATTGCTTATTAGCTGCACAAAAGTTGACTACTAAGGGATAATGGGATTGGCTGCTAAGGAAAAGGAGAATTGAAGATAGTAGAGAGAATTGTAAAGAGAGTCAAAAGAACACTGAGGCAGCATCAGACCTCAAAATGCTGCCCCTCCCTCACCCGCCCCCAAAGCTGAGTTTCATGTCCTCCTGAAGATGGTATGGCTCTGTGGCTCTGTGCCAAGACAGTCTGGTGAGATGTTCCCTATGGCCCTGGGGACACTCTAGGAAGCTTTTTAGGAAGCCAAGTGCCTGAGGAGAAATCAACCTAGGAGGCTCACTGGGGCACTCCCTATTCACAGACTCACTGGAAACCACCCTCAGGAGACAGCAAGAAAGAACTAACAAGAGCATGCCCAACCAAGAAGCTCTTGTACTATTTCCCCACACCCTAACAAAGCTTAACCTGATGTCAGCTGGCAAAGGAGAGCTATACAGTAAGACCCCCCACCCCCACCTTGTGCCTTGCCACAATTTGCTTTCTGTGCTTTGGTTACCTGTGTTCAACCTAGGTCCAAGAATAATATGCACAAGTTGCTTTAATGGGAAGAAAAAGAGAGACATTCCTAAAGACAATATGCAATGCCATTGGTGTTCTCTTTGCAATTAGTTATTGTTGTTAACATTTTTCTATGTCTCATTTATGTTTGGGGCCACACCCAGTGGTGCACAGGGGTTCCTCCAGGCTCTGTATTTAGGAATATCCTGAGGATCTGAGGGGACCATATGGGATGCCAGGGATGGAACCTGGGTTGGCTGCATGCAAAGCAAGAACCTTGCCCACTGTACTGTCTCTCTACCCCTTTATGTCTAACTTATAAATGAAATCTTATTATAGGTATGCGTAAATAGGAAACAACATAGTTTGTATGAGGTTTAGTACAGTCTGTAGTTTAAGATATATGTTGAGGGTCTTAGAATATATCCCCCAGTAATAAGATAGAACCTATAGTATCATTAAAGAAGACAAAGGCGGTAGTTTGGAACTGAGAGGCAATGCAACATAACCAGCAGAATCTAGCTCTGGTATGTTTTTTCCCTGTTATTTCTTTTATCATTTCTTCATTTCTGTGTTTCTTTTTCTGTAGTTTTCAGAACTGTTAGTCAAATATCCTGAACTCATTCTTTGTCTTTTTTGTCTTCAATTTTTCTCTATTTCATTTGTGTTTGGGGAGATTTACATCATTTTACCTTCTACCACTTATTGATGTTTTTATTTGAAGATCATATTTTTACATTTAAGCTTTTATTTTCAGATTGTATATTTTTCTAAGGATTCTGATCTTCAATTCTTCTATGGTTATATTGATGGTTATATTGTCTCATAAAAGTACCACAATTTTCCTGATAACTAATTTTTTTCATTGTAAGTTTACACATCTTAAAGAAGTTTTACCATCATTTTAGTGGGGCAGACTATCTATGTTTAAGCCACAGCTCTGATATATTATAGCTCTTGACCTTTCTAAGCCATAATCTCTTTCTTTAAATAGTAACTATTCCAGGATTGCTATGAGAGTAAATGAGATAATGCATGAAAAGTACTTAGTATTGTGGTTTTAGCTATTATTTGTATATATGCCACATTACTTTAAACTGATTGTAATCCATTTAATTATTACTTTAAAAGCACTTTTAATCTGTAAAATACTGTTTTTTAGCTTCTGTGGTACAGTTACTTTTGCTGCCACTATTATTACCACAACTGCACAACAAACTCTTTAAACAAAGACATAGTAATCCACATAACTTATTTAAGGGCAAAATTAATGACATGAAACTTAAAGACATTTAAAGTTGTCTTTTCTTGGAAACTTGTCTTCCAAATATTCAACTTCTTGAAAACATTTATACCTATAGAAACGTGGGGATAACAGTTTAATGAATCCCTGACTTTTCACTTAGATTTATCAGCCGTTATTCACGTGGATCTCTTTTCTTCTCCTTGTTTTGAACCCTTTGAATGTAAGTAGTAGAGCCCATCTTAAATAAATCATGGAACCCATCACTAAATAAATAATTCTGGCATTTCCTTTGAATCATAGCAGTCTCCTCATAACCACAATACCATTATCTCACCGAGGTAAATTAACATTAATCCAATAATAATAATAATAATAATAATAATAATAATAATAATATCCAGTTCCTTTACAATTTTTCAATTGTCCCCAAATAACTTTTTATGTTCACATCCCCCACCCAGACCAGTTAGTGTTCTTGCTTTTCTTTAAATTTTGCTTAAGTAGTCTCTTCTAATCTAGAGAAGTACTCTGATGGTTCTTTATTTTTTATGAATCTTCCCCATCACCCCAAACTCTGAACTAATAGTGGTCATGACAAATGTCCCGCAGTCTGTTCTGCCTGTTGTTTTCTAATTATTAGAGTCAGACTGTGCTCTTCTTATTTGATCATACAGGCAGATATTAGGCTACCCCACTTTAGAAACCAAATTTAATCACTCGGGTGAAAACAACAAGATCTCTTTGGTTGAAGAAAATATAAATTCCAGGTTCATACTGTACCCTTGTTGCTGCAAACTTAGAAGCAGTCATTTTCTTTGGGGAATTCTTTTTTGGGGGACTACTTCTTAAAAATAGAGATCTATATGTCAGTGGAGCTGGAGTGATAGTACAGTGGGTAGGGTGTTTGCCTTGCACATGGCTGACCCACCAGGTTCATCCCTAGCATCCCATATGGTCGCCAGAGCACCACCAGGAGTAATTCCTGAGTGCAGAGCCTGGAGTAACCCCTGAGCATTGCTGAGTGTGATCCAAAATGCCAAAATATAAAAACCAAAAAAAACCCTCTATGCCATTGTCTTTGTTTGAACCTAGTGGTTCATATTGATAGCCTCCCATTCAAATCCACCTTCAAAGAATCCTCTTTCCCTTTTCCCTAATTTCAAAAACAAACAATAACAAAAACAAACCCAACCCTCCTCCTCCTCCTCCTCCTCATCATCATCATCATTATCATCATCATCATCCCTTGATCGTCGATTTTCTCGAGCGGTCTCAGTAACGTCTCCATTCGTCCTAGCCCTGAGATTTTAGAAGCCTCTCTTTACTTGTCCTTCCCAACCATGCTGCATTGGAGACTCTTTCAGGGTCCAGGGAATGAGACCCACCATTGTTACTGGTTTTGGTATATGAACACGCCACGGGGAGTTTGCGAGGCTCTCCCATGTGGGCAGGAAACTCTCCCTCTGGGAGAACTAGGTTCTAAGATGTCGAAACCCTAAGAGGAAGAAACCCTAGTAATTGAGCCTTGGAGAAACTAAAAATACAGAGGATTAAAAAAATCTTAAAAATCCACCCTTGGAAAAGGGGAGAGTCATGGATTTGCTTTTTTAAAATCATCACTTTTTTTTTTACACAAACCCTAAGTTTTCTCCCCCCTACCCCATATTAAAAATAAACACCTAGATTTTTTCACATTGCCCCTTAGCCTACATCGGGCCCCCATGTAGTTTTGGATTATCTTGATTTAGATCTCAAGAGCCAAGTTTTGTTCATTTTATTTATGTCACTTTTACAGCCCAGTGAAAGGAAATACAATTTCTTCAGTTAACGATGATTTGTTTGGCAGCCTGTGGAGTTTGGAGTTTTCTTAGCACTCAGGACGGGAAGTGGATTCAGGAAGTTGCCATCCCTGCCCTCCTAGAATTGGGGAGGGTGGGTAGGGGGCGGGGGTGGGGAGATATCTTCCAGAGTCCAGTAAAGATGACAGTGTCACTGTGAGCCTTCAGTTGATTTGTCCCAGGAATGGACTCTGCTGAGAGGCAGCCCCCTGTGGAGGTGCCCTGTCCTGTAGCAGGATAGGCCATAGAGAGTGAGTGTGTCTGAGAGTCAGGAGGGATCAAAGGTCGAGACCCATGCTGGATTCGGGATTTCGTTTTCAGTGTCACCATGGCAGATTTGGATGACTTGGGGAAATTGATGAACTTTGTTAATCATCCCCACCATAACTGGTGTACCTTCTCGAAGTGGGCTCCAAGCCCACTTCTGGCTACACCATAGTCTCTGGGAAAGTGTTCCGCAGTTCATGATGGTTCTCTTAGAATTATGGACCAAGATCAGTGTCTCTGCGGCCTGTCTCCAGTGGATGGTTTTGTGAATGCTGTAGGGAAACGGTTGGTGGTCCTGTTGAGTGTGACTTTTCCTTCTGATCCTCTTGTTTTGATGGGACACACATTCCAAGGGTAACCCCTCTGCTCTCCTTTATGGAAATCTTTGTGAGGCTTTCACATGAATAGCTCACTGTGAAATACCTCTTGGTTTATGATTTTGTTTGGGAGCCAGGGGGGTGCACACGCAGCAGGACCCAGGCCCACTCCAGTCTCAGTGGTGCAGGGTGATACTTGCTGAGGATCAAACCTGGGCATTCTGCCCTTCAAGCTAGCTCTCTGGCCCTGCTCATAATTTAAAAAGTAATGCATTCTGTCTTGTGGGACATGTAATATTACTTTTAGGCATGTCTAGTTGTTTAAAAACTATGTTATGTGGGGTCAGGGAATAGCTCAAGTGACAGAGCAAATGCCTAGCAAATGCAAGGCCTGTTTTGATCCCTAACACCACATGCTGGCCCCAAGCACAGCTGAGTTAGGCCCCAGACGTCCCCCCCACAACTCCACTGGCCCAAGCACCAAACCATCGGACCCATCTTTCTGAAGTGACCTTAGACCCCCAAATACTGCTAGATGGGGCTCCTACAATAAATTTTAAACACATATATTTTATGTGTTCTTTTAAATTTATTTGAATGTCACAAGATATTAAGAGATAATTTGGGGTCATATAATTTAACCATTTGCATAAAATATTCCAAATATCATATGAAAATCAATTTGCACCCCCTAAGTGATCATCTTATGATTTATGACAGGTTCTTTCTTTTCTGAATAAAGAATTTCTTTTTTCTTTCTTTCTTCCTTGTGGGGGAAGCACAGCTGAAAGTGCTCAGGACTTACTTCTGAGTCTGTGCTCAGGGATCACTCCTGACAGTGCTGGAGTGGGCACACGGGTGGGGAGGGGGCGGGGGGGAGCCAAATGAGCTACCAAGATGGAGCTGAGTTTGGTTGCATACAAGGCAAACGCCTTAGCCCAAATGAGAAAACTGGGGTTTTTTTGTTTTGTTTTTTATTTTATTTTGTTTTGTTTTGTTTTGCCTTTTGGGTCACACCTGGCGATGCACAGGGTTTACTCCTGGCTCTGCACTCAGGAATTATTCCTGGCGGTGCTGGGGGACCATATGGGATGCTGGGAATCGAACCCGGGTCGACCATGTGCAAGGCAAATGCCCTACCCGCTATGCTATCACTCCAGCTCCAAGAGAAAACTTTTTAATAGGAAAAATGGTTAACTGGGTATATTTCCAGAAGTCAATAAAATAGCTATTTCTTGAGTTTTACCACCCCTTTCCCACTATTACTCTTTTAAGGGAAACATGGAATCCCTTCCCTGTGTCCTAGGAAGACCAGCAGAGAAACTGGCCTCAGAGCCTTCTATAGGAGGTTCTCACTTTCTCTTAACAGAAGGCCTGGAAGATGACTGCTGGAGGCTCTTTTAATGCTACTAAGTCATCTGGAGGGGAAAAAATGTCTTTGGCTTGAGTCATGTGCCTATTGCCATGATCAGAAGAATGAAGGGCCATGTGGAACCTGTCTTTGCAGGAAGACAGGAGGAGCCGAAGAATGCAAACAAAACCCAAGTGGAAACACCCCCTTAGATGTCTTGACAGGGCTGCTGTCACGGGGTGCCTTCTGTTGTCCCGCTCCAAAGTGGGGATAGGAATACAGAACAATGGCAGCATATCTCCCGCTGGCTTTCTTCACCCTTCTGATAGTAGTTGAACCGTTGAGCTTGGTGTTACTGAGCACTTGGTACAGTGCTCTTCTCCAACAGGTTTTTTCTATGGAAGTACCAGGACAGACAAGAATGAGTCTTTTTGTTTGTTGTGTGTGTGTGTGTGTGTGTATGTGCGTGTGTGTTACACCCGGTGATGCTCAGGGGTTACTCCTGGCTCTGCACTCAGGAATTACTCCTGGCGGTGCTCAGGAGACCATATAGGATGCCAGGAATCGAACCTGGGTCTGGCCACATGCAAGGTAAACGCCCTACCTACTGTGCTATCGCTCCAGCCCCAAGAATGACTTATTGATATGAGGAGAGGGGGAGCATGGGGGGGAAGCAGTCAGAGTTATCTTCTTAGTGACTCTTGCAATCACTGCTTTATAAGTTATGGGAGAAAACTCACTCAAGGGGGTTGCCCAGAATTCTTCCCGTGATATTTTCAAGGCTCCTATTGATGGAGAGATTTTGCCTATGTATCTCCCTGGAAGCAGTGTGAGGCTAGAAGAAGCATCTGACAAAGGTTTTCTCAGAGAAAGAGGTAGCTGACCATTGGCTTCCCTTTGCCGTGGTGGTGGTGGTCCTTGAGGACCATCAGGGTTGGGATCTAACCCAGCGCCTTATGTGGGCATGCTGTACCACATTCCAGGCCCTAGTTTTGTCCCAAACTGGCATTATTTGAATAAAGTTAAAATCTCAGCATTTCTTATTCACCCAGCTCACAAGTTCGCTTATTTTATTTCAGAGGTTTTGTCTACAGTAGTAAACAACCTTGGTGTTGGGGAAAATAATATGCTAACGAAGCTTTCATTTTGAGTCTTTACTTTAGGTAAACCAATGGACTTTATCTTTGTTTTACTCTTGGCCAACCTTTGCTTGATTACTTTTTGGAGAAAGAGCATTTCACCCATGAGTCTGGAAGCCTGCTTCTGTCCTCTTGAAAAGCCTGCCACCACTCGCTTGCCTGAGTAGCCCCAGCTGCTTTCATATCACATGTTTCCCCGCCACCAACACTTCTCGCTAAAAAGTTTAGCAAATCTTTGTGAAAGCAGTTTGGATTCAGTGCATCCAAAGCCATTATTAAATATATGACAACAAAACAGCAGTTGTTCAGTTATTAAAACCTATTATTTTCTTTCGCTATCAGACAAAAGGACTGAGTTAATTCCAGCTGGTCAACCAGTTGCTCCAGTTTGTCTTCTCAGCATATTGAATACAGTTTGACAGTGCCATTTGATGAGGGAAGTCTTGCAGCCAGGCTGGCTCCTCTCTTCTGAAACAGGTTGCAGCCACATGGGGTACAGAGTTTTATCACCTTATCTTCTGATTCAGCCTTTTTTCTTGAAGACCAAATTCAATTCTTGAAAGGAGCTTGAAGAAAGTGTCAAGCAATTTTTTGTTTATTTCTAAAAATTCACTCTCTGTAGTTGGTATCTAGCCATCTAAGGTGTGGGGGTTTTTTGTGTGTGTGTTGTGGGTCACACCTGGCAATGTACAGGGGTTACTTCTGGCTCTGCACTCAGGAATTCCTCCTGGCGGCGGTGCTCAGGGGAATCATATGGGATCTGGGAATTGAACCCAGATTGGCTGTGTGCAAGGCAAATGACCTACCCACTGTGCTATTGCTCCAGCTCCTAGGTTTTTGTTTTAAAATACAAAACAGGATCTTTATTTTTTTTTTCAAATAATTTTTTTTTCCAAATTTGCCCTTTGGGGAGAAGAGAGCTTATCCGATGCAACTTGATTTGTTCCTAAGAGACCTCAAGGTTGTTGGCCTTTTGAAATTTGAAATGACAAATAGGAGTTTTAAATAAGCAGCTACTCTATTCCCATCTATCTTAATATGGCTGCTGCTCCTGGCTGCAGAGTGGCAAATTTTTGCAAGGCTTTCCCTTTATTCTTATTCTATCTTCATTTTGATGAGATCCAGGGTCCCTCTTGGTCTCTAGCAAAAACCATTCTCCAAGCTGCTGAAGCTCTGACCCACTAGAGCGTGATAATTTCTTCCACTTAACTACCATGAGGAGTGGATTGGATGGAGACCTGAGGAAGCTTGTCCATCTCTCACCTGTTCTGAGTCCACTGTCACTGCCAAACCTCCAATTTTTATATAATTCTATGCCTAAGGGTGGTTCAATTCAGACTGAATATTAGCTTGCCATTCGCTCATTTTGATGTTTCCCACTAAATCCAAATTATTTGTTAATTTTACTTCTACTCTCCCCTACCTGGTTATGTTAAGAGAGCATTAAATTAAAATTTGGAAACCTTATCAACAACTAATATATTAGTCATAACTACAGTAGAACCATTAATCTTTTATATTCTCATACTCATTTATAAATGTAGATACACATTTTTTTTTTGCGTTTTGGGTCACACTTGGTGATGCACAGGGGTAACTCCTGGTCATGCATTCAGGCATTACTTCTGGCGGTACTCAGGGGACCATATGGGATGCTGGGATTCAACCCCGGGTTGGATGCGTGCAAGGCAAATGCCCTACCCGCTATACTATCACTCCAGCCCAATACACATATCTTTTTTATTGGGGTGAACTGATCATTCATCATGGTTGTCAGGGAGTCTGCACAAGTTAGGGGGGATGACTGGTGCTCCTTTGGGAATCTCAGAGGGGCTGTTTAGCCCAGCCTAGCTCTGGAATTTTAGTCATCTTTATATCACAGTCACTCCGTGACTAGGAACAAAGCTGTCTCTTTGGCTGCCCTCTGAAGTGGAGAGCATTTCAATGAAGAGAAAGTAGATTAATGTTGGGCATGAACTCGTACAAGCCAGACCTATAGATCCCATACATGTCTCAGCAGTGATTGGTATTCTGGCAATATGCATCAGAGGAAAGCTTTGAGGAGCTCCTGCAGAGGGAGAAAGGTCTGGAATCCCCCAGTGTCTCCTGTGTGCTCGCTGGGTCCTAGGGCACCCCTGCTTCCCACTGTGGCCCTGCCTGTATCCTCGGCATGATGCCATGCCCTAATAGTGTCCAGGCTCTTGTCTTCCCCTCCTCTAAGGATCCTTAGGAAAATACCACTCTTTCCAGAAGAACGGAACTGTTTATCTTTAAGGAACCAGCTCTTGAGACTGTATTTGATGTTTGCACAATTGGAGTCTTCTTTGCTGTGAATGTGGGGGGGGGAAGGTGCTCGCATGAGGAAGAAGCAGTATCTCCCAGTCTGTTGTTCCTCTTCTTCCATCCCTGCCTTTCCTCCTGTCACCCCATCACCTGGGTCCCTTCACCCTACAATAGAGATTCTATACATACTCGGGAGCCTCTCCATCTGCTTTGAATCTGGATTTGGTTCTGTTCCTCAGTTTTCTGATCTGTAAAATGGGCACAAACATCTTTTCTATTGGAAGATTAGTATTAGTTTTAAGTGGGTTCACAGAGAAGTTGTAGGGCCTATTTCTCTTCCAGTGCTGGTGATCATACCCTGTATGGGTTATCTATATTCTAGAGTTACTGTTAGGGAAAAAGAAGTTTTAGAAACCTGGGTTAAAAAGTATTGGTTTTTCAGTATTTTGCAGTAATACTAAAATTTCTGGTCATGGTATTGAGTGGAATAGATCAGCTTTAATGAGAGAAAATATCTATTAGCATCTTCCAAGCTTCCCAGAAAGTAGAAAGTGACTTTCTTCTGGAGGTAGCAGGCAAAGAAATAACTAATTGCCTGAGCACTTTGTGCTAAGCATATGCTTTGTGCAGACATGTAAAGCTAGTAGTGATCTTACGAGTTTGTTCCTGTACTAACTTTATTTTATTTTTGTTTTTGTTTTTGCTTTTTGGGTCACACCCGGCTATGCACAGGGGTTACTCCTGGTTTTGCACTCAGGAAGTACTTCTGGTGGTGCTCAGGGGACCATATGGGATGCTGGAAATCGAACCCGGGTTGGACGCGTGCAAGGTGAACACCCTACGCGCTGTGCTATTGCTCCAGCCCACACCTCTACTGACTGTAGAGAATAGTGAAGAGGTGCTGAGAGGTTCGAGGACCTTTGCCTGGGTAGCACTGTCTTCCTAGCACTATCATCCTGTTGTTCATCGATTTGCTCCAGCGGGCACCAGTAACGTCTCCATTGTGAGACTTGTTACTGTTTTTGGCATATTGAATACACCATGGGTAGCTTGCCAAGCTCTGCGGTGAGAGCGGGATACTCTCAGTAGCTTGCTGGGCCCTTTGAGAGGGACGGAGGAATCAAACCCAGGTCCACCGCATGCAAGGCAAACACCCCTCCAGCTGTGCTAAAGCTCCAGTCCTTTGCCTGGGTGGGGTAGGCAAATAATCTGTGGGGTTTCTGAGCTCACCGTGGCCCCCTTCCAGACTGAGGAAGGCTGGCATGAAGAGCGTTATGGAGCAGAGCTGAGCTACTCATTTGCTTTATGAACTTAATCCTATTATCTCTTCAGCTTGCTAGATAATCTAGGAAGTCGTTCCTCAGTTGACATCAGATTGTCTGTTTCTAAGCTAGTTGCCCCAAATGAAAGAGCATCACTTTTTGTTTCCTCTGCTTTGATCAAACTTCTCTGCCCCAGCCCCTATGTTATAGCTAAAACACACAACAACAACAACAACAACTCCATCTGGTGGGGCTGAGAGTAAGTTGTTTGAGAGAATCCGAACAGGGATCTCCTGGTGCTGGCATTTCAGTGGGTTCACGAGCTCCCTTCCACCCAGGGCCTCAGAGCGGAACACACCTGATTCTCCTAGCCTGAGTAGCGGGCATGCAAGAGGGTGATTCTGAGATTCCCTTCTCACTGCTGGTAGACCACAGAGGGGAAATAATCCAAGAGTCTACAGTAGAGCAGAGGAAGCATTTCATGTCACTGTTCGTTGGACTCTGGTGGTCTTGGGACGTTGGGGGCTTCCTTTGAAGTGCTTGAGAAGAAATATTCAGTCACATCATAATCTTCAACCTACATTTGTACTCCTCCAAGAGAGAAGCAACAGCAAAACTAAGTCTTGGCCTTCTAGACAGAATTAATAAAAAAATAATATTTATTGTTTTGGTCACAGAAGCTGAGAAAATCCCAATAAGTGATTATTTAAAAATCATTTATTATACTAGATACTTTAAATTGCTCATCATCAGTTATTTAGAATCCTTATATTGTGAAAGATGGGAAAATAAAAGTATCTGCTATAGAAGTTGCAATTTTTTGTGATGAAAAAACTGTTCTATGATTTTTTTTATTCTTCTAGAAGAAAATGTTCCATGAAATAATTAGTGCTTCTAAAATGAAACTTTGAGTTTTTATGGTATTAGAATAGCTGTCATTGCTGAAATGAATGTTAGATAAATTTGAATATTTATTTTTGTGTAATAAACATTTTGAACATAGAAAAACAACCAACTTGATTGTTCTCAGGTGAAGTTCAGACCACAAATTATACGAAACTGCAGATAATTGCAGATGATTGTACTAATCACAATATGCAAAATAAGTAATGACTAAGCACCATATAAAGGTTGTCTCCATGGTTTTTTAAAAAAATAAAATAGTATGTTAAAACTGGATAGTCAGTAATATTATTCAGGAAGATAAATATAATTATACTTTGACCCTTTTAAAACGAATTGAGGGAAATGCAGTTTGTGATTTTGTCAACTTTATTTTTATTGTGTATAAGATATAAATGCATTATTTTTTATGATGCAGGGACAAAGTGATGTACACAGTGCCCCCTAATTCCTGTTTGGAGCCCAAAGTTCCTACTTCTAAAATTATTCTTGACTTGAAGTGATAAAAATATGTTCCTTATGTCTGATTTATATGTTAAAAAAATTCATTTAGAAAATTCTACAAAAGGTTCTTGTTATCTGAGGAAAATGAAAACTTGAAAAAAAAGCCATTTAAAGTAAATCCATTTAAGTGAATATTTCATATTATCATGAGACAAAACACTGGAACTTTACCTTGCCAAAGAATTAGCCAAAAATGATAAATATAAGTTTGAAAATACAACTGCGATTACGATTTGAGGTTAGAATATCATTTTGACCTTCAAGTGAGAAAGACACAAATTTCAAATGTTGATTGTTTTGAGAGGAGTAAACTTTGGACCCAAATTTTATGATTGTACATTGCAGCATTTTTAAAGATCCTGAACGAGGGTCAGGCACTTGCCTCGCACACTGCCAGGACTGGGTTTGATTCCTGGCCTTTGATTCCTGGCCTTTGGTTCCCTGAACACAGCCAGGAGTAAGACCTGAACACCGCCACATGCAGCACCCAAACAGCAACAACAATAATCAAATACAATCATGACTGACATTTATATCTTAAAGAATGACTGATTTTACAAAATTTTGTTCAAGATCTTAATTACATTTTTTTCTTTGAGGTCTTTTGTGTTCTTTAATATTAAATTCATTGTGTATTTTAATCACTGTGTTGCCAGGAACTGAAATTTTTTTCTCTTAAACAATTGTATCTTCATCAAACTGGTCATGTTAAGTAACTGGCCTTGTTTTGCCTGTGGATAGCTAGAATGTTGCTAGATGAGCCTCATGAAAATTCTGTCTTTGGGGAACAACATTGACTTCTACCTCTAGTAGTGGATGCCCATCAATTTGTGGGAGATACAAAAGACTAACAGGACTGGGTCTAAATGCTGAAAAAGAGGAAATAAAATCTTGCTGGGGGGTGGGGCACTTGAAAGAGAGCCACGTCATGCAGTGCTCTGGGGCGAGTCCTGGTTTTGTGCTCAGGAGAGACCCTGGATTGGCTTGCTTTTCAAGCTCATGTTCTCCCTTAAACTGGTACCTCACTTGTTAATCTCTATTTCCATCTGCTTTTCCATTCTGGAGAAGCCCATGTTCTCTTGAACTCTACTTCCTCTCTTTCTCTTTCTTCACATCTTTCTAAGTTTCAATAAAACCTATCTTGCTTTAAAATAATAAAAGCAGCAGCAATATCAACAACAATGAATCTTCCCTGCAGTGCTCAGGAAATTATATTCAGAGCTGGGGATTCAAACCAGAGTTGGCCACATGCAAGGCAAATACCTCAACCTTGTACTCTCTCCCACCACAAAGATGGAGTTTTGAGAGTGGATTCTACTGTCAGAATGATTAAATATTAGGAACATTTTAGGTTTCTAGAAATAGTTTCCTGAAATAGTTCCCGCAGATTTAGAGCATCAGGACCCCTGAATTGTTTGCATTAATCCATGGCAGTGTACTCTACTGGAAGAAGACAGATTCAGGGGGAGACCCCTGTGTGGGTGTCAGTTCTGCTCCTGTGTGATCGTGGACGTCGTTTAAGCCTGACTTGTCTACACTGCAACAGAAAAAGGTAGAACCAGTCCCTTCTCATCAAAGCATTCTATGATTTTAGGAGGTGGGTGTCTTTTTTTTTTTTTTGCGTGTTGTGGTTTTGTTTTTTTTGTTTTTGTTTTTTTGCTTTTTCGTCAACCTGGCAATGCTCAGGTTACTCCTAGCAGTACTCAGGCAACCGTATGGGACGCCCAGGATCAAACCAGGTCAGCCATGTGCAAGGCAAACACCCTACCTGCTGTACTAACGCTCTGGCCCCCAAAGGTGGGTGTCTTGAGCTATATCATTGTGTTTTCATAGAATCCTAGAGTTAAGTAGGCATCAACTTATTTTAGTTACTTCCACTCCTTATATATTCCCCCCCTTGCGGTATCCATATGTAATCATATTCTTGGTAATGTTGTAATCAGCACTTGGAACAACATAAATTGTTGATCAAGAATTTTAGTAGTGTTATCTCTTCTAAGTGGTAGAAGAGATACACCAGAACCTTAAATTTCTTTTCTTTTTTTCCCCCACACTTAAATCTGTTTAATGCTGCTAGAGAGTCTATTGAATAAACATTTATTAAGCTTATTCTGATCACAGGGCAGTCAAGCATCTCTGTACTTTGGGGGCCCTTGGGGGGGGGAGCTGCTATCATAGACATCGTTGCAAGTAGACAATTTTGTAAAAATAAAAAATGCTGCTCACACATGTAGCAGTGTTCTGTGTGCATTGCAGAATTTAAATGCCCTTTCCTGTTGCTGTAAACAGGAAGAAACAGACTAAGGCAAAGTGTCTGGCTAAGTGTAGCAAAGGGAGGAACAAGGAGAATTGGGGGGACAAAAAGGTTCCTTTGATTGCTGCCAGCAGGACGTCTATGCAGAAATTCCTGAGAGCTTGGCGTTAAATAACAAGGAAAGCAGGGAATGACCCAGAAAACAGGGCTTGAATGCCTTCTTCAGATGCCTGGCTCCCCTGTACACTGCATCTTGTGTCTCCTCACCTGGGAAGGTTGGGGACCTTGAGCCTCCCTAATCCTTGAGTCCAGCCCTGAGAACAAAGCCCTTAGTCGTTGCTGGAGGGAAGACCGTTTTAGGGAGCAGATGAGCAAACACCCTCCCACTACCACCACAAGAGAAGCCTCACATAGAATTTGTTAACCTCTGTTATTAAAAATTGTAGCACTTTTCCTATCTGTCTAAGATCTCGCACTTTATTGGGACATCCTGGGGAAATGATATTCTATTCATCTGTTTTAATTAGACTTGCTTCCCCTTGCTTTCAGGTGTGGGGGGAGGGGGGATGGCCACTTTCCCTTCTTACCTGTGACCTCCCCTTTGGTCTGTGGGGGACTTGATTCCTCTACCTCTGGGTCAACACTCTATTGCTTATTTGATTTAACTTGCCGCATTACTGTCTGAGATGGCTATTGGGCAAGAGAGGGAACTGGGTGTTGGTGAAACTGAAGGGAACTTGGTGGTTTGCAACAGTTGATGGCAAAAATTTGAAGCTGTCAAGTTAAAGTAGATTCAGTCTAGGCAGTTTTAATTGTGATGTAAATTACCAAGTAGAAAAATATAAGAAAAAAGAGGAGAATTACTTAGGGAGCTGGAAAGGTAGTACAAAGGGTTAAGCACTTGCTGTGTACACAGCTGATCCAAATTTGTTCCTCAGTACCAAATATGATCCCCTGAGCATGACCAGGTGTGCCCTCCCCTCCCCCAGAAGAGAATTACATAGAAATGATGTATTAAGTCACACTCTTTTAGTTCAAATGAGAATGAGAGGTATTTTTGATAAAGAAGGATATAGTTTAATATTTTTAGTCATTAGACAAACATTTCATCTTGCATATGTATTTTTCATTTTTGAAAGTTATGTCTTTTCTTATGTTTAGGTTCGATCTACACTTCTTCTGTTTCCTAAAACAAGAGAAGAAAATTGCAAAAGGATGGTGACGACTTTTTGAGTTTCATGCCACAGAGGTAATTTATGATTATAGCAGAATGTGTTTTCAGTAGTTATGGAGACCAGCAGGAATAGGAGCAAACAAGAAACCAAGGCTTTGGGGTATTTTCTGTAACATACAGAAATTGATGCTGTATTGATTTACTGATATTAATGTTTTTCTTGCCGCACGGCAGAGTCTGGCAAGCTACCTGTGGCATATTTGATATGCCAAAAACAGTAACAAGTCTAACAATGGAGACATTATTGGTGTCAGCTTGAGCCGATTGATGAACAATGGGACGACAGTGCTACAGTGCAGTGCTAATGTTTTCTTTCGGGTTTTGGAACCACACAGTGGTGCTCAGGGCTTACTCCTAGCTCAGTGCTCATTCCTGGTAGCACTCAGGAGACTATGTATGGTGTCGGGGATTACACTGGGTCCAGCTATATGCCACGCCTGCACCCTTGTACAAGCTCTAGAAAAATTTAAAACAAAGCATGTTCTTCTCAGTGAGCATTTCCAGGGTCAGTCTCCCTGATGTGCTGGGAGTGCTTCTGGGGAGCCCAGGATGCAGGTGGAGAAGGGGGGCTGGCCCAGTTCAGGGGCTCTCAGCACAAGGGAAAGGGGAATTTGACCTGGGAGCCGGGGTGCGGCCTGTGTGGGGGTGTGATCAAAAGCTCTTGGAAGTAGGGGAGTGCAAGTGTTTTGCTAGGCCAGGAGGAAGACGATTACCAAGAGTTGATGAGAAGCCTGTTGATCACATATCCTAGCCTGACCTTTGAACCCACCTCTTCTGCCCTCTGTCCCAGCTGCCCCATCTCCCATTCCTTGATACGGCAGGAGACTAACCCCCAAACATGAGATAAAGCACAACGCAGTGACCTTTTCTGAAAATGTCTAAACGGCCCAAGACCATGGAAATCGGTAATGTGAACTATGAGGTACATTCAGCTTTGCCCAGTTGTGCTTCTTTTTTTGCCTTCTCCTCCTATGCAACACTTTGTTGCCCTACCTTCTCCGCCCTGCCTTCTGTCGGGGACTGGGTTCTTCTGAGTACTTTCTCATGGTCAAGTTTCTTTGATCACCATGAGAATATTAGCAACAGAAAATGCTTTTTCTCTAAACTTGCTCCTTGCGGCGAAGCACGTAGAACAGTGTCTCAATCAGTCACAGGTGCTTGATAAGCACTAACTTAACAAAGTATTCATTGCTTCTCCTTGACCAGCCCAAAAGTTCTGTGGGAGACAGTATTACTCAATTACAAATCTCTCTGGTCTGAGACCCCCACTGGTCAGTGGGTGCCATCCCCACACTCGCCCTCTCTCAGTAGGGCTGAGGAGCGTGCTTGGTGCTGTTGCCCTACCGACTTTGGGTAAGCTTTCCCATCAGCCCCACAAAGCATTTGAGCATTTTATAAACTTCCGAGAGTGGACAGAGGAGTTGGAGAAGGGAAGTCAAAGGCATCAGCTGCCAGCCGGGTGTCTGTGCAGACCGTGGTCACTTGCCCTGTTCCACCAGCCTGTCTCCAGGGGGGTGAGGGCGTGGGCAGGAAGGCTGTTGCAGCTTTTCACTGCTGGGTCTTCCCCTGTGGTCAGAGAGGATGTATGTGGCAATTCATCTGATGACAACATTGCTGTCCCTCGGAAGACGCAGGGGGCCCCATGGCTCTGTTTTCATGCCTGTGTGTGGGGCCCCACTTCCGTGAGTGTGGAGCATGGAGGGAGCTAAGTGTGGTAAGCGATTGGTCCAAAGAAGGGGCGTGGCTGAGAAGAACTCCAAGCCCTACCCACCGTCTCTGAGTGTCCGAACTGGGTGTAATTCCCAGCATCCCATGTAGTCCCCCCAGCACCACGAAGAGTAATTCCAGAGTTCAGAGCCAGGAGTAACCCCTGAGCATTTGCTTGGTGTGACCCAAATAGCCAAAGGGCGGGGAGCGGGGAGGGGTGCGGGCAGATGTTGTCATCAGTTTCTAGGGGCCAGAGAGATAGTAAAGCCGGTAGAGCAATTGCCTTGCACAAGGCGGACCCAAACTTGATCCCTCGCATCCCATATGATGCCTCAGCACCGCCAGAAGTAAACCCTGAGTGCAGAGCCAGGAGCCAGCTCTGAGAACCATCAGTTGTGGCCACAAAACAAAACAGAAAGAAGTTTCCAGAGCTTCTAGACTATGTGAGTTTACCTAGAAAGGAAATCGAGGGTACCAGAATTTTCACTTTCAGTCTTAAGAATAGTTGCCTTTTGGCATTGGTTAGAGAATGACTGAGAGGCAGTCATGAGATGTTAATTTAAAAACTTTGGATGATTTATGCTTTCTCTTATAAACACACACACACACACACACACACACACACGCACGTGAGGCGTCTGATTTTAGAAACACGTGCCTTTGCTTGTCAGGCTTTGTGCTGAGGCAGCTCAAGTTTCTTCCTTGCCAAGTTTTAAGATGCTCATCCCGGGTCCCCTGACTGCTGCCAGCCCATCCTGGTCCCTCCCCAGGGGCGCCTGTCACCTCTGCAGTCTGTCCTCACATGCCCATGTCTCCACTACACTCCCTTTCTCCCCACTCTGTCACTTTCCCAGGTGACAGCCCTAGTTTTGTTGCCCATGTCCCCAGTCCCCTAGGCAGTCCCCTGCTGATGTTTTTCTGCTGTAACCACAGTCACTCCACGGAAACTCCTGGTCTAGGCCCTCTGGTGCTCTGGGCCCCTCTCAGGAAGCCCCCCACCCCTCTCTCTTTCAGGGCCCTTACTTTCTGCCCCTTGGCCTCAGGAGGGAATTTGCAAGCTTGTTTTCATTTGCAAACTCCTTCCCTCTCTCCACTTTGCCTGGCCAGGCTTGACTGGAACTCTGTCCTTCAATGAGTAATATCCTCTATCATTGTCTGAGGTCTAGATATTTGGGTATAGGCTGAGCCCTGAAGTTTAGAATCTGAGCCATGCCTGGAGGGACCTTTGAATGCAGGGTGCCACCTCATGTCCATTTTATCTTGTTTGTCATGCAGAACATTGTTATGGGCCTAGAATCATGGAACTTCGTCACTCTTCACTCGCATCCTTAGGGCATTGCAATGCTAAATCCACTAACCTGGAATACTTTCCTCTTTTGTTGAGAGGAGCTAAACCTATTATGGTGTCATTCAGGTACCTCTCTGCCAGGAAGCTCTCTGGTTCCTGGCCCCTAGACCCCACTAAATAAAAGTCCTCTTAGCTTCAACTCCCTACTATACTTTGATGTCTCTCAATTCAGCCAAACTGATTTCTGTAAAAGCAGGGCCAGATTCCTCTCGCATTGTCCGCAGCACACTGACATCTAGAAAATGCCAGACATTTTGAATCCTTCATCCTTTGACTGTCCCCTACCTTGACCCCTTAACCTCGACACAAAGATGTTGCTTATTCTTCTTCTAACAATGAATGTCATGAAGTCCCAGCAACTGCTCTTCAAGCAGAGCTTGAAGCATGCCAGCTGAGGGTGCCACTCTCCTCAGATGTAACGCCAGAAACTTGCTCCACTTCTTTAGTTCTTACACCAGCGGGCCACATGCGCCTTCCTCTGCGAGTGAGAGTAGTGTGTTAGTGGAGATGAGTGATCCTTCTATTTCTAGCTAGAAACCCAGAGGTTGCACCTTTCATGAGTCGCCTTCTATAAGCAGGCTCCAGCAGGGAGAGAACCAGGCCTTCCATCCACTCCTCAGGGTTCTCCTTCTAAACTGGAAGAGGAGAACCAGGAAGAAGCCAAAGGCCAGGAGAGTTCCAGTGCTCCCAAAACTCAGGCCTTCTACTCACTTTAATTCTTTTTGTCTGGACAAGAGTTTATTGTCCTCAGGCTTTATTATCTGCATTGATCTGGTTATAGCTTCCTTCCCCTCTCACATACCAGCTTTCGCAATGAAGATTCTAGAAGGGACGTGCCCACACTTATTTGGCCCTACTACACCCTGCTTTTGGAAAATAATTGCTCGTATGACCCCCAGAAATATGCCTCCTTTATGTAAACAAACAGATCGCACCCTGTCCCAAATGGAACCTGAGGCCTCTCCTACCCATGAATCATTCCAGCAAACCCCCTTCCCCCCGCCAAGGGTAGTTGGTTTCCTCCATTTTGGGAGAAACTGGTCCAGACCTGTTGACTCCCCCCGTGAGAGGGCCTCACTGTCATGCAGAGATCCATGGCTTCCTCGTGGCTTTACTCCATTTCTCACAAGCATTTCTTTACCCTGAGATGCAGGGAGCAGAGGCAGAAGGATCTCCAGGTGTCTTCATGCACATACTGGGCATTTCGGAGTTGAACGTAGAGCTTTAAGATGGATGGCCCTGAAGGGAGCATCAAGCATGAATGTGCTTGTGGTGATGTTTGCCCGAGAGCTCAGGTAGGAATGCTCAAGGAGCGATCGTTCCACCTCCTCTGAAGAAATTCCTCAGAGCAATGAAACTATGTTCTTTTGGTGACGCTGACAGTTCTCTGGGCTAGGCCGGACATGTCTTTCCTCATTGGCTGTTTTCTTTGGCTGGTGAATTGCTGTGTGTGGCAGAACAGAAGCTCAAGAGAAATGGGGCTCTTCCAAGATTTACTCCTTTCATACCTGAATATTTTATTGAGGCGTGGAAAAAGATGGCTTTCAGTGGCCTCTGTGATCCCAGGCTAGTGGTGGTTGTTGAACTAATGGGGACAAGATACAGGTGAATTTTCAGAAGGGGACATTGCTGGAATGCTTGCATTCAATAAAACTCAGACTTCTACGTTTTTATATTTACAATTAAAAAAAATTTTAAATGATTGCTATCTGGAGCAACTGGTCAAAATATTTTATTTTATTTGGGGGCCCCATCTAGTGCTTCCCATGGCAATTCCTGGTTCTGTGTGAAGGAGTGACCCTTGGCTATGCTCAGGAAACCACGTGTTCGCCCAGGACTTTAACTGGGGTTGGCAGAATGCAAGGCAAACACCTTAGCTCCCCGTACTAGTTCTCCAGCCCCAGGTCGGGGTATTTTTCTTCATTCTCATTTTGGAATGTTTCTGAGGTAAGTGATCTCTGGTCTGGGGAACAGATGGGTTCTGACCCAGGAAGAACCTTTATACAAGTGACTGGAGTTGCTACTTCATAAAAGCTTCCAGTACCCCAGGTCACAGGTGTGTGCCAATCGAAGGGAGTTGAAAAGTCCACTCCAGAGCCAAATGGGTGTTAGATCCTAGACACATGCCAACTGAAATGGAGCCCTGTGTGTGGCCCAGGACCGTTGTCAAAAACAGACGAGCTGGCTCTCGTTCTCCCAAGTCAGAGTCCAGCAGAGTGTTCCAAGAGCCAGCTGCTTGGCCCTGGGAGGTGAGATGTCTCAGGGCCCAGGATGACCTCTCTTGTCGTGCAGGAACCTGCTGCGCCACCCAGTTCTGTCCACTCTCCTTTGAGGAGAGAAGATCACTGTGGACTCCATGCAGTCCCAGAAACAGGCCTTTGCCATGTTGTCAGGGTCAGAGGCCACATGGTAAGCTCTGCAATGTCGGTTAGCTGCCTGCTACTGACAGAATCTGTGCTTAGCAACTTGAAGTCTTTATTTGCGAGCAGATTATATCACACATGTGAGTGTTGTGGGCATGCGCTCATGTCTCTTCTTTGAATGAGGCAGAGGGTCGAATGATCCTCCCTATGTTTATGATATATAGCAAAAGGACATGGGTGTAACAGGTCTTTATTGTAAATCACGCATCATTTATTTTTGAGTTGTGTAACAGAGTTTATCCAATTAAAACAACAATTTTGAAAGAAGAAATCTCACTACTTTGTGGCAAATAATTTCATAAACAACTTTCAAGTTAAAGACAATTTGGAGAATGATTTACAACATAAAAATTGTATACCAGTAATATAAACTATTTAAAAAAATTATTAGTGAATCACGATGAGATACAGTTACAGACTTACAAACTTTCATGCTTGCATTTCAGTCATACAATGATCGAGTACCCATCCCTCCACCAGTGCCCATTTTCCACCACCCATGGTCCTAGTATCCCTCCTGCCGCCCCCACCCTGTCCCCTTCACCCCACCCCGACTCTGTGGCAGGGCATTCCCTTTTGCTCGCTCTCTCTCCTTTTGGGAATCATGCATCATTATGGAACATTTGGGAGGTTTATCACTCGCTATAATGGATGGAGGGCAGGGTGTGATTTTTCACCATTTGGAAGGATAAGTCTGTTTTATCCGTAAAATACACGGGGGCATGGATAGAACAAAGTATGATATGTAAGCTTGTGACTTAGGGAATATCACTTTATTAGAAATATTACATCAGTGTGTGGTGGGACTCAGGACAGTGATAGACAGTGTGCTCCTGTGGAGTTCTGAGGGCCTCTGTTGGTTGGAGCAATATTCTGCAGATAAGAGGATTTGTTTCTTATGGTATTTCAAGTTTTACACTGGTCATACACATACCCTGTATTAATTGACCTGATTGCTTCAAAGATAATGTGAGGCAGGAAGCATCAGGGTCCATCGGAAATATTCTTTTTCTAATTCTGAATGCTAGAATGCTATTCCTATTACATGTCAGTTGGAATTGTGGCTCTAATTAGTTGATCTTGAGATGAGGGATATTATAATGAACATTTCAATATAGCGGTATGCCATCTTTGCTGCTTTAAAGATGGCGGCCACGAGCCAAGGAATGCAGGTGACCTTATTAACTGGGAAAGACCAGGAAATAGATTCTCTATTAGAGCCTCCAGCCTCCAACACTGCCCTGCTGATACCTTGCTTTTTAGCCTAGTAAGACCCGTTTCAAGCTTCTGTCCTCTGGTACTATCAAATAATAAATTGATATTGTTTTAATCCACCAACTGCATAGAGGTCTGTTATAATAGGAAACTATCCAATGTGGAAACCTGTTTCTATTTTGGAAACATGAGACCCTCTTGGTTATTTATGAAATACAATATCATGGAAAATTTATGGAATATAAATAACTCAAAGAAGAAACTTGTCAAAATTAATTAAGAGAGCTCACTAAGCTAATTTGTTTTACTAGAGTAAGGGCAGGAAATGAAT
This sequence comes from Sorex araneus, assembly GCF_027595985.1. NCBI lineage: Eukaryota > Metazoa > Chordata > Mammalia > Eulipotyphla > Soricidae > Sorex > Sorex araneus. The sequence continues at coordinate 51,657,692 of NC_073310.1, read as the reverse complement.
TTCTTCACCATTATCACCACACTACCCCTTTCAGTACCTGGTTCATTACTCTTAAAAAATTCATTTAAAATTTTTTAAAAAGTACTATCTTTCAAGGAGTAAAATATATAGTAAAGTATATCACTTTATTATCTTAAATAAATTTCCTGCTCTAGGTAAACAATGCCATATTTTACATTGTCATTTAGAAAGGAGAGATACAGTTAGATTTCTTTTAAGTTGCTGGGTTTAAACAAGTTATTTTGCTCTTTTGGGTTATGGGAACTTCTTTGACTATTTCTTTTTCAAGAATCCCTATTTCTAGCCCTATTTTACTGCTGCTGATGTTGTTTTGATGACCAGGGGTCACATACAAATCACACATTTGATTCATTTAAAATTTAAAATTAAAAAAAATTAAATTTAAAATTTTAAAATAATTTTTAAAAATTTAAAAGTACAGAACTGGTGAGCATGTGTGAGCATTTCTGTACCTGTCAGCTGTAATATTGGCACTTTTTTTGTTGTGCTAACCAGCAATTACACCTGTGACTGCAGTGCTTACCTGGTAGTGTATATGCCAGAGATCACACACAGTCTCCTGTCCTCAGGACACCAAACAGCAAAATTACTATAACCACACTCGTGCAAAGACATGACCCTGGGGATTTTACTCACTCACTGCCTCATTCTTGCAAGGCAGGTGTTTTTACCACTGAGCCAGATATAGGCCCTCCAGGAACTTTTTTGTACCTGCCCACTGTTGAAGTGTTAGCTTGTTCTTTGTTTGAAATAGTGACTTGTATATAGCAAGTTAAAAACCTTAAATTGATGGCCAAAAAACAAAACTATTGCTCTTTTGTGTGACAGTTTGGGGAGCCTAGTATTATTTACTTGGCAGCATGGGTGTTATTACCAATAATATTTTAGAATTCAGAATATTTCTTGTGCTAATTTCTTCACTCATTCTCTGAGAAAATTTCTGCTAGGATTTTGCTATATCTTTATCATGGAGGGTGGGTAAATAGGACATGTCCCTGAGAAATCCATATTCTAGATGAGAAGAATGACATATGGGTAGAAAATGAGAACTCATAGTCGCCAATATTAAAAAAAATTTGGGGGTGCAAAGAAGAAATAATATCCAGCTTAGCAGGGGGAAGGAAAATGGCAGAGAGTAGCAGGCATTTGAGCCAGATATTGGGTGATCAGGAGGAAGTTGGCAAGTAGAAAAAGAGGACTTATATCAGAAGCCCCTTACCCACTCACTCTCAGGCCTAAGCTTGACATTCTTGCATGAAACTGTCATTCATGGGAGCTGGAATGATAGTATGGCGGGTAGGGCATTTGCCTTACATGAGGCCGACCTGGGTTCAATCCCTGGCATCCCATATGGTCCCCCTGGAGCACTGCCAAGAGTAATTTCTGAGTGCAGAGCAAGGAATAACCACTAAACTAAGCATTGCTGGCTGTGACCCAAAACATTAAATAAACAAACAAACAAATAAATAAATAAATAAATAAATAAATAAAACAAAACAAACCCTGTGTAATTCATTTCACCTTTGCCTTCTACATTTGATCTTAGCCAAAAGACCAAGAAATGATTCACCTTTACCTTCTGGAAAATGATTGTCTTTCTTTTTTCCTAGGGACAAACCCTACCTTGCAACACTGCACAGGTCCAGCCATGCCCAGAGGCCACTAGGGATATATCCCCTGGTGCTCAGGGGACCACACAGTGCTGGGGATAAAAATCAGGGCTTCGTGCATAGAAGAATTTTGTTCCATCCCCTTGAGCTATCTTTCTGGCCTTGGAAAATGATCTTCTTGAGTGACATTGCCAAGCCACACAGAATGGGAGTTAGGATTTTCTTAGAAAGTCCAATGTTTCTTAGAAAATCCAATGTTTGCATTGTCAAGGCAGTTTTTTTTTCTGGAAGGGACCAAATAGCAAACAGTTCAACTCTGTTGTTATAGCATGAAGACAGGGATAGATTACATACATGGGAGTGAAGGGACATGGCTATGTTACAAAAACACTTTACTGACAATGAGTCAGATCTGGCCCGTGGGCTACAGTTTGCTGGTTCCTGTTCTAGAGGAACAATTTTGCTATCATTTGGTTCAGTAATATAGAAATACCTAGAAAGGTAGAGTGAGGACTTACAGGGTTTGCTATCTTTTTGAGCAGTCAGTTACCATTTCAGAATGTGTTCTTGAATATCACTAAGAAGTAATAGCATACTAGATTAATAATGGAGCCTCAGATTGACCCCAGTTGCTAACATTTCAAATCGTCATGGTTAATATTGAACAGATCTCTGAGAATCCAGATATAATACATCTTTAGTTTATTATAGATGAATCCAGAGAGAAAACCACACTCCATTTTGGAAGCGGATTTAACACTGGGCATGTGTGTGTTTTAACTCTGAAATTAAACAAAGCAAAGCAGAAATAAGAGATTTGTCAGGGATCATTGCGAAGAAATAAAGTAAATATCCAAACAGATGACCTGGGATGGGAGAAGCCTTGAGTGTAAAGCCTGGATACCACTGTCTCCTGGAAAAAAGCAGAAACATCTGGTTAGTGTGATGAGAAAGGGCTTTGTGAAAAGAGGACCAGACCGCAAAAGCAGATACATCTTGACATCTTAAAGCAACAAGTCAGAAAAAAAATCTGTCTTTAATAGCTGATGCTGTGGGAAATGTCAGTAAATCCAGAGATAGAGTGAGGAATCAAGCTAAGCCATAATTTTTTTTTTTGAAAACACGTATTTCCAAGAATATTTCCTTCGAGATTCAGCGGGGTTGGAAAACCATGAAAGCCCTTTAAAAATTGTTACCAAAATGAAAGACTAGGTGCCCTGCATGGCTGAAGAGTTTTCTCTTGGCCGAGGGTGGGGGCTTGACTAAGTATCGTTTCTGTTGGAGAGCTCATTTCTTTTGAGTACAACATTTAGAAAATCAAAAGCAGACTCCGTTTCTAAGAGTTTCAAATTGGATGGTTCCAATTGGATTGAAGCTTTTTCTCACCGACAGGAACAGATTAAGAGCTATGTTTGTGCCTGTTGTCTCTGGAGATCCCTTCGCTTGGCATCCTTGGTGCTGGATCTGGTTCCCCACCAAGCTCTGTGCTGTTGTTCTTAGAGTTGAACTGAGGGAAAAAGGGCACAAAAGATGGAAAATATGGGAGTTGATATCTTCCTGGAAGACATCATACATATTAGCGGGCTTCAGTCATTCCAATCAAAACAATTTAAACTTTTCCTTGTGTTTGGGATCCTGGGCATGAGTCTTGAATAAAATAGACATGACTTGGGGACATGAATAAAGAACCCCAAATGGGGAAGCAGAACTTTACTGGTTCTCCTGCCCCTACATCTCTTTCTAACAAACAGGAAGGAATCAAACTTGATTCTGTTGTGCTTTTGTGTAGTGTTTTTGACCCTTTTCTGATTAGAATAAGCTTCATAAAACTCAGAAAACATATCTTTGCGTAGGAATTTTAGGGTAGCTTCTCAGAGAACAATCCCTAAAGCTGTAAATACTTTGATGTGGATTATGTCGAACAAACAGTGTTTATATAAAAGGCTTTAGGGCTGGGATTGTGGCTTAGTGGTAGAATGCTGTGCCTGCATGTAGGAGACCTAAGGTTCATCTGGACACCAAAACAGAAACAAAAACAACCCCCCAAAAGGCTTTAACATGTAAGCTAAGTAAAGTTCCTTATCATTAGATTTTCTTCCCCGTTTGACAAAGATTTTTGATAAGTTAATTATAGTAAAGGATATCTATAGTCTTACATTCTTGCTGACACTCCTCTTTCAGAAAGAGCTAAAGAAAGGTAATCTTCAAAGCATCGTTGATGTATTTTAGAAAGCTTTGAAGCTTTTATTAGCTTCACTGGAAACTTTTGTTTCCTGGAAAGTTCACTAATAAAGAAATAGTTTCTTGCAGAAATAACTCTGGTAGCTGTGTACAGTATTCAACCTAGACAGTAGGCATGCCATTCTATTAATGACAAGAATTAATATCTGAACTGAGTCTGAGTCAACGGCTTCCATGATAAAACTTCTAAATTCTTGAGTTGTAATGTTATAGGAGTCTAATTAAGCTTTTCTTTAATCACTTGATCTTTCTTTAATCATTTATCTATCATCACTTCTATTTGCCCCTGAGAGGAAATATGTTTTCCAGCAACTTAGATGAGTGTAATTAGATATAGAACTTACCTGCTCTATCGTCACCTCTCTTTGTCAGCAGCACTATTCTGTGCCACTTGCCCATTCTGATGATTCTCATTTCCTCCTGTCCAGACCCTACGTGGTATCTCTGCTCTCTCTGCCTGGGTGGCAGTGGTAACTTGCCATCCAGTTCCCCATTTCTTCTGGTTTGTTTCTACATACCCTACCCCACCAAGTCTATTTTTCCTCCACAAAGCTCAAGCAATGTTTCCCAAATCCAATTTCTGGAATAATTGGGGGGAGCATAATTAGCCTTTCATGCATTTAGGTGATATTCTGATATTTCACTGAAAGAAGGTAAATTTCAAAAAAATATTTTTTAAAAAAGAAAAAGGTAAATTTCTCATGGAGTGCTAAGTAATTTTTCTCTTTCCTGAAATGGGGGTGATAGGCCAAATGAAGTTTAGAAACCTCTGAAATAGAGTGATTCTTTTTGTTTTGTTTTTGCTTTGCTTTGGATATACTCAGACTGATTAGAGGATTTGTATTCCTTTTCTTTTGTTAAAACATGTTTTATACTGTGTTTATTAATTGAAATTAAATTTTTTCCAATAGATGATTCTTGGAGTGGAGCAAAAACACAGCGGGTAGGGCGTTTGCCTTGCATGTGGCTGACCCGGGTTCAATTGCTCTGTCCCTCTCAGAAAGCCTGGCAAGCTACCAAGAGTATTTCACCCACACGGCAGAACCTGGCAAGCTACCCATGGCATATTCGACATGCCAAAAACAGTAACAACAAGTCTCACAATGCAGACATTACTCGTGCCCGCTAAGCAAATTGATGAATAAGACGACAGTGCAACAGTGCTACAGAGTGATTCTTAAGAAGTAAATCAAGTTCATGTTTCTGATGAACTTGCCCATACCTGACAGTGACTTATGAAATTCCAAACATAACCCCAACTCTCTCTTTGGCACATGGCCTGTGCTGTGCTCTGACTCACTAGCAGGTCTTGCCAGCTTCCCTTTGCCTCACTTTACTCCTAAAACGTGGCTGCTATACTGGTTCCTTGTACACACTTCATACTTTCATCTCAAGACTCTTAGCATTTGTCCTTCTTTCCACTACCTGGACACTCTCTTTAGTTACTCACCAGTTGTTTATTCTTCCACAGAGACATGTGACCAGCTACTTAGAAATAGAAGTCCTCCCTTTTCTGATGCTTCTTTTCCTTTCCAACTGTTTTTAGCTGACATTCAGTCTTTTATTGACTGACCGGTTTATTTGAGATGTGAGCTCCATAAAACAAGGACTTCATGTTTTCATTGTTTCCGTATTGCCTAACAAACATAGACAACCACGGTGTGTCTGCTAGATGTCAAGTGAAGGAAGGACCCAGAACCTCTCATGGTTTGGTCTGCACTTATAAATTATGTCATAGTACAGTTATGTTGTTCAATAGTACAGTGATATTTTGTACTATTCTGCGCTGCTAAAAGCTTGCCATTCAACTATAATTTGCTTCTGACCTACAGATTTCAGCAGTAATCTTGCTTTTACCCTCATATAGTGGAACATATGAACTGCATGTGAACCTGGAAGTCGAGTAGTTTTATAGTGGACATCTATGTAAAAGGGCATAATCCTGAGTCCTCCCTTCTTTCCTCAGAGATCAGCAGGTACAATGTTAGCACCAAGAGAAAGAATCACATGTTCAAGTCTGTTTAAGACAGAAGAGTCCCTATGCTTATCTAAAGGTTCAGGAGGTTTTTTTTTTGGGTTTTTTTGGTTTTTTTTTTTTTTTGCTTTTTGGGTCACACCCGGCAATACACAGGGGTCACTCCTGGCTCTGCACTCAGGAATTACCCCTGGTGGTGCTCAGGGGACCATATGGGATGCTGGGAATCGAACCTGGGTCGGCCGCGTGCAAGGCAAATGCCCTACCCACTGTGCTATCTCTCCAGCCCCCAGTTCAGGAGTTATTTTAAGAAATTTTATATGACTGGAATACTATGCAGCTGCTAGGAAGGTGAAGTCATGAAATGTGCTTATAAATGGATGACATGGAGAGTATCATGCTAAGTGAAATGAGTCAGAAAGAGGGACAGACATAAAAGGACTACACTCATTTGTGGAGTATAGAAGAACATCACATGAGGCTGACATGCAAGGACAGTAGATACAAGGGCCAGGAGGATTGTCCCATAACTGGAAGCCTGCTTCATGAGTGGAGGGGAGAAGGCAAATGGAATAGAGAAGGGATCACTAAGAAAATGATGGCTGGAGGAACCAGTTGGGATGGGAGATGCATGCTGAAAGTAGATAATGGACCAAACATGATGACCTCTCAGTGTCTGTGTTGCAAGCCATAATGCCCAAAAGTAGAGAGAGAGTATGGGGAATATTGTCTGCCATAGAGGCAGGGGGAGGGCAGGAAAGGGGGGTGTACTGGGGATATTGGTGGTGGGGAATGTGCAGTGGTGGAGGGATGGGTGTTTGATCTTTGTGTGATTGTAACCCAAACATGAAAGCTTGTAACTATATCACTATATAATTAATGATTCAATTTAAAAAAGAAATTTTATATGACTAAAGGAGTCATATAAGATCTTTCCTTCTATGAACATGCAACCAGTAATCTTATTATCAATACTGCCTGAGAAGAAATTGGGAGTGGGAGTTCATAGAGGAATTTGGATAAATGGCTTGGAAAACTTGTAGAATATAACAACAGAACCATTACAGAAGATAAATTTGTTATTTAATTGCTGCTTTTATAAAAATCATATTTATTTGGCACAGAATTTACATGCAGTGAAAACCACTCTTTCTATCTATCATTGTCAATTCTGACTATCAAAACAAATGCCAGTGACTGTGAGGCTCTTAAATAAGATTTATTTCTCCCCATTCTGGAAGCTCAGGATCAAGGTACAGATTTGTTTCTGGTGAGGGCCTACTTCCTGGTTTGCAGAAAGCTGCCTTCTTACAGCACCTACACCTGGTACAGAGAGAAGCAGCAAAATCCTCTGTCCCTCTGAGAAGGGCACTAATTCCACCAAGAAGGCACCATTCTTATGACCCAATGCCCTCTAAAAAACCCCTAACTATCACATTGGAAACTGGCATGTCAACCTGTTGATTTACAGGAACACAAACATTCAATCCATAGCACAGTATTTGGATACTATAAGTAATACAAATCACTTTACATGCACATATATCTACCTAAATATACTTATGTACCACCAGTATCTATTTAGATAGCAATTGGCTTCCTGGCATTTTGTCTGCTACTTATTTATTCATTTTGTTTGCTGTGTAATAAGAGGCACTCAAGAGTTTGAAAAATAATACATATGTAATGTTAAAATTGAGAATTCTGCCCATCTGTTAATATTTGTGCCTCGTGATTTTGGATGCTAGGTGCCCACTTTGGATCTTGAAGTAGAATTTCTCCCAGGGTTTTGAAGTGCATATTTGAAATGTTTGAGGACCTGAAGTTCCCTCCTAAGAACTACACCGTGATGGGACATACATCCCAACCACAAGAACAGCATGAAAGTGGGAAGTGTGTCCCTGTAGGAACGTATCCCCAAGGACAAAGAGGTAATAGAGTTTCTGGATCTTAGCAGGGAGGATCATGGTGCTTATTTTAGCTCTCTTCTCCTTCATGTGTCCCCACGTCAGTTACTATTTTGATGATTAGCATCTTCCTGCAGCTGGTGGTGTGCTGATTGCCGGAAGGCTTGGGTGCCCTGCGCCCACTAGCACCCTTGTCAGCCATTCAGTTTCTGCTGTGGACACTGGACTAATAGCTCCCAGATACCCCAAACCAACAATATAACAAGAGTTGTGCTTACAAAATAGACAAGATGGGCGCCTCTTGTTATAAAAAATAGAGTGCAAAGAGATGGTCACAGTCAAATTACACTTCAAATTGCATTTGCCATAAATTCTCTTGCCTTAGGGAACACTACCAACATTGACAGTAAAAATTCCAATATTTAAAAAATTTTCATCAGTTTTGAATAATGGTAATGTGTCAAAATAGTAGAAGCACAGTAGTTTAGGATCACAATGTGAATTACTTGACAAATGAAATGGGTCTCTGGTTCTTCCTCTTAAAGAGGTCTCTTTGTTTTTTATTTGTTTGCCAGGACCATACTTAGTGGTGCGCTGAGGCTACTTCTGACTCTATATATCTACTTCTGACTCTATATCTAGGTATTTTCCCCCGCAGCATGCAGAGGACAGTATGGTGCTGTGAATCAAACCTAGACCTCCTACAAGCATATATCAGCTCATTGACGTATATCTCCACTTTTCAGGGCCCCATCTTGTTTTTTTCTCCAAGATTTCTGTGCTTTCCCACTCATATCAAAATGAGGACTTTAGATATAGTACAGGGGTTAAGATTCTTGCCTTGCAAGGTGATCCCAATTTGATCCCAGCATGGCATATGGTTCCCCAAACACCACCAGGAGTGATCCGTGAGCCGGCAGTAATCCCTGAGCAGTGCCCTGTGCACCACACCCCTCTCTGCTGCGAATGTCACCTTGGTAAGTCACTTAATAGTGTCCTTTCTTCTTTTTCCCTCCCTCCCTCCCTCCCTCCCTCCCTCCCTCCCTCTCTCCCTCCCTCCCTCCCTTCCTTCCTTCCTTCCTTCCTTCCTTCCTTCCTTCCTTCCTTCCTTCCTTCCTTCCTTCCTTCCTTCCTCCCTCCCTCCCTCCCTCCCTCCCTTCCTCCCTTCCTTCCTTCCTTCCTTCCTTCCTTCCTTCCTTCCTTCCTTCCTTCCTTCCTTCCTTCCTTCCTCCCACTCTCCCTCCCCCGTCTCTTTCTTTCATTTACTTTTTCTTTCTTTCTTTCTTTCTTTCTTTCTTTCTTTCTTTCTTTCTTTCTTTCTTTCTTTCTTTCTTTCTTTCTTTCTTTCTTTCTTTCTTTCTTTCTTTCTTTCTTTCTTTCTTCCTTTTGTTTTTTCTTTTGTTTTATTTGTCTTTGTTTTTTCTTGTTTGTTTTCGGGGCCACCCCTAGTGATGTCCAGGGGTTACTCCTGACTCTGCATTCAGGAATCACTCCAGGTAATCTTTGGAATGTGGGGGATTGACCATATGGAATGTTGGGGATTGAACTCAGATAGGCTATGTGCAAGGCAAACACTGTACCCACTGTACTATCTCTTTGGCTCCTGTCCTTTCTTTCTTAAGGCATCACTGTGGGCCCAAGTGATCTTTGAAGGGGCAACCTTTCTCTCCTACAATACCTTCCATTGTTGTCATTGCTTCTTTCCCTCTCACTTTGGCTCCACTATATGAAGGAGCTAACATAATACCATTGAAGGTTTTTCCATCAACTTAGATGTTACTGGAATGAATGCTAGCAGACAGCACGAATCTAGCAGGTGAAGTTCTGAAGGGTAATGAAATGGGATTTCCCCCATACTCTTATAGACTCCCAGTGATCACTTATAGGTTATTGTGTGACTCCAGTTAAGCAATACCGTCTAAGAGGTTACATTATTTTGTTGTCTTGGAGGCATTTTATACGTTAATGTTCAAATGACAATGTTGATTGTTATTCTCCCACCCATTTGGGTAATCTTATGCTGAATGATTGAGAAGGAAATCTAGTGGTTATTATTACACAGAACTTCAATGCAATTTTAGAAACAAAATCTTGTGGAAAAAGCGAGGCGATCTGGAGAGGAGTCTTAGAAACTGGATCCTGCATTTAAATCCTGAAAGGCATGCAGAGATTTATGTGGGGTAAGAGAGAAGGTGCCACGGTGTGAAAAATACCTGGAAATATATATTCCCTGATCCAATCACCTAGGGAAAGAAAGATGGAAGCGTCCAGAGTCAAAGTTAGGACCCAGAAGCCACCTTTCTCCTAAGAACCTGTGATGTGGATAGCATTGACCCCAGACACAGAGGCTCCTGGCTCTCTATGTGAATAAAACTCATCAGAAGCTTCCTGTGGGCACCTGCATCCATGCCTCCTGTCAATCCTAAGTCTTTTGAAACATTAAAAGTGTCTTTCCATGGTTATCTCCCCTCCAGATGCAGTTGGTTTGGAATTAGTCACCATGTTATGTCAGAGGGATTGCTAATCATCTGAAGGTCAAGCCCAAGTTTATTTTGACAGGTGGGAAATAGTTGGAGAAGGCTGAGAGAGCCCTGGAGGAACAGGACCGGAGCTGCTGGGCCTGACCTTGAACCCAAGGTCTCTACCTGCTATACTAATTTTACTGATTTTCCTTACCCCCAATCACTGTGGTTTTCTCTGGATTTTTTTCTTTCTGTCTTTGAACATGTTTAACTAGTTTTTTTTTTAAATTTAGGAGTATGCTATTTATTCAGCATACTTGGATATCCAATTAAAAGATGTTTTTTAAAAATGTAATGTGTAGTTCATGCCCAATTCAATCAGCTTGATCAATGGCTGAGCAATAGCTCAGCAGGGAGGGCATTGGCCCTGCATGCTGCCGACCCGGGTTCGATTCCTCCGTCCCTCTCGGAGAGCCCAGCAAGCTACCGAGAGTATCCTGCCTGCACGGCAGAGACTGGCAAGCTCCCCGTGGCGTATTCGATATGCCAAAAACAGTCACAACAAGTCTCACCATGGAGACGTGACTGGTGCCCGCGCAAGCAAATCGATAAACAATGGGAATTGGATATCTATGAGATAGACCATTACAAAGCTGTTAATAATTGGGTTTCAGTCATATAATGATCCAGCACCCATCACTCCACCAGTGTACATTTCCCACCACATATGTTCCCTGTTTCCCTACCACAAACCCCAACCCCCCACCCCCATTCCCAGCACCCCTCTATGGGACATACTTTCCTTCTTGCTCTCTCTCTCCTTTTCCTTTTGTGCATTATGGTTTGCAATACTGGTGCTAAAAGGTCATGGTGTTTTTTCAGGGCACTTGGTATTTCATTTGTAATGCTGGAATAACTTTTCAGTTGGTGGCAGCTTTGGAGTGTGGATGTGACTACCGAGGCTTCTGGAAGCGAAGGGAGGTGGGGGAAGGTAGCCCATCTCGACCCAGCCTAAAGTAGCCTGGATATTTCAGTCACGAAGCCTGCATAGCAGATATTTCAACAGATTATATCTTGTTGAGGTCCGTCTTAAGATGGTGGAATTAGGCCAGGGATATGGAGGTGATTTTGGATTATGGAAGCAAGTGACTACTGGGTGCTCTGCTTGGGCAGGCATAGGCCATCCCACTCCCCTTCGATTGCCCATCTGTTCAGCCATGTGTAGGTTCAAGATTAACTGTGGTTTTTGATGTCTCTCGAAATTTATTTATGAGTCTCTGAAGCAAGGTCAATAGTAGAACTTACATGGTGGCGCTAGAGTTGGTTCACAGAAGTGACTGCCAGTGCTTCCATGAGTATTGGGAAATGGGGGGAGTTAGCCCACCCAACTCTGAGAAAGCCTGCAGATTTCAGTCACAAAACCCACATACCAAAATTTGCAACAGATTATATCTTGGTAAGGTCTATCCTGAGACAGTGGAGTCAGGCCAGAGATATGGTGGCAATTTTGGATTGTGGAAGCGAGCAGCTGTTGGGGCTCTGCTTGAGTGGGCCACCAGGCCAAAGCCCCCCCCCCTTCCAATTTATCCTGTCTGTTCAGCCATGAGCGATTCCAAAATTAACTGCGACTTTCGATCTCTTTCTAGATTTGTCTATGGATCTCCGAAATAAGGCCAATGAATGAACTTGTATAGCTGAGCCATAGGTTGTTAATGGGCATGGCTCCCACATATCTAACTTTTGGCCATTTAATTTCTTGGTAAACTTGGTCCCAAGTTGTTGTGATCCAGCCAAAGGCACAGTGGCAATTTGGGGGTATCAGGAAGCCTGAAGGCACCATCAGGCTGCTGATACACTTGCCCCGCATGTACAGATTGAATTGCTGGCAGCACCATACCCCCCATGACTAGTTATTTAGTTATTTGAACTTCTCCTTGCCACTAAATTCTTTTCTAATAATACTCTTTCCTCCTCCTCCTTCTCCTCTTCCTCCTCCTTCTCCTCCACCTCTTTCTCCTCCTCTTCCTTTTCTTCTTCTTCTTCTTCTTCTTCTTCTTCTTCTTCTTCTTCTTCTTCTTCTTCTTCTTCTTCTTCTTCTTCTTTTTCTTCTTCTTCTCTTCTTCTTCCACCTCCTTCTCCTCCTACCCTCCCTTCTTCCTTCTGGTTCTCCTCTCCTCCTCTTCTTTCTTCTTCTGCTTCTTCTGCTTTCTTCTGCTTCTGCTCTGTTGCTTCTGCTGCTGCTGCTTTTACTTCTGCTTATCCTTCTTCTCTTTCTCCTCCTCCTCTACCTCTTCCCCCTCCTCCTCTACTTCCCCTTCTCCTTTCCCTCTTTTCCTTCTCCTTTATTCCTTTTTTTTCCTCTTCCCTTTTCCCTCCTTCTTCTGTTTTCTTCTTTCAGTTGCTTAGGGTAGCTGGGGATCACTCTTGTTTCTCAGGCCTGTGTTCTGGGGATCTAACACACAGCCTAGAGATGCAAGTTTCAAACTCCAGGCTTTGAACTCTCTCCTGGCCCCTTGTGCTTTTCTTTTTCCCAAGCCATCTTGATTGCATTAAAGTTGATTTGTTGTTTTGTTTTCCTGTCACAGTGCTAAGACTGTATTCTGAGTTTTATTACCTAGTAAATGAGATTTTCCTGTTGTTTTTGGGTAAACTGATTCCTAGAGTTCAAGAATTTCAGGTACAGATCTTCCAAACTCTTTCTGGATCCTTGGAGTCTTGGTCTCCATTGTAGATATTCTTTTTTAAACTACAGTTGTAGTGTTTAATGGGGTGCCTTCAGTTGCTCAAGTTTGAGAACCCTTGTTCTCAAGGATGCAAGCCTAAGACCCTGGGTAGAGAAGAGACTTATTCTCTCCTGTTCTTGCCCCTTGGTTTTTTTCTGTCTCTTGTCCCTTTGGCTTCTGCCTGGTGTGCGAAGTGGGGTCGCCCTTTCCCTGTCTGTTCTGTATCTGAGGAGGAACCCAGGACAGGAAAGATTTTGTTCTGGTCTTCATCTCAAGATCCCAAAACATTTTAGTGATAAACAGGGCAAATGGCATGTGTGTGCAGGGAGATATTTGGGGGCCCCCAAAAGCAGTCTACTTAAACCCAGTAGTTTTACTTTGTTTACTGAAACCATCTTTGTGGCTTTAAGTAATGGGTTCATGGCTGCCAGAACATCACCAAGCAGTGGTGGCAGCATGATTGTTTTGCTTTGTGGGAACTCCAAGTGGTGCCTTTCCAAGCCCTCACCCTGCCACAAGTACAGACTCTTTAAAATCGCCCTGAACCTGATTTCTGGAAGCAAATCCCCTTTTTGATATTCAAGGTAAGACAGACTTTGAGCATCCTACCTTCCAGATACTTCTAGAAGCACAGAATTGATTGGCGCCAGCAAAGGCCTTCTGTGTCGTTTGTCTGGTGATGGCTGGTGTGCGCAAGTGAATCCTTTTCTCAAATGACATCGTGAACAGGGAATCCATGGAATTGCTGACTTGACGTTGGGAGGAGATGGGAGGAAGCACCTTCATTGCCTGAAACAAAAGATTTCCCAAATCCTCAGTAACCACTGACCAACTCACAACTAAGGAGCAAAGGATTTCCTTTCAGCCTGGGATCTCAGGGCTGTATCCTAACAACCCCCACCACCACCACCACCACCACACACACACACACACACACACACACACACACACACACACACACACACACACACACACTCTGAGGCTGAATCATCAGAATGCCACCCAGGCAGCCAGTCCTGCAGAGTAAGAGAAATGGCCCTTTCTTTATGTGCATTGTCCACAGCCAGACAAATCACAGGGGGGAAACAAGTTTGCCTTCCTTCTGCTCTGCTCTACTTCCAGAGTAGGTGGGCTGCTCTCCTAGTCCCCTGCCTTTAGAGTACATAAAGATTGAAGATTTTTCTTCTTAAGATTAATGACTCAGACCAGGTTCTAGCCCAATACTTTGTGCCAGGTATGCCAGACAAGTCCCTCTGGTCCGTGATTTTATTGTCTTTCTCTGAGCAATCAGGTCCTTTTCATTTCCTCCTAGCTGTCTCTGTGCCCACAGGTGGGGGTTGTGGGGGGAAATTTGTTGCAGGCCCCCTGCAGACAGCCGTATGGAGGAGACTGAAATCCCTCTCATAAAAATGGCATTGTTGGCACAGAGCTTATGCATCATCGGCAGTGTATGTACACTCTAAATCATCTCTAAGTTATTTACGATGCCAAATGCAATATAAAAGAACTTTCTGTAGATTGCACTTTTCCTGTATTGTTTAATGGGCGATAGCTAGGAAAGAAGCCTACAAACTTCGTGGTGTAGGGGCAACCACGGAAAGCCTATGACTTGATTTAACACAGTTACTTGTATCTGTCTAAGGAATCTGCAGAAGTGAACCCTCAAGGGCACACATCCAAGTCTTCAGTGAATCCTCTGCTTTGTCTTCTTTTGTTCTAAGGCAGTTCTTTCCCAGCTCCTTACATACACCTGATGTAAATTTGCATTTGAGAAAGCACTCATGCCTACTCAAGACAGCTCTTGCTTTGAGACCGGTACACAACATTTCAGCCACCACAGAAAAATTAGAACTTTAAAAAAGCATTAGATAGAAATGACTTTCTTCATTTGGAATTAGAATGAATTGGGGAAAAACAGTATTATTGAGTGTTTTTGATAAAAGTCTTAAAAAAATACTCTCATCACTGCCTACAAATTGTGCTATTCTATGTAGATCAATAATTGATAGGGAGTGAGTTCCTCAGAGCAGAGGATTGTCATGCCTGTTTAACTCATACCTATGTCTGTGTCTGCATTGATTGCTAGATTCTTCTCAGATTTCAAATAAGGTGTTTTTACTCCTTTTTCAGAGAAGGTTTGAGTCCATGGTCTTGAAGAGTCGGCGAGCTCAAATATGAAAATTCTGAAATATTTCCATATCTGAAGCGATGATTTAGTATCACATTATGGTAAGTGCTTAAGAAAGAAAGATGATTGTTCTATTGTTAACACAACATTGGCTTGGCCCACAATCTGAGCAGAGGTTAAAGAACATTGTGAAGAATGAATTTGTTTGAATGGGTTACTTTCTACGACCAGAGCATTGAGGACATGAAGCTCCCTTTTTGCGATGTATGGGGACACATGTATTCATGGGAGAGGTGCCTTCTTGATATCAGGAGTCTTTTTTTCCACAGTGGTCATGTGCCTCTCTACTCTTTTGAAGCTCTTGGAAGGGGGAGCTAAATAAATATGGAAGATTTCTTTTTTTAATGGGGCTCTGGCTACAAGAATTTGCAGCTGCTCTGAAGTTAGACTTTCTAGATAGAAACAGAACCAGTCACCTACGGGGGCCTGGAGGCATCTGTATGATATCTGTGCTGTCTGAGTTATCCATTTAAGGAAATATTTCTCAAAAGGAACACAGTGCCCTTGATAGTTAAAGCAAAGGAGACAGGAGTGGAAGATAGGTCTATGTTCAAATAGGTTTGGAAAATATTGGATATTAGTTAAACAACATTCCTTACTGAATCTTAAAATTTTAATAAGGAAGATGGGACCAACTACAAGGAATACATTGTGTCAAGCCATTTATATGAAAATCTGAACCAAATAAAGTCTATATAGACAATGATTAATAGTTGCCTAGGAGGCGGGTGTTGAAAGTGATTGCTGATAGAAATGTCATTTCATTGGAGAGAATGATAAAAGTATTTACAAGTGTTCTAAAATGCTTATAATAAAACTGAATAGATTCAAAACCATTAAATTGTGTAAACTGGCAGAGTTTTATGGTGTATTAATTCTATCAATAAAGTAACTGTGTACATAAAACAAAAGATAATGTGCTGAAAGTTTACTTATCAGCTCTTGGTGATAGATGAGGGGTGAAGAGAGAAGGCAGTTAAGAATGACTCCTAAACTTTGGTCTGTGACAACTTTTGAGATGGGAAGGCTGGAGGAAGAGGGCTTTTTGGTCTTGGTTTCTATAAGAGAGTCTTCTCTGAGGACCAAGAGCTCTGTTTTGGACAGAGTAAGTTGGACTTACCTGCTCAATATCCAAATTATAGTAATAAATTGTCAGCTAAAGATGAATCTGGAACTGAGAAGAGTATCCTGATTGGACATAACATTTAGATAGTGGGTGAATTTGTAGGAAATGATGAGAAGGAAGCAGGTAGAGAGACAGACAGACAGACAGAGAGACAAAGAGAAACAGAAGAGGAGGGGAGGTAATGGAGAAGAAATGTGTCATCTGTGTCTAGAAGTCTTCCTGGTCATTCTGGCAAAAATTGCTCTAAGAACCTCACTGCTCAGCTGAAATGCTGGTGAGGTTTGAAAGCCATCTCTTCCCTAGATATGGTTCTTGTGGATCTAAATCCAGGAGACTGACTTGTAGGTAAGGATGGGTAGATCCGGTAGCAATAGGAGGTCCCTCTGGTCCCGCCACCCCATAGGGTCCCCAGCACCACCAGGAGTGTTCCTGGGGCACAGAACCACATCCAGCTATACTCGGCGCTTACTCCTGGTTCTGCACCCAGGGAACACTCCTGGTTGGTGCTGAGAACCCTATGGGGTGGCAGGATCAAACCTGAGTTGACCACATGCAAGGCAAGCACCCTACCCTCTGTATTATGGCTCTGGCCCTAGAATTACTTTTTAAATCTTCGTTTGGAATAAGTATAAAGAGAAAAAGGCACACTGTGTAGTGAAGAAAATTTTAATGAAGCAAAGTTCTGACTACATATACCATCGGTACTTTGCCTCTCTTCAGACGTGGGTGGACCATTGAGAGTACATGGGTGGTACTCAGACATGAGGACATGGGTGGTAGCAGCTTCTCAGGAGTGGTAGAAGACCAATTGGTCCTTTTCTCAAATGGTACATAGAAACATCTGAGGTAGGTTGCATTTCCTCCACTTCAAAACTCTTTGACAGTGAACTTTGCCCTTTGCTTTACTCCCTTCCTTCCCTGTGCTTCAGATCTAGACACCCTGAAAATGATGTTTTCTGATATACTCACCTTCAAGTAAAAAACCTGTTCTTTGCCTTTTCTTGAGAAAAATGGGCTCATTTTCACCTCAGGCTCTAAAACTCATAGGATGTTTTTTGAACAAACATCATATTTTAAGCACAGTGACTGTTTAGATTCATATGGGATGAGTTCAAGCAGTATTTTTTTTTTCACCAGGTGTGTGTGTGTGTTTGGGGGTGTGGGTGGGGTCCCATGACGCTGTTTGGTGAGCCTTATTTTAAAATTACTTCTAAATGTTCTTAGTTCAAATTTCTACCTTTTCCTCTCTAGAATACAAATGACCTATCACTAAATGCTATCTTTAAATCCAGTGTTTTCTAACTGGTTTGGCAGGAAATCCTTGTTTTTCAAGCCTTCACTAAAGGCTCTTTGTAAGTACATTCTTGCATGTAGTTTAAAAAAAAGTACTGGTATGTTTTATTATTATTATTATTATCATTATTATCATTATTATTAGTAGTTGTGTTTCACTGCGTCTGTAGGAGATGTATTTTCAGAGATATCAAAGGAAGAAATTTTCAGTAATTATATTCTTTAAAATTTTCTTCTCAATTGGTTCTTTGCCACAAATGCGTAGGATTTGGGGGAATAGTGTCCCCGAGTGCTTCTCAGGATCCTTGGGGGTGCTCCCTAGCAATTCTCAGTCAACCAGGCATGGGCTTCCATGTTCCATGTAAGGGCCCGAGTAGTAGCGAGGACTCAGTACTGCTGGGCTCTGCAGTGCTCAGTGTAGTACTCAGGGCTTCCTGAGCTGCTCTAGGTGACCCTTGGGGGCTTCCAAGGCTACCCTGAGTGATGCTTGGGGGACCATTTGGTGCCAGAAATCAAACCTGGGTCAGTTGCACACAAAGCCTGTGCGTTAGCTCCTGCACTGTTTCTCCAATCCAAGATGTGTTATTATGTGATGTGCAGATGAAGTTACTAGTTAGCCCTGCGTGATTACTCACTAGACACACATCCCTGAGGAAGCCCCAGCCTGAAAGAAATCCTAACTTTCGAACCCTGAGTGGTATTTTTCTCCCAAGCTGTTCTCCGCCCAGGGTTTGGAGACTTTTTTAACTTCTGGCACCTTCCTATCGCAGGGTAATTAGAATGGTTATCAGAGAGGAATCATAGGTACCCCAGCCTGTTCATTTGACTCCAGGGCTGTGCTAAAGGGCACGTTTGCTCTCTGGGTTTTAAAAGGGCAAAAGAAAGTGACAGCCAGTGAGGGAAAGTGTTGGGTCTGTGCTGGGTGCTGCTTCTGCTTTCATGCCTGCGGGGAGCCTGTCGTGGGGAGCCCCTGGCCAACCCTGTCATGGCCTCAACCCGGCCAGGTCAGTATGTGGCGCCTTCTGCAACTTGGGTGAGGCTTAGCAGGTGCTTCTAACATTCCAGCGCATTTTCTGAAGGAGAACTGCTTCTGTTCTCCCCCACCGGGGTGGATCTGTGCAAATCACTTGGTTTCTCAAAAATGTCTTATTTGTCTTGGGTCGTCGCCAGGCCTCTCATGTGGGTGGTGTGTGCTGTGTCACAGACCTCGGGCCCCAGAGCTGAGTTTGGCTTTGTCAGCTCAGAAGCCAGCAGTTAGCCTTTGTGAGTCTCGGGTCAAGCATGAACGCTGAGCTCCCGAGCCTGGACAGGGAGCCTGTTTCTCTGAGATGGAGGGTTCTAAGAGACAGGAAGAGAGACGAGGAGGACAGGTAAGGTATTTCTCTGAGATCCTTGAGGTGGCTGCTTTTATTAGGAAACCTGGCGTGTGTGTGATGAGCCGGTGAGGGTCTCAGGCTCAGGGCCTGAGTGTGTGCGGGTGGAGGTGTGTTCGTGGCTTGGGGGTGTTGAGAATATGCTTAGGCTGGAGAGTTCAATTAAAATTGCCAGTTGTTTGAGTTTTTAAGTGAGAAATTGTTTTTTGTTTTTTGTTCAACAGTGTGGAGTTAGCCCTAGCGGAGTGAAACCAGCCAGGAGAGGGACAGACGGAGAACCATCCACCTCATGTATGGGATAGAAAGAAATATAGTGGGGGAATTACACGTGGCCAAAGGCAACAGAATCTGTGAATCAGTGTACAGAATTCAGTTCACAGCTAGGGAAGAAGGGTTTGGTGTGGGCGGGGGGCGGGGGGGTGGCCTAAAGGGAGGAGCACGGAACTGAGACAGTGGTGGAGGGAAGTGGACACTTCAGAGGAGGGTCTGGTGAAGAAAAGTGTGCACAAAACCCTATACGGAACAATATGGAAATCACGGTACCTCAAATAAATTTCAAACAACAACAAAGTATTGGTCTGTTACCCAATACTAGATCCTTAACTGGAATATAAAAGAAAAAGAAGCACTTAAAACTCCTAAAGAGGGGCAGGAATGATGAGTTATAGTATAGTGGGAGGGCATTTGCCTTGCACAGGGCCAACCTGGGTCAATCTCCAGCATCCCATATTGTCCCCTGAACACCACCAGGACAAATTCCTGAGTGCAGAACCAGAAGTAAGCCCTGAGCATTGCTGGGTGTGACCTAAAAAGCCAAAATAAATAAATAAATAGAACTCTTTAAAGAAACCCTTTTTTCTTTGTAATCTTCTATACTGGAGCAATAGCACAGCGGGTAGGGCATTTGCCTTGCACACGGCCGACCTGGGTTTGATTCTTCCATCCCTCTCGGAGAGCCCGGCAAGCTACCAAGAGTATCCTGGCAAGCTATCTGTGGCATATTCGATATGCCAAAAACAGTAGCAACAAGTCTCACAATGGAGACGTTACTGGTGCCCGCTCGAGCAAATCGATGAACAATGGGACGACAGTGCTACAATCTTTTATTTTATTCATAGTATCACTGTAGCACTGTTGTCCCATTGTTCATTTTGCTATTTTATTTCATAGTAAAATAGAAAATTCACATAGAAACTATAGAATATCAATATAACTTTGGACTTCTAGAAAAGTCCCTTACACACACACACACACACACACACACACTTCTCCACCTCAGAAACAAATAGCAAACATCTTGGAAAGCTAACAGAAGGTACAACTCGTCAAGAGGTGGAACTGAGATTGGAACGAGTCTCAGCTTTTTCTTTCACTCGCATTTGGATACTTGCCCTAATTCTCTTTGCTGGATTTGGGCTTTTCAAACATTCTTTGGCCCTGGAAGGGAGTTGTATAACCATAAAACTTGAGAATCCTGGCTCTAGAAGAAATGTTCCCTCAAAAACCCCAAGGACAGAAAATTGAACCCAGCTGTGCTAAAGCAAAAAATGTGAAGAAGGGCCGAGGGATGGCGCCCGGTCGGCCAGTGCCCAGAGCTCTGGGGCGGGGGGTTCTCTGAGGAGACAGGAAGCACTGGTGTTCCTTGGGGAAGTTTCAGAGAGCGGCCAGGGCCTTCCTTCAGAACCGTACAGTTCTGTGACGTGGTGGCGAGAACATGCCTTCAGCCGGGCATTGCCATCCGCTGCCTGGCCTGTCCCCTGCAGCTCCACTTTTCCCCTGGGGAGAAGCTCCTTTGCAGAGGCAGGTTCAAACCCCTACGCTTCCTCCTCCTCAGTAGCTTCGGAACTGAAGCCGGTCACACTGCAGTCTGCACAGCCCCTCAGTTGCCGAGTTTTCCGGAGGGGAAGAAAAAGGGCTTCAGAGCGAGGCCTTGTTTTTGTTCCTCGTTTCTCCTCCGCTGGGAGGAAAGGCAGGCTGCTGGCACGGCTCTGCCGGCAGCCCGGTGGACCCTCGCTGTTTGCTTAGTGGCCCACCGTGGACTCTAACCCCTGCAACCTGGGATTAATCACTTTGCTCTTTGTCAGACCGTGTAATGATGATTCATGCTTCTTCCTCTCTGAGATTAGATTACTGCCATTTTCATATCCTGGAGTGCCCATGGGGGATTTGAATTAATACTTGGTATAGAAAGCGGGATCAGGTTTCTGGGGAGAAAGGACTGTATTTGCCCACTTGGCTGGCTCTGAAAGCTTTGGGGGAGGGCCTGGCGGGATCCTGACTCCGGGAAAGTAATCCTGCCTCCAGGGGTGATAGCATGTCACTTAGCTCACCCAAAGCCGGCAAGGCCTGTGCAGGGCCAGGGCAGTGCATTTGCATGACTGATGTTGCGTCTAAAAGATCAGAACACACAGATGACTCTGCAGAGTGCTGAGCTTTGAAATGGGCTAGGTCCTTCCCACTGGGGTGTCTGGGGAGGAGGTCAGCTAACCTGGCCGCAGAGAGTCTTCCCCCAGGCGGCAGGGATTCTACTCACAGGTTGGAGGCGGGGTGAGGGCACAAGGAGAGGCAAAGTCACCTTCCAGTGGAACCCACGTTTGGACACTTTCCCTCTCAGATCTCTTGTATTTGTTCTGTTTCTTGAACAAACGAACATTTGTTGAGCACTTGCTAAGTGCACTTACAGCTCAGCTGGAGGCTCCCAGCCACCCACACCGTCACTGTTATCCCATAAGCTAGCACAGGATATGATGATCACTGCCGGTCCCAAACAGGAAGAGGAAATAGAGTATTCTTACTCGTGAGAGTACTAGGGAGTACCTCTGTTTTCTTCTCAATGAGTTGTAGGGAGCCAGGGACTATTGCAGGTGCCAGGGGATTAACAAATCCCCGGAACAGACTCATGTCTCTGTGCTTATGCAACACCTGCATGTCATGGACTGAGCACCAGCACTAGGAATGTCGGGGACGCAGACTGGAGCCCAGCAGACTCTAGACTAGTGACTTTGAGTCCTAATGTTGAGGGGGAGAAGTGAGTCCCCACCCAAGGACCTGCTTTCCCTCTGTGGCTTTCTGCTTCAAGTCACCGTGTCCAAGAGCTTCCCAGCACCGTAGCCCCAAGAACTACAGAAGGCCAACTGGCTGCACCTGTACCGGCCCAGAAGCTTCCTCTCCCTGCCCATGGTCTTCCTCGGCCCATGTCTTTTCCCTTTTTATCCTTTGATTTCTTGGGGAAAGCTGACTTCCCTCTGAAACTGCACCTTAACCTCCTTACATGGTGACCAGTACCACTGGTCAGTAACCACTCTGAAGCCATTTTCCATCCATGATCGGTCCACTTCGTGCCACTGGTCCAGCCGATAACTTCAGGCTCTCTGAAGTTATTGTCAGCTTTGGGCCCTGTGGAAAGGGAGGCTGGAAGTGTTTGGAGGACCAAGTGGTGCCAGGAATCAAATCCAGGACTCCCACATACGAAGTATATGCTCCTGCCCTTTGAGCTACCTCCCTGGCTTCCTAGAACTCATTGAGAAGAAACAGAGGTACTCCCTAGTACTCTCATGAGTGAGAATACTCTATTCCCTCTTCCTGTTTGGGACCAACAGTGACCATCATATCCTGTGCTATCAGTGATATCAGTGACAGTGTGGGTGGCTGGGAGCCTCCCGCTGAGCTGTATGTCGGGCAGTGCCACTCAACGCCGTGTGGCTCTTGTCTCCGCTTGGAGCGCAGCCTCCATGGTTCTGCTATGCCATGAATGGACAGAAATCATGACATTTTAAAATCTCTAGCCCTTTAGATAGGATGTCCCACTTGGTACATCTCCGGTTTCTCTCAAGGCTCTGAATCTGGTGTCTAGGAATGTGATGCTCATCAAGCCCTATGAAAGCCTGTGTCCCTGCAGCCAGGAACCATAAAATACAGCCCGGTCCTCTGCCCGGCAAACTCACATTTCATTTCCACTCCAGGGCCAGACATTCTGCTCCCGCTGAGCCGTGTTGCTCCCCACCCATTGCTCCTGCAGCCGCGGCAACAGCCTGAGAGAAAAGACTTGGCTTGATCATCTCTTGTTGAAGCCAGTGACCTACATGTGACCTTAGAGCTTGCAGGATTGTCATTCAAAGCTAGTGAAGTTAGTTATCTGCTTTGAAAAAGGCAGAGAGAGAGAGAGAGAGAGAAACAGAGAGGGGGAGAGAGAGAGAGAGAGGGAGGGAGGGAGGGAGAGGGAGGGAGGGAGAGAGAGAGAGAGAGAGAGAGAGAGAGAGAGAGAGAGAGAGAGACTGGGAGACTAATAGATGGCTTGAGAGGAAAGGAAATTGGCTAATTGGGAAATATCATGAACCCAAAATAATCACCCCCATTTTGGTCATTTAAAAACTTTACCCCCCAATAAAAGTACTTGTTGAAAATATAGATGTTCACAACCCCAGACTGATTCTGGAGTGTCAGTGTAGATGTTGGAAGATGAAAGCATATCTCTGTTTAAATACAGATGTCAGGATCCTGTGCTTATTGAGAAAATAATGATTCTGTGTCTGGTTTTGTCGGAGCAAAAAATTAGGGCCATACAGATCTTGGGTGGTTAGTGTTTTCATCCCTGGACATGAGCAGCTTAAAAAAAAAAAGTCTTCTAATGATTTCTCCAGTTAGTAGATTGCCATTTAGAAAGTGGAACTTTTCAACTTTCCAGAAGGCAGAGACAGCTGGACAGAATGCTTTGTCTCCTTGCTCCCTCCCTCGCCTCTTCCAGCTCTGGTCCCGCACTGACATCACCCTGACTTTAGAAATAGGTGCTGCAAGGAGAGAAACATGGACAGCAGGGCTCCTAGCTGGTGCCAGCCCCCCTCCCTCTTATTTTCCACCTATAAACCTGATGTCTACCTTCAGAGCCAAATTAACTATTGATTTTTCAAACCTGGGAAAAAGAGGTGCTGGGTTGGCTGAATGAAGACAACAGAATTGATATAACTCAGGCAGTTTCCGGTCTGCTTTTCAACCCTATGGTGACAAACATTCATTCCATTGATCAAGGCAGACCTGGACAGTGTCTGGTGCTAGAGATAAGAAGGACCTCCCACCGCCCACATGCGACCAGTCTATATTAGGGCTGCTTCAGTTTTTTCCACTCGAGACCCCTTCTCATCCAAAAAAAGCAATCAGGGTGAGTGCTGCCAGAAGCATTTTGGATTGTGACCTGGATGATTGTGAATTTGGTTTTGGCCATTGTACATCCAGAAAGCTTTCACTCTTGTCAAAATTTTTTTGCAACCCCCTATAGTTCAGCTCTGCAACCCCAAGTTTAAGAGGTCAAGCTCTGGAACAAACAATAGATATTTCCAGACTTATTTGGCCCGCCACCCCCATTTCAAACCCAAAACTGCTCAGGGTTTCCCGTAACATATTTCTTGAAGCAAATCCGGAAAGCAGCCCCCAACTTGAGGCTCCTACTGCAGAGGCCTCCTCAGTGACTCTGGGTGGGTCCTGCCCACTCTGGGAAACATGGGTTAGGATGGGAACCATAGACTGTGGCAGCAAGAAACCATCGGGTCTTGCAGGTATGTGAAGCAGAGAGAAGAGCCTGAACACAACGACAATGATCAGTGGGTCTCTTTGTCCCCTTCTGAACAGAAGGTAGAAGAGGTGGGAGAGGACAGGGACAGAGCAGATGAGAGACTTGAGAATTTTTCTACCAGATGGTCCTCCTGACCTTTTTATCCACCAGCACATGTGGGCCACACAACACGTATGCTCGAGCACACACATACACATGCACACAAGCACACAAGCACACACGCTCACGCCTCTTGGTTCTACCCAAACATACGCTGTTTGCAACAAAGCAAGACATTCAAGTGCCAAACCATCAGCCCAATTGTTAGGCATACATCCCAGAGCTTAACAAAATTAAGTCCCCCTAGATCGAGGTCTGTGTGAGACTATCTCTGGGTTAGTAAATACTGTGCAGTTTCCACAGTGTTTATTCGAAACCAGATCCCCTTTTCCTCTTACCCATGGAGATCTAAATGCAGGCTGGTGAAAGTGACTCTTGCCCTAGTCTTTACGTTTCACAAAGTGGAATTCTCATGAGCTTCTCTAGGTGAGAACTTGCTGGCTGAACCTGTGAGCCCACATGGAGACAAAGCTGAAGAGGGAATGTGATGCAGTGGGGGGTCTGGCAGAGGAGCTGGGGCTCTCTAGAAGACTCTAGAAATAGCAGAGAGGGTAGAGCTGGAAGGGGATTGGGGAATGAAGGACTAACTGATGCAATATCTCCAGGGGAGCGAGTGAGAGTATCTATGGGGTGGGGAAGTAGAAGCGAGGCTGGGCTTCCCTCGGCAAGGCGGCCTGTTGGGAAGTTGTGGGCTCTTGGGAAAACAGAAGCAAGGGCCACGTTGGAAGAGGAAGCACGAGCATTGCTTGTGCAGTTTCATGTTCGGTGAGGGGTGCTGGCTTTGGGAACTCTGGGAATCTGCTTCTGGGAGAGGCAAAGTGAGATGATCAACGTTAGACTCAGTGGAGGGAGAGTGGGAGAGGAGCAGCGGGAGGGAGGGGCCAGCAAGGCCCCAGCAGAGCCCGAGAAAGTCGTGTCCAAGAAATGCTTCAGAAGAGTGAGTTTCTGGGCCCAGATGAGGTTCAGTGACAGCATCCCCAGCCTTGAGTTTGATCCCCACAGCTGGAGTGTGACTGAGGCAAAGTCACTGCCTGTGGTGTCTGCAGTGCCACAAGAAGAAAAGTGTGATTCCCAAGAACCTAACCAAGGATGTGTGGCCCCCTGACTAAAACATCAAGATCCACAGTGAAAGGGAGGGGGAAGCGAGTTCCACACAGGTAGACATGGCCAGAACAAGTCAGGTGCCGTGGAGAGAGTCCAGGTGAGGAAGGGGGGAGGGATTCATGGAAGAAAGGGAGCTGGCTCTGGGTGTAGAGGGATCCGGACTCAGTCCAGTTGAGAATGGGCACTGGAGGGCACAGGTTGTGGGGGTTGAGCGGTGCTGGGAAGAGAAGTGAGAGGGGACACAGGAGACACGGCTGCAGTGGGAAGGGGCCTGGAGGAAGGTGGGGCGCTGTGAGGAGCCAGAGCAGCCCCGTCTCCGGCTGGTGTGCCCCCTTCAGTGAACTGACGGAAGCTTTACTTCCTTGTGGGCTGCCCACAGCATCCGACCTCTTGCATTTTTGTTTGTCATTTTCCCTTTCCTGGACTGTGCTTGGGGGAGGTGTGACGTCTTTCCTATGCCAGCCCTTCTGATGCAGGCATGCAGCCTGCATCTCCTTATCATTGGGAGGTAGTTCTGATGCATTACCAGAAGCAATGTTAGACTTTTGTATTTTGATGCTAGTATTAAACAATATGGACGGGAGCAATAGCACAGCAGGTAGGGCGTTTGCCTTGCACGCTGCTGACCTGGGTTTAATTCCTCCATCCCTCTCAGAGAGCCCAGCAAGCTACTGAGAGTATCCCGCCTGCACGGCAGAGCCTGAAAAACTACCCGTAGCATATTCAATATGCCAAAAACAGTAACAAGTCTCACAATGGAGATGTTACTGATGCCCGCTCAAGCAAATTGATGAACAACGGGACGACAGTGCTACAGTGCTATTAAATAATATCAAATGATCGATGGTTACCAAATATCTTGGAGATGTTTAATTCCAGGTTTAAGTGTAGTTCTTATCATTTTCATTCATGATACTAGATTTTCCATTTTTTCCCCTGGGTAGATCATGAAATATGGTGCAGAAGCGGTGAGCAACACTTGTGAGACCTGGGCAAGTTAATTGTGTATTTTGTGGGAGTGGATCTATTTTAGGAAAATAATCCTCATTGTTCTTTGTCACAATTATTAATCTCCTCCTTCTGTTTTTCCTCATAAGACCCTAAAAAGTCAACTATTTTATTCCCAAGTTTTTATCTCTTTTCGGGGGAGGTGCACAGCCGGCTGTGCTCAGAACTTATTCCTGGGGTTTGAACTTGCCTCAGTAGCATGCAAGGCATGCACTTTACCCATTGTGTTATCTCTTGGGCCCCCTGGTTGTAATTAATTTTTTCCCTGCTTGGCTCTAGGAGGAGCTTGAAATAATATATACATGGCCTAAGGAGCAGTTTGGGATTAGGAAGGAAACTCGGGATGTTGGTGGAGGGAAGATCACACTGGTGGTGTTGGAATACTAAATGCTTGAAAAAACTGTAAAATAAACAGCTTTGTAAATCACGGTGTTCTTAATAAAAATTAATTAAAAAATTTAAAATAAATAAAGAA
This sequence comes from Sorex araneus, assembly GCF_027595985.1. NCBI lineage: Eukaryota > Metazoa > Chordata > Mammalia > Eulipotyphla > Soricidae > Sorex > Sorex araneus. Next base: position 51,630,521 of record NC_073310.1, on the reverse strand, counting down.
ATAAATAGCACTGTAGCACTGTTGTCTCGTTCATCGATTTGCTCGAGCGGGCACCAGTAACATTTACATTGTGAGACTTCTTGTTACTGTTTTTGGCATATCGAATACACCATGGGGAGCTTGCCAGGCTCTGCCATGTGGGCAGGATACTCTCCGTAACTTGCCGGGCTCTCCAAGAGAGACAGAGGAATCGAACCCAGGTCAGCAGTGTGCAAGCAAACACCCTACCCGCTGTGCTATCGCTCCAGTCCAAATAAAAAAATAAAGTAACATTATTAATATTTCTTCTTTAATGAAAATTTGTTATTAAGTAATGATGCATAATTCTTATAATAGAAAATATATCAGATACAACCCTCACTGGATAAAATGCAAAATGGGCCAGAGGAAAATAAAATGAGGCCCAAACAAATGAGAAAGCAAAGGTTTGGTGGCAAGAAGTTCTGTTGGTCAGTGTGAGACAGGTAAAAACTTTGGCCTGGAGCCTTGGATGAAATCACGTGAACCTTCGCACCAGCTAGTCCTGAAGCTGGTGTTTAATTCTTGGGCCTCTCCAGAGTGCCTGCTGTCGTCTCACCAGGCCGCATGCCTGCTGGTCTCACAGGCTAACTGGAAGCAGGCGTTCCGAGGCTGCTCTAGGAGCCCTCCGCTGGCCCCTGCGGCTGTGGGCTGAGAACAGCGTTTCCATTCGGCAGGCAGGAGCGCTCCGGAGCCAAGGCTCTGGGCACTGTGACTTCTATCCAAGCTTGGAAGAACCCTTGAGACCTTGTGTGACTCTTGGTAGCTGCATGGATACCTCCCTTGTAAGTATTTTTGTACACAGAGTTATACTATTTAAGGTCTAAAAATATAAGTAGTCTTTAAGAAGTGGTTGGACTTCAGAATTTATTTATTTATTTTTTTCATTAAGGTCCCTCTGTTTTGAAGGGAGGTTTGCTTCCTGAGATTCAGCTGAAGCTACACCTTGGCAGTGTGGATAAAGCATTGTCTTTGGATTGAGGACATACTACTTGTGTTGTTTTAGATAGAGAAAGTCTTTCTCGCTCAATTCTCTCATCTTATAACTCTTTTTCGACAAGTACTGGAATTGCGTAGAAGCCCACAGATGTCTACACAGTTTGTAAGTAGACATGAGCCAGTATAGTCCCCTGTTTATTATATATTTATATAATATATGTCTCTCTTTATATATACATGCAGAAAGATATATAAATGTAGCTTATTTTTTAACATTTAGTATCTGAATTTTAATATGGTTATGTATATGCATATGTATTGTATTTATTAATATTATTTTTAAGCTTTTAATATTTTTAAAAGCTAGAGTTAGAGCCCGGTTTTCCCTGCTCACAACCCAGTTGCTTTGTATTTGTAAGTTCTCTGGAAGAACCAGCTGAAACACAATGTAGACAATCTAATTGCATTTGGAGTTGCGGCTGGCCAGGCCTGTCGCAACAGCTGCCGGGCTCCTGTGAGCTTCAGGAGCTATTTCTGGTGGTTAGCTGGGATGAAGGCTCTCAGAGTTCAGGCCATAAAAGGCCCGGGCCCTGCAGAGTTGCCCCACTGCCCCTGGCGGAGTCCTCCCTGTTGCTGTCCTCAGGTTTCACGTGGATTTACTCAGTAATGGATGGTCACACCGAGGCCAGATTGGGGACGATCAGCATCAAGGACACCAGAGCCCTGAAAACTTCAAAAAGAAGACTCTTCTTAATGACATCCCAGCGAGGTTTTCTCAGAGAAACTTGGGGGATGTAGCCTTCACCAATTGCTTTGATATCCAAGTGTTTTGTTTTGTTTTCTTTTTCCCTTCCGGGAGAGCACCGGTCTAACTTTATCCTGTTCTGAATCATCACTGCTGAGGCCTCCTTTGCATTTTGATATTTGTTTGGGGTTTTTTATTGCTTTGGTTTTGGTACCACCTTGCTGGGGCTTACTTTTGATGTGGGACACTTTTGTTGTTGTTTGACATTTGGAAGTAGTATTCCTGGAGAGGAGACGCAAAGACAAGCTGGATTGGAGAATTTTTTCCCCGGAGTGTGTTTGCTTTCTTTCTTTTTTAATTAGAGAACTAAGAGATGGCAGTGTGACTCTTTCCTCCTTTAACTTAGAGGAGCAAGGATTATACAGACATCTGAAGTAAGTGAAGCCTCTTCCTGTACGTCTCAATGCAGTTGTGTTTCTGGGTGCGCTCTGTTGGAGCACGCAGCCTCGGGACTCGTGAAGTGCCCGTGTCAGAATGAGTTGGCCTGTCCGTGCTCGTTTTTGCTGTTCCTGTTCTGGGTAGATATCCCCTGGGGCATGGGTTTGGGTTGTGGAATGACTGGATTTTTTTTTTTCCTTTAAGGCAAAATAATTTCTGGTAAGGGAATTTGCACTGACAATTTGATGGATAGGATTTTCTCCCACCTTCTATCTCGGGGTGAGCTCTTAAAACCTGGGCGATAAGAATCTCATCACAATATAAAGAACTTCAGTAGCCATATCACAAGGATGGGGAGAGTTCAGAAGGGCACTTCTCTCCTCTTATTAATGCACTTGGAAATAGAAAGAACCAGTGAAGATTTTGAACCTTCTTTGCTTTGAGAGTTCTTTACCTTGGCATGAGGACTCTTCAAACTCAATTTGCAGAAGAATCACTGTCATTTCAGATTGTGTTCAATACACACACACATACACGTGCGCGTGCACACACATGCACGCACACATGTATTAGAGATAGCTGTGATCTCTCTATAATTCAGCTTGGTGATTTGCTTTGGCTGGAAACCAGCAATGAGCTATAAGAACATTTTACTACTTTTGATACATTACTCCCTTTAAAAAAAAAGTTGTTTACTTAGACCGTATTGGATGAGTAGGGGCACTAATTATTTTTATCAAGTAGAATAACAGAGTATTTATAGAGAGGAGCCTCATCAGTGAATCCTGCCATGGGTCTCACCCCAAGGCAGCGCCCTAACCCTAGGGGGCGTTTGAAACTATTTGGGCAGGTTCCTGGTGCCATGTCAGGAACGGTGCTGACAGTGGGGAGATGTAGCTGAGAACAGTGACCATCTGTGTCCTGTACAGTCCCCCTACAGTCCCCGGGCCTACCTTCTGTAAGGAAGTCAGGAGGCAGGTGTGTGGAGGCAACCATTCCCCACCTCCCAGGGCACTTGAGCGTGGTTGGGGAATCCCGTGGCACTGCTCCTCTCTCTGTTCTGAAGAGGAAGGGGACACAGGAGCACAGAGAGGTTTGTGTCCAGGCTGCCTCCTGTGTGAGTGGAACATGGGTAACCCCAAAAGGTACTGCCAGGGTGGTTGGTTTAGACCTCCCAAGCAGTGCTCAGGGGGCCTTCAGAGGCTAGGATTCTCAGTCCACCAAATCAGATGGTTGAATGCTAGGGTCCAAAGAGTTGGGGGTCCTCAGGCCCTGCAGCGCCAGGGACCTCCAAGTCAGCCCTGGATGCTGGGCTCAGTGCTTGGAGACCTCCAGGGCTCTGCTCGGTGCTGCTCAGGGACCATGTTGTACAAGGTTGGGTGCATGCCTTGCTTGAGTCTATTTGGGCCACACTTGGCAGTGCTCAGGGCTTACTCCTGGCTCTGTGTTCAGGGATCACTCCTATCAGAACCATCTGTGATTCCGGGAGTTGAACTGGGGTCAACTGCATGCAAGGCTAATGCCTTAACCCTTGAACTACCTCTCTTGCCTGAGAAGCGCTATTTTAGATGAGCACCACACTGGTGCCACAAGGTACCTTTAAAAAGAATTCCAGAGGGTAAACAGGGCTGAGACACCTGGGCTGTGTGTACTGCTAGACAAGGGCCACCTGAAGCCTCTCTCTAGTAAGGTGGCACCCACAAAGACATCTCCCTCTAGGCTCTTTAGGACTCTCTATGAGTGTTCTGTGACCAGGAGAATCCCCTGACTGAGATCTTTTTTGAAATACGAGATGCTTTTCTTTTGTAGCTCTAAAAAGAATTTGCATCACTGTCCATGTCCTCTCCATACAGACCCATTCAGTCTAATTTGGTTGATGCTCTTGCCCATCACCAGCACCTGAGCCTCCTTTCCCCTTACGTGAATGATTGAATTGTTTCTAATTATTCCAGTTCGACCCCAAAGTTCTCTGCTGTCCTAACCATCCTCAGAATGAGTTTCCTAAACAAAAACTTGATCTGTGGCTTCTCCTTCTCCGTGGTTGGAAATGGACAAAGGATAAAGGTTGACCATATCCTCAGCCTACCATGCGGGATCTGTGAGGCACCGTTTTGCTGTTTTCCTTCCTTGAATCTTGAATTTGTCTGTGCCTACATCCAGAGCTTGACTTCTGCTCATACTGTAACATCCTGGTACTTCCTGCCTCTGGAGGAGGTGCCCAAGAAGGCCCCTGGGTGCCAGCCCTCTTGCCTCCCAAGGATCTAGCTCAGCCCACTACCCATTGGGTGTCCCACAAATATGAATTGATTAGCTTAAGGGGCAACAGTAGGACTTGTTGATTTTCCATATGAAGATTTAACTGTTGTGAGGACAGAGAGATAGTACAGTAAGAAAGGCACTTGCCTTGCACAAAGCAGACCCAGGTTCAATCCTACCATCCCTTGAGCCTTGCCAGGAATAATTCCTAAATTCAAAGCCAGGAGTAATCCTGAGCATTGTTGTGGGTGTGGTCCAAACACCAAAGACCACCCCTCCCCTCAAAAAAGAAAGAAAATTTAACAGTGTTCTATAAAATGGTCTGGCCATTATTGTAGATGATTCACTACACAAGTGGATGTTGGTGTTATAAGTTCTGGGTTTGGGTCCAGATCTCATAAAACAAGTAGAAAGATTTGTCTTACTCTTACAAGCCTGGTGGGGTTTCTGTATATGCTCCTTTGCCAAAATTGGAAATTAAGGTCCTTTCAATGAAGTCAGCCACTTCATTGCTGGAGCCTTGCCTGAACCAAAGGCACTTAGCTAGTGGCCTGCTTTGCCATGTACTTGCCCAGGCATTCATTCAGTTGTATTCCCGAGTGGTATGAGTGCAGACCTTGACCTCAGAGGGGAATTCTGTGCCTTGAGGTCAGTTCAGAGAGCTCCTTAGCTCCTTTTCCTAGAGCATTGCCATCACAGGCAGTGTTTTGAAGGAGGAATGTATTTTGCTTGGTTACTTGCTTATTCTCTTTTGCAAGTTGATCCTTTAATCCCCAGATAAGTTCAGAACCTGTATCTAACTGGTTTTCTGTGTGAATAGGGTGAAAGAGAGCTTCCCGCTTGGCTTTGGGGGAGCTGCTTGCCTATCACAGTCTGAATCACAGTGCTCAGATGAATGCCATATCAGACCATGCATCTGTGGGCAAGACTCCAGGCCAGGACCTCCCCCGCCACTCCACCCCCTCCCCCCTTCAGGAGCATGTGCTAGGATTCCCTTGGTCCTTTGAGAACTCCTTCCCTGAAGGGGTTCAGGCCTGGAGATAATGAAACTTGTATACAAATAGGCTGGAAAGGGGACATTTCACCAGATTCCATGTTTTCTACCCACCATTACTGGGTGGGGGATGCCAAATACCAGGCTTGATGCCACACTCTTTACCGTCATTCTCTCATTTCAGTTTTACAGTGGCCCTGAGAAAGATCACCCTAGGCCTAGATTATGTTATTATTATATTATATTATTATTATTATTATTATTATTATTATTATTATATTTGGAGTTTACTGCCCACACAGGGGAGAGCCAGGCAAGCTTCCCGTGGCATATTCATATGCCAAATACAGTAACAATGATGGGTCTCATTCTCCTGACCCTGAAGAGCCTCTATTGTGGCACTTTTTGGAAGGATGAGTAAAGAGAGGCTGCTAAAATCTCAGGGCTAGGATGAATGGAGACGTTACTGGGTCCGCTCAAGCAAATCGATGATCAATGGGATGGCAGTGATACAGTGATTATTATTATTTTTGCTTTTTGGGTAATACCTAGCAATGTTAAATGGTTACTCTTGGCTCTGCACTCAGGAATCACTCCTGGTGGTCCTTGGGGGACCATATGGGATGCTGGGGATTGAACCTGGGTCCGCCATGTGCAAGGCAAACACCCTACCTGCTGTACTATTGCTCCGGCCCTAGATTATATTATTGTGTTTCACAGATTCCATGTTTTTCCAAGACCCTCCACCTCTAAGGAGATTTATAACTCATGGAAGGCTAGTTTCAGAAATCTGGTGTTTTGCATTGAACTCTGTAAATTTTAAAGTATGAAGCTTTTGCGTACTTGATTCTGCAGCATAGTTTAAAAGCTGTTTTTCCTTGCACTGGGAAACTGGATATCTCATGTCACTTGCATTTTACTATCTTTGTTTTCTCATGGTGGCCTGGAACAGAACTTGCAAGATCTCCGAGATCTGCCTGGATCGTGGCCTCTCATTTTGCAGAAGGAAAATCTGACTAGAGAGGCTTGCCCAAGGGTGTGGACACAAAGGTAGGGTAGAGTTAGATTTGATTCTGTATCTCTTTGATTTCAATACCCATATTTCACTGCTTTAAGTAAGTACTTCTCAGATTTTAGCACACACCCTGCTAGGTTTTATTCATATACGGTTCTGATTCTGTCTGGGCAGGGCCAGAGAGCCGGCCAACAAGAACCTGAGAGGTGCTGATGTCTGGTTGAAAGACCCACTCTGGGTTATTTAAAATTCCTTTTTTGTGGAACCACTGGGATGGCAGCTACCAGGTTGAGTGGGGATAAAGCAGGATTCCTAGGGCGGTAGAAGGGGTCTTCCAAGGCTAATCCCTTCTATGCATTTTGTGTCTTCTCTACCCACTCTCTACATGTTGCCACTCTATCTTATCTTCAATGTCTTTTCTTTTGGTATCTGCTTCTAGTGTTGAAAACATACTCAAGTTTCTTCCATCCTAAATAAAGCTTCTTCATAAGCCAGGCTCTCAATTCTTTCACCCTCCATTCACTCCTGAACACTCATAGTAACACTCATAGTAACCTCCATGAACAACTCATTGCTATAATCCCCACACCCTCCTTTACCTATGAGCCCCACTTTATAAGGATCTCATTATGAGTCTCCCGACTGGAGCAATAGCACAGCGGGTAAGGCGTTTGCCTTGCACACAACCAACCCAGGTTTGATTCCTCTGTCCCTCTCGGAGAGCCCGGCAGCCACTGAGAGTATTCTGCCCGCACAGCAGAGCCTGGCGAGCTACCTGTGGCATATCTGATATGCCAAAAACAGTAACAAGAAGTCTCACAATGGAGATGTTACTGGTGCCCGCTCGAGCAAATCAATAAACAACGGGACAACAGTGCTACAGTGCTACAGTGCATTATGAATCTTCTAAGGTTGCTCATGTTCCAGCCTTGACCCTGGGTCTCTCCAGATTGCTCTATTCTTGAGCATTCTTGTCACTGTTATTCTGTTTTGAATCATTTCTGTTATTTCAGTTGCTTTCCTCTTCCTTCTCAGGAAGAAATATGAATTCTCAGGTTTCATATCAAGAATAAGTTTTATTTTTCTCTTTACATGGAGAATTATACCATGTACTCATTTTAGCTAGAATCTTTTCATTTGCATCTTATTGATCACTTCTGGTTAACTGTGTTAGGATTTGTATCCCTGACAAGCAACATAGACAGGATGATGTTCTTAAAATATAGTAACTTGCTTCTTATTAAAGATCCAAAGGGCTTTTAAAAATACTGAACTTTCACTTTGTGAACTGTTAAGTCATCAGAAGACTCCTGTTTCTGGACTTTTAGTTTGGTTCTGAATGTGAAAAGTTGGCAAATAGCTTCAACTCAGATAAATATGGCCATTGAACAAATAAGTCATATTTTTATTTTTAGGATTTTAAATCTTTTCAAATGTGAAGCCCTGATCATTTCACACGTTCTGAAAACACTATACCTAGTTTTACACCAGTAAACCCCCAATTCCAAATACACCTACATTGTATATGCACAATATTGAGATTCAACACTCAGTAAGAAAACACATAGCTCACCAGCCACAGATCAAACTGAAGGCAGTTGATTTTTAGTTTTTTCAAATATATTGAATTATGAGGTATTTTATAAGAGGTAAAATGACTTTTGAAATTTTTTGTATTTCTTTTATGTACAGATTTTCTTAGAAACAGAATTTTTCATTGCAATTGATTTTCAGTTTTCTATGTACTAAGATGGGCACAAAATTCTGCTGCTTCTTTATTTTGCAATGAATTCATTTTTCTAACAGTTACTCTTATAAAGTCCAAAGACAAATGGCTTTTTAATGTCTGTTATTGGCTTGCAAGCACTGCTTTCCATACCTAACACCGCTAATGACTTTGTAGGATTGAGCCAGGTTTGAAAAGAAACTTGTCATTAAGAGGTACATATCCCCCAAATTAGGCTCGAAGTCTTAATTTCCACCAGATGTTCATCTCAGCTACACACAGACACATGATCATTTGGCTGTATTATTTCATACATTTTTGATAAAAAGTGTTGAATATTTAAAAATTCCCTGATTAGATAAAAATTGTTGTGATCGTTTAGACGAGTGTGAGTAAGCTTTATGAAATGCAGTCTGCCCCATCACAGGGTCCTCCCCTTTGAGATGGAATTTATTTGGATTGGTATCAGTTCTCTCTGGAAGGTTCAGGGAGCCTGCAGACATTGATGGTTACTTCAAAAGGAAATTACAATAAGAAGATAGAATGGGGAACAGATAGAAGGAAGCTGTGTATCCTATCCACCCACACCCCACCACTTGTCCTATAAGTGTTTACTGGATTCTCCATGGTGGAAGCAAGTGGCATTAGGAAACTGAAGGCGTTTGACCCTGAGGACTGCTAGGCATTGGCAGAGTAAGTAAGAGAATACTTGGTTTTAATAAACAGCTGCGTGACTTTGGGTTGATTCTCAATCTCTCTGAACCTCCTCCGTTAAAACAAGCATGGAACTGCAAGGTTTCTAAGGTCCATGGAATTATTTTGGAGTCTGGAATCCAGAATTTGAAAGTAGTCTCTTCTTCCCTGAGTAGGTTCTGTGTCAGGGAGGTGGTGGCTTAAGCAGGGAGCAAGAACAGGTTGCAGTTATCCTGAGCAAGAATCCCTATTTTTTAAACTCAGTTTTATTTTTATAAGGTTGTTTACAATAATTTATTATATTCAATATTCCAACACCAATCCCACCACCATTACACCCTACCCACCACCATTATTTTGATTTTTCCAAACCACCATCAAAGCCTGCCTCAATAATGGGCCCTAAATAATTTATTTTGTATTGCTTGTTGTCAATAATTCTCTAAAAATGATCAGAAAAGTTTTCCTTAGAAGAAAGTGTGTAAAGTTGGTTGTATCTCACCCTGGAGCCATTGAGCCCTTATTGTGTAGATTATGAGACATCAGGGCCACACACTCTAGAAATTCTAAAATTTTAAATAGGGTGATACAGCTGGAGTTAAATTTTTAACTGGATGGTGACTTTGGGGTTCAGAGGAATTTCTGCAGCTTGTTGATTTCTTCTGAGATTTATTTGTGATTCTCTGAATAACAGCCATAAATTAGTTTATATAGCACCAGAGGCAGTTTGTGGGCATGACTGCCAGTAACCCAGAAGAACAGGGAGTGGAGGGGGAGGTCGCCCATCATCGACTCCATGAGACCCTGAGCTTTCAGTCACAAAAATCTGCATACCTGAGTTTTTCAACAGATTCGCTCATGGATGAAGCTCTCCAAACCTGTGGCGATAGCATGGTGGTGATTAAGAATCCATATATATACATATATATATGTATATATATATTTGCTTTTTGGGTCACATCTGGCAATGCACAGGTGTTACTCCTGCCTTTGCACTCAGGAATTACTCCTGACGGTGCTTGGGGGACCATATGGGATGCTGGGAATCGAACCCGGGTCGGCCACGTGCAAGGCAAACACCCTACCCGCTGTACTATCACTCCAGCCCCAAGAATTCGTATTTTTAAAGTGTCCCCTCACTGTTTGCTTCTACTGAAGTATTCAGCCCACTCCTATGACTGGGTAGGCTTGATCACCAGTTTCATCGTCAATCCTTTGTTCTGTGCCATATTTTGAAATTAAGCTCTTATTGTTTCTTTACTTTAATGTTCTTTCACCTGACTTATACTCACTATCTTTTGCTTTTTCTCCTGTGAAGCCCTAGAGCAGTCATGGCAAACTCTGGTAGGAATGCCTGAGACAGAATTTTCCTGTGCACAAGAGGAACAAACAGTGTCCAGGTCACTGTCAAGCCTGGCCTCTAGTGACAGCTATTTTCTGAATGCTCACTGTGTTTTAGGGTCTTAGAGAAAGAACAGTGGAGAAAACAATACCTGTCTTCAGGGAGCTTAAGGTCTAATAAAATCACACTCTAGTCCCCAGAGTGATTCAGTCTCCTGATCTGCAGCTCTGTATCTGTATTCAACAAACTTAAAGACATAAGTAAATCCCTGCCATGTGTTCACTGCAGCCCCATTTATAATCACCAAGATCTAGAATCCACCCAATGCCCAACAGATAAGTGGCTAGAGAAATTGTGTACGTATACACATAGGATTACTACTGTAGCACTGTTGTCCTATTGTTCATCGATTTGCTCGAGTGGGCACCAGTAATGTCTTCATTGTGTGACTTGTTGTTACTGTTTTTGGCATATCGAATACCCCACGGGTAGCTTGCCAGGCTCTGCTGCGCAGGTGGGATACTCTCGGTAGCTTGCCGGGCTCTCTGAGAGGGATGGAGGAATCAAACACAGGTCGGCCATGTCCAAGGCAAACACTCTACCCGATGTGCTATTGGTCTAGCCCATTTAAAAAAAAAATGATAAAATCTTTCACTTTGCAACAGCCTGGATGGAACTGTTAAGGGGGTCTCATTAAGCAAAACAAGTCAAAAGGAGAAAGACAAATATCTGACTTATAGGCGGAATATGGAGAAACAAAGCAAGGGATAGACAACGGTCCATGCAAAGCATGCTTAGATCCTTAGACTCTGATATCAGAACCGAAGTCACTAAGCAGAGGGTGAGCAGAGAGGAACGGGGAGGATAAGAAGGGATCTAGGAACAGAACTGGAGGGATCTTGGCACCTTAGTGGTGGGTGTGGTGTAACATTGTATGCCTAAAACATTAATATTAACACTGTTGTAACCCATGTTGCCTCAAGACTAATAAAAATTTTTAATATTTCTTTTTCTTTTGGGGGCACACCCAGCAGTGCTCAGGGCTTACTTCTGGCTCTACAATCAAGGATCATTCCTGGCATGGCTCAGGGAACCAAATGAGGTGTCAGGGATGGAACCTAGGTCAGCTGCATGCAAGGCAAGAACCCTACTTGCTGTACCATCACTCAGGTCCCACTAAAAACAAACTTAAAAAAAATACCTTCCAGGGGCTGAAGTGATAGTACAGCAGGCTCTTGCCTTGCATGCAGCTGACCTGGGTTTCATACACAGCACCCCCATAAGATTCCCCAGTTACACCAGAAGTGATCTCTGAGCATCAGTTGGTGTGGTCACAAAAACAACTTTAAAAAAAAAAAGTATCTGTTCGAAGGTATATTTTGGTTTCTAACCCAAAGGACGAACATAGTTGGTTTATTTATGTTCCTGTTTGTCTTCTAAAGTTCTCTCTTTTCCTCATGTTTAGCCATTAAGTTAATGAACTTAAACACACACACACACACACACACACACACACATACCTGTTCAGTTTATATAAGTACAAGTCAGACACCAATCTATTTTTTTTTTAATTTGTGTTCTCTTCACTGTCATAAAATCCTATCCATAAAATGTTGATTCATTGCCAAGCAAAGGTTGGTATTAATATCATTCAACCAAGCTGCTCCAGAAATAAATCTTTGAATCAACTTCTTTCATAGTTTTTATCTCTGAAAACGTTTATTAAACTTAGCAGGACTATAAAAATAAAGGCTTTGAGGTGAGTTTAGAAGGGATTGAACTGTACCTGGTAAACGTTGGTGTCAGAGAAACTGTCATTTTAGACATCTTGGAGCCCATAAGCCTTTTTTGTGCATTTCTTTTTAACATTATTCACAGGGTCACATATACCACCAAGTGAAGCCAATTACATGCCAAACAGTACATTAGCTGCTCTCCTGCCTACACTGTATGTCAATATTATTTTTCACATTTTTTCATACACAAGATTGAAAAGCAGTCTTGATTTATAGGCTATTCAGTACCTCCAGATGAAAATGGCAAACAGACGACTGGATGCACTATGATTTGAAGAAAATTAATTACCTAGAAATTTTAATGGAAAGAGTTTTCTGGGTTAATTTTATGCATTTCATTTCTATGCCTAATGTGAGAACTGGCAATGATTTCTATAATTAGTGAGCTCAAATTAAAAAACAAAAAAAAGTGACAGATAGATTACTTAGGGCAGAGGAAAGCCAAAATTATTGCCAGGAAGTTGTGTTTCAGAGAACCATAGTAAAAGGTAATTTTTTGTTGAACAGATGTTTTCAAACAGGTCCATGGATACTTTAGATGGTGAGGATATTTTCTGGGAATTACATGAAATGTGGTATTAGTTTGTGTGTGTGTGAGGGGGGATTGTTTATTTTTTTATCTCATAGTATGGAGATATCCATTGCCATCATCTCTTTAAAGGGCTTCGGAGTCCCCAAAAAGTTCAGAATAAACACATGATTTTATAGAATAACAACTTTTTTTACAGAATAAACACAACTAAAAGTACAATCTGATTTTAAATTCCCACTCTTATAGAAGGCGAGGACTTTAAAATTGGCAGAGTACTCGTCTTGCACACTGCTGATCCCGGCTTGGTCACTGGTATCCCGTAGGGTCCCCTGAGCAAGTGATCCCTGCGTGTAGAGGCGGGAGAGCAGCACTCCTCTGGTCTGGCCTGAAAACGAAAGCAAAGGAAAGACAAAGTGCCTGGGGGCACAGTGGCTCCTCAGTTCTGTAGTGGCTCACCACCTCCTCAGGTCAGGTCCAGTTCCGGTTCTTCACTGTCCACTAGAACTTTGCTCTTTCTTTTTCTTTTTTTTTTTAATTAATTTTTAAAAATTGAATTGCAGCGAGATACATAGTGACAAGGTTATTTATGATTGGTTTCAATCATATGATGTTCCAACACCCACCCGTTCACCACTGTACCAATGTCCCACCATCAATGTCCCAAGTGTTCCTCCCGATTCCACTAACACTGCCTCCCCCTCCACACACACATACATACTCCTATGGCAGGTACTTTTCTAGAATTTTCTGTACTGAAGCTGTACCTTGACCTGATCTGAACCCATTCCGACTGCAATCTTGGGTTCTGCTGAGAGGAGTCAGAGAGCAGCCATGCACTAGGGTTGGCAAAGCTTTGAGATTTGTGATGGTTGGTTAGCGGAGGGAAAAGTTCAAACTATTGGGCCTTTAACCGGAAATGGAAACTTATTCTTTCAGAGGACCATCTTCCACCCAGTGTTCCATCCCTTCCATGAATCCATAGGATAATCTCCAGTGCTAATGTACAGCACTTGGGACAGTCTCGTAGCTTCTCTGAGGCCCTGGATACATTAAGTCTCACTTCCCCAACTGAGCTGAGTTTTCAGAGACCCATGGTTTACAGATGCGCTGCTGACAAGAGCATAGCAGGGCCGGTCCCGTCACTCTGGGGCCCCAGTGGGTCTTGCTGACTGAGCTCTTAAGCAGGAGGAGTGTGAATGCAGCACAGGGTCAAGGGGTTTTGTAATTTCCTGTTCCTAACATGGCCTTTGGCTCTTTTGTCATTGTTTACAAAGTTTGTATTCTCCTTGAAGTCATAGAGTATTGCGAGAAACCTCTTTATTATTGTTTCTATTTTCTTTTTTTATTAAATTTTTATTAGTGAATCACCATGAGGTAGTTACAAACTTATGAACTTTCATGTTTGCATTTTGTTTACATCCCTCCACCAGTGCCCATTCTCCTCCACCAATGTACCCAGTATCCCTCCCACCACCCCCACCCCAACCCCCACCATCTCACCCCGCCTCTGCGGCAGGGCATTCCCTTTTGTTCTATCTCCTGTTGTATGTTGTAGTTTGCAATAGAGGTATTGAGTGGCCATCATGTTCAGTCTATAGTCTACTTTTGGCATGCACCTTTCAACCTGAGTGGGTCCTCCCAATAGTCTCTACTAGGTGTTCCCTTCTCTGTCTCTGCTGCCTTTTTCCCCAGCATGTGAGGCCAATTACCAAGCTGTGGGGCAGACCTCCTGGTTCTTATCTCTACTACTCTTAGTTGTTAGTCTCCCATTCTGCTACTTTATATTCCACATATGAGTGTGATCTTTGTATGTCTGTCTCTTTCTTTCTGACTCATTTCACTCAACATGATACTTCCCATCTGCATTTGGTTTTGAACTTTTTTACATGTGGGGATATGACCCAGGGCTGTGAGGTGTGTGAGTAGGAGCCTTTTGTGAACATCAGTGAGAGTTTTGTGCTTACTCAGGGTTCCATGCACAATACTTGCCCACCCTTCCTTCCTTCCTTCCTTCCTTCCTTCCTTCCTTCCTTCCTTCCTTCCTTCCTTCCTTCCTTCCTTCCTTCCTTCCTTCCTTCCTTCCTTCCTTCCTTCCTTCCTTCCTTCCTTCCTTCCTTCCTTCCTGTTTAGAGAATTGACTGTGGCTACTTATTATACGGCATCTTCTTCCAGTGTCTTCAGCTTGTATACCTCTGAAGGTTAAGTATTCTGATGGGAAGAATGACCTTTGCTTCAGGAACATACAGTGCCTTCATCTCTCACTCAAGGGACGACAATTGACCTACACTGTCTTGAAGTTCTCGGGGCTCTTAAGTGCAAGAATGTGAGTGTGTATGAGTTCATGCTTTCCTTAAACCCACAGCACAGGAGAATGCATATCCCAGGCGGATGTTGGAATCACAAGGTGTTATGCTTGAGAAGGGGCGAGGCCGTCCAGGTGTCTAAGTTGGTGGCCTCCCCCTCCCTATGAGCCCCAGCCAGGACGGTTGGTGTGATGTTCTCTGGAAGTTTTGTGACTTGCTCTCCGGACAGCCCTGTACCCAGAGCCCTCCTGAGACCACTCTCTTCTGACTGGCCTCCTGAATGTTCCAGCCTCAGAATTAGGCTTTCCTTACTTGGAACCCTCCCCCAAGAGTCACCGTGTCATAGCAGTTTGCCTGCATGAACAGGCTAATGGAAAATCCAAGTGTCCTGATATCTGGAATAAAATGAGAAAGGCAAGTAACTCCCCTACATTTTTTTCGTTAATCTAAAATTAAAATAGACCTGATTGAATTTTCACTCAAGAAATACAAGAAGACATGTTTTCCACAAGAGAATGGAGCCATCCTTAGGAGACACCAGGCTCCCAAGGTGGGGACTGATCACTACTCCTTTACCCCGTTCACCCTTGCATCGAGTGGGGATGAAATAAACGTTTAATTGGATTAGGTGACTATATATCAAAACTAACTGAGCTCAGCTGCTGAGTTAAATGTTTAAAATAACTGACACGGTGGTTCTCCTAGCCACCACCTGGCCTTTGGTCAGGCAGGGGGAGTAGGGGTGGGGGCGGAGGCCAAGTTAAGTTTAGGGACACTATAAAGAGAGTCAGCCTCCTCTGTCCCTCCTCTTTCCTCCTGTCCCCTCCCAACTTACCCCTTTCTTCTCCTTTCTCTGTATTTTCTTTCTTTCTTAGCCTTATCTCTCTTCTCATCCTCTTTCTCTTCCTCTCTTTTCTTTTCATCTTTTCCTTCCTATCTTCTATGCCGTCATTTTCTTTTGCCACCTTTCATCTTCAACTAAGATCAGTCAAGACATAAGCCATAGAGTCATGGACAGATGATTTCTGCTGTAAGTGCTGCTGATTTTAATGTATCTAATGATGAGATTTAAAGACTATAGAGATGTTGCTTTCTATTTACATATGTCTGCTAGTCATGCTGTTGACACTGTAAATGCTCTTTTTAATGGCTATGTTCTGAACCATAGATGCATGATGTGTAGATAGATGTCATTGTATTTTGTGGCCAGGGTCTTCTATCTCTTGCTAGACTGAACAAGTCATTTTTTCCCCTTTACCTTTGTTTATATCTGTTTTCTTCAACTACATACAAATATGTATAAAAAGCAATAGAAAGAGACCCAGTTAACACTTCATAGGGTAGTTTGCCACTAATCTGGAGCAGAAAGTGAGCAGCCCATGGCATTCTATTGGATTTTCGTGGATGTGTATGAATATCAAGCCTCAGCTTCTGCTTCAGTGTTTGATTGACTCAAATTTGAAATTTTAACATCATCATTGGCAGTTCTGACTTTCTGAGAGAAACAGTGTCACTTAAAGTGCTTGTGTGCATGTGTACGTATATGAATTCTGGCCTTTAAAAATCGACACAGGAGGGTGATAGTGTCTTGTCTATCTTCATGGCTCATTCTGGGGATTGGTGGCAGGTAAAAAGGGACTGTGAGTTTGTGACTCTTGCACGGAGTGTTAAATCCCAGCCCCAGCTGTCTTTGGTGCATCCCTAGTCAGAGCTCTTCTGTTTTCAAAGTTAACTGCCGACGAATAAACACTCTTGACCCCTATTGTAAACATTTGTTATACGTCTGGTTAGTTTTACTTTCAACTGGCCAGAATCATTTTGGCAGAAAAGTCATTAAAGTTGGACAGCTCAACAAATTACAGAGATCCAAATCCTCACATTCCTTGTTTTTTCTCACACAGGCATTGCCTTCCCCCCTCCTCCGCCCCTCCCCACCATTTGAAAAATAAAACTCTTTGAGGGTATTGAAATTGTTCTTAAAAATGTCTTTTTCAGCAAGGGAAGCCTATGAAAGAATTTAAACATGGACAGAGGGAGGGGTGTTTGTGTACCTCGTGTCTTTGTCAGTCTGTCGAGGATTCACAGAAGAGCGTTTGTGGTTTCTACTTGAGACTCCCAGGCTAATCCATTGCCCACCCTCTGGCCATGCTTCCACTGGGGGTTGTGATCACTGTCCGTCACTCTGGTCTACTTAGGAATTGGCCACTTGAGTGTTGCCAGGGTTACCTGGATTCGGAGCTGCTCCTGAGCACTAGTTTCTCTGCCTGCCACATGCTTTTGGCTGTTGAACCCTGCGGTCTCCCTACAGGGCCACCCCCACCTAGAAGAAAAGGGACAGGAGACTATTAACTATGCAATGGCCCAGTGTGTTCCCTGGGGTCGGCCAGGATCTTTGTGCCTGAATAACCCATCCATGGCTCTGTGTCTGATTGAGTGGGTCCAGCCTGGGGTCTGTGTGGCTAGCAAAGCCCTGGAAGGCTCCATCTGACCTTGCTTTGACTCTTGTGCAGCCAGTGTGCAGCCAATGTGGCACTATCTTCAGTGTGTCCTTTTTTTATGGGAGCTGCAAACAGCCAGTGGGAGTCAAAGAAGACAGTGTTTTCCTTTCCATGGTCTTCTGACATAAAGGAAAACTGGAACTTGACAAGCAAGTCAGTAAACTTCCCTTCCTAAGAATGATGTGTGGGGCTCGTCATCTTTCTTGGTGCTTTGTACAGCTGTTGGGGTTGGGGCTTGTTTTAGTGCTTTCTGTTCACTCAGACTTGCTGAGCCTTCTCTCCCCCTGAAGAGGACAGAATAAATCAGCCTCTCACCAAAACAGTCTCTGCATTCTTGCTCACGTGAGCCCCTTGGAGCCCCTTCGAGGTCTTCTCATGTGTCATTCTGTCGTGGTGCAACCCCATCATATGATCACACGATGGAAGACTACCAGGACTTTTCACAGGATCCATGACATAGACTGAGTTAGCGCCCGAAAACCTCCTAACATCTCTGCCAAATTGGGGAATTCCCAAGTAGGCAGCTCTCTCCTTAATCAGATGTTCTCTTTTGCTACCAAATTTGGTCTCTGTAAGGCTGCTAGCCACCACTTCCCTTTCCGTCCCATCTCCACTCCCGGTCCCAAGAGAACCTCATAAATTAATTTGAGAAAAGTCTAATTCCTATTCAAACATGGAGTCACAGACAGCAGAGACTTGTGGGAGGCACAGGAACCCCTTGTGCTGGTCCCTAAGAATAACTGTCAACAGTTGGTTTCCTTGGTTTGCTTCCTGTAGACTTTTTGGTTAATAGAATTACTTCATGTGAATTTGCTTGTTCTCTGGTTCATGGTTTTACAGTCATCAAACCAGGACCATATTATATGTGGTTTTCAACATAAAAATATTAAAAACCACAGGTTAAGTTGGCATAGATTTTTGTTTGCGGGGCCTGGGGGACTGCTTCCAGTGGTGTTCAGGTGCTACTCTGTCCCCTGTGTTGGAGTCACTCACAGCATTGCTATAGGGATCACTTGGTGCTAGACTCAAACCAAGGACTAAAAACATCTCTCCAGCCAGCAGACTTATATTTGAATAGACAGTAGGAACACAATATGCATGCATGCATGCGTGTGTGTGTGTGTGTGTGTATATGCGCACACACACATACACACACATCTGTTGAGAACCTGGCACATAAGAGAATATCAACCAGTGCCCCTCACCTTTTTGTGGACCTGATTCAGGTAGATCAAGCATTACTTGGATGTTCTCTGGCTGCACCTTGTATCTTTCATTTGAGGATTGTGCAAAAGCACTGACTAATATTATTGAAATTTAAAATAATACCTGTTCCTCTTAAGAGAAATACACAGCATGATGTACATTTTATATCAGGTTCTATCAGTGCAGTATAGCAAATCCTAATGTTGTTACATGTTTTCTATGTTAGGTTGTCCTGATCTGAGATATACCCTAGGAATAAATTTGTTGTTGGTTTGATTTGATTTTGAAATATCTGTGTCATTTATGACACAATTGCCTAAACCTCAGTGTTCTGGAGCAGGTTTACATGGTTTTGCCTTAAAAACAGGAAAGCCATTAGCTTTACGTTGATAAAGATATAAACAAAAAATTGAATTTGATTTTTCTTAGAAGCATATTTAATTATAGGGGTATAATGAGATAATTTTGCAAACAGTGTAGGGGAAGCATCAACTTTAGTTCATTTGATTTTACTTATGGGTGAGGGGGTCTGGAGCCACATCTGCAAATGTTCGGGGCTACTCTCTGGTGCCAGGGATTTGAACCATAGCCACGGCTGCCATAACATGCCAGGCAAGTGCCAGATGTTGATAGTATTGACGCTGAATAGGCAAGTTCTGCACTATCTCTCTGACTCTAGACTTCAGTTGATGCTTCAATTAAATTCAATTTTATTGGCTTTTATTGAAGAAAGTGTTCTTTCTTTTTTTTTTCTTTTTGGGTTATACCCAGCGATGCACAGGGGTCACTCCTGGCTCATGCACTCAGGAATTACTCCTGGCGGTGCTGGGGGGACCATATGGGATGCCGGGGATCAAACCCAGGTCGGCCACGTGCAAGGCAAACGCCCTACCCGCTGTGCTATCACTCCGGCCCCAACAGTGTTCTTTCTTAATCACATCTCTCTCTCTTTCTCTCCTCTGTTTTTTTCTTCTTTGGAAAAATATAAAATAAATAAATTCTATTTAGTGGTGTTCAAGAGACCTGGAGGCTCCTCCAGCAATTCTCAGGCAGCCTGGCCCTGTGCATGGCCCTGTGATGGCTTTGCTGCTTACACGCTATGGTGCTGGGGACTTGGGACCATCCCATTGGTGATCAGGAGACCTCTCAAGAGTATCATCCAGTGATGCTTGGGCACCTGTGGTACCAGGGATCCAACCCAGATCTGACCCATGCTAAGTTATATCCTAATTGGCACACTAGCTCTGATACATGCATACACATACTCACAGACACACAAGTAAACCAGAAGCTCAGGTTGCTAAGCTCCTTAGTGAAAATTTGCTTTGTAACAATTTCATTCACTCAGGGCTTCTCCAGTAAAGAAAAGTCATCACGATTATTTTACATGGTTCCATTTTTATACTGCAGCTGACGGTGAGGGGTGATAGCCAATTTCAGCTTTTAATGCAATGAGTAATTAAACACAGACAGTACTGCCAATAAAGTTGAAGTCAAATCTGGCAGATAATCCAGTGCTGCGTTGATTCTGCTTTAAGTGCTGATGGGGAAAATAATGCTAGATATACCACTGAATTTTAAGAAATTGCAGAGAGAATGAGGATAATTTTAAGAGATTTAAAAGCAAGGAGGCAAATGCCAGCAAAATTGTGTAATTCCATCTGAAGAAAATGAGATAAGATGGTTATGACCGGATCATTCTTAATAATGGCAAGCTAAAAATGAGGAGGGTTCCTTAAATAGAAACTGTCATTGACCTGAAATCTTGCTACATGATTCATGATTCACGTCATTGACAGTTCAAATCTGATGTCTAACTGCAGGTTTACTTGGTTGCTCTTACATGGCTTAAGAGTCCAACACTGACGGTCACTATGTTAGGGAATTTAACCTCTGTTCCTCATCTGCAAAGTGGGATGATAATAGTTCCTGCTCTCAAGTTAGAGGATTAAAAGATTTGATGCATGTAATACTCCTAAAGCAGCACTTGCCACAGGGCAGGGTTTACTGAGCACCTTTCAAGTAGTGGGTTGTTTATAGGTTTGGTTTCATTTCTTTGGGGACCACACCCAACGATGCTCAGGCTTACTCCTGGCTCTGCACTCGGAATACTATGATGGTGTTCTGAGGTCCAAATGGGATACTGTAGATTGAACCGGGTTGGCTGTATACAAGGCAGAATCCCTATAGCTGTACTATTGCTCTAGCCCAGCACCCGTGAGTACTAATCCTCAAGGAGGTGATCTGCGTATTTCAGTTATAGACTTGTCATAAGGATTTTTTTAAACAAAAATTAATTATAATGCTTTCTGTACCTTCAGTGTTGTTAAAAGCAAATGAAATAATAAACCAGTGATTTCCTTCAAGTCTAAGGAAATGATTTAATATCCTTGAATTTGTTCAAGTTGTTGAAAGATGTATTATATCAGTTGTAATAATAGAAAGTGACACTGTCTTCAAGTGCTCTTTCCAAAGCCAGTTTCCTGAGGAGGTGGAGCTTAGGTCTAACTAGCTGGTTTACCAAGAGAACCCTGTAGCCATAAAACCCCCCTATATCCCACAAGCAGAAAAAGGAATCTTTCCAACTCTACGTGGGGTTGAATGAGCTTTTAAAAATCAAGTAAGGTGTTTATGTGATCTCAGTACCTTGAAGAAGATTCCTTAAAACACGCGTGCGTGACCAGAAACAGGATGTTCAACTGGTTCAGGTGTCAACCTGCTGATGAATTGCTGCATCTTCATTCATCTAGAGAAAATTCTGGATTCACTGAGGTCAACAGTTTCTACTAAAGTGAATAAGTCAGTGTTTTCCAAAATGAAATGCTGCTTCAAATCTCTGGCTGAGACAGAGCTAAAGAGAAAGCTCAGTGGGTTGAGCACATATATGGCATGCAGAACACCAGGATTCAATCCCTGACACCACATAGTTCACCAAGTACCAGGAGTGACCTCCTGGGTTCAAAGAACAAACCAAAATAAACAGACTAGTCAACCAGTTCTTGGAGGCCAGAAGTTCTCCAAGTTTGCTTGACTTTTAGTATCTCACTGTTCTTCACCTATAAGATACAGCAGAGCCAGGGGGTCTTCCAGCTGGCTGAGCCACAGCAATGCTAGCAATGGTGTCTTTGGGGTGCCCCTTGAATCCAAGGACTTTGCTTCCTCAGCTTTGGTTTCTTTCCTCTTTTATCTTAACGGGGGAGACATTTGAATCATCATGTCATTGGGACAGGGCTGCCAAAGCTAAAAAGAGACTCTTATCACATCCTGTCCTGGCTAGGGAGCAGTCAGGGATGAGTAACTGCTGACTCTTCTCCCTGGTGCGGTCCCTCTGTGAGATGGAGCCACACCCACACTGTGTCCAGTGTAAGTGAGTGTGGGGGCACCATTGGAGAAGAGTGAGCACAGTTTCCTTTTCACAGAACAAAAGCAACACAGAATTGCCATAGGAGGGGTCTAGGTGCAACCCAAGGAAATGGCTGGAAAAGAGAGAAGGTCCACTCCGGAAATGTTGAAGAAAAGAAAAGGCAGGGTCTTACAAGCGCTTCATGTTTTGTAAGGCAAAAAGAAAGTGGATGTGACGTGTTGTAAGAGTAGACAGAAGCTGCTGTGCACGGCAAGAGGAACCAGCTCATCTTCTGATGCACAAATGCAACTGGGCAGTGTTGCTGAGCAGGCAGTGCTTCGGTGTTGTGGAGGCCCCGTATGCCACTCAGAAGCATCTCCATGAGTGTCTACTTAGGAACCATGGTTGGGCGAGGCAGATGAGGATCTACTTAGGAACCATGGTTGGGCGAGGCAGATGAGGACTTAGCAGACAGGGGAACAATGCTGAGGGTGTCCAGGAAGATTCAGGTGTGAGAGCGGCAGGATTTTGAGAGATGGAGGTAGGATGGGTCATGAAGGGAGGATGATGGACACTCTGGATGGGGGATGAGGGATGTGGGGTGTGTGGGGATAGCTGGTGTGTGACTGTATGAAGGGTAGAGATGGAGACACTGAGACTGGCCATTAAGGGCCACTGTGATCAGATGGATTTGGAGCAAGAATGACAGCAGTAAGACAAAGGGGGAGGGGGCATCAGAGCAACAGTTCAAGGGTTAAGAAGCTTGCCTTGCATCTGGTCAACCTTGCTTTGGTCCCAGCACTGCCTGGGGTTTCTGAGCATCTCCTAGAACATCTCTGGAGTCCCCCAATATCACTGGCTATGGCCTCAGAGGCCCTGAGCACTGCCAAGGTGGCCTTTGATGGTCCCTACCAGCATCAGGTCTGAGCAGCACGGCAGCCAGTTATCAGTAGATTGGTCCCCAGGCCTCCGAAGGACTGTCCCGGTAATTTTTTTTAATAAAATAGACCAATAATATCAGGACCACAGAGATAGACTGAAAGGCTGAATGCAAGCTTTGTATGTGAGATGCCAAGGTTTCATCCTCGGCACGGTTCCTCGAGCACTGCCAGGAGCAGCCCCCTCAAAACTAAGCAAAAGCAGAAAGCTAGGCAAGGGGATTCTACAGCTCCCGTGGATAAGCGTGCAAGATCCGCAAAGCTTTCAGTAATCGGAAGGTGGTACTGGCACAGGAGTGGAGGAGATTGGAAAGCCAGAAATGGTTCCCAGTGTGTAATGGGGAGCCTAGTACAGAACTGGAAAACAGTGTCACTTGAAGTCAATAGAGGAAAATGAACAAACAAGTATTGGGACTTATGAATAGCTATGTGCAAGAATAAATTTTACCTATACCAGGTCTAAACATACACACACATATACACACATACACACATACATGCGCACGCACGTGTGTTTCTGTGTGTGTGTGTGTGTGTGTGTGTGTGCATATTTTGGGTCCCTGAGGGATCATTTCTGGTTCTGTTCTCAGGGGACCATTCCTGGTGGTGCTTCAGGGACCATGTGCAGCGTCAAATACTGTACCTGGCTCAGATAAGCACCTTCTGGCTATACTATCTCTTTGGTTTCTAGGCCTTTCTGTTTACATAAAGTGAAATAGGGGGGTAAGTGACAAGCTGGCAGTTAGGGTGGGTTACACACTGGACTCTTTCATGGAGCCCTACCTTGTTGCGTGACTGGGATCATGTGCATTGAATTATAAGTTAAATTAGATTTGAAAGGTCTGCACTGTGGCTCAGCTATGAGTCACCTTTGCACACCCAGTTCTGGCTTTATGAATTACATCTATTAGCTGTATAATTTTATATGAATCACGTAAAAAATCCAAAAATAATAGTTAGGTCATTTGCAAACACTGGCCTCTGGTACCCCTTAAATGTGCTGTTCAATATATGTTTTGTTCCCACCGTGGCCTGGCTGGCCCCGGATGGGTGCTTTGATTAAGTAAGATGTTGTTGCAGAGACAGAGAGGGCAACTCATTCCTCAGCCATTTCATCACCCCCCTCCTGATCCCGAGGGCTGCCCCATTAAATATGAACACCAAGTATGATTCAAAACTACAGGTGAAGGAATTCGATGAACTCCTGACAGAAGTTATATCATTCTGGAGAGAATTTTTTTCGTCTGGAGCCAAAATGACTTTCCCATGTCTGAGACTTCAAGCTTCTGCTTGGTGCTGTTGCATTCTTGTTTGGAAAGTTGCACATTAGCACCTATTTACCCCATTTACCCCATATTAGCACCTATGTACCCCATGCTCCCCAAATTCCTCCTGGAAAGACCATGGTGCCTATTTATAGTCATTTGGGAAAGAAAATGGTTTTAACTTTTTTTTTCCCTTTCCCCTATTTTTCTTCTTTATAAAGAAGAAAGGGTTAGAAGTATTATTTTCTGTTTTCTTTCTGTGTATTGTGCAAGAGGATGAGACAGAAAGGCAGGGCTTGTGGGATTCCATCATAAAGTACCCTTTGACCTGGAACTAAAATGTCCTTCATGCAAAAAAGAAGAAACTGAGTTCTGCTCAGAGGGTCCTTTATCTCCTGCAGAAAGCAGAGAAAGCCCCTAGCAGTCTAGCCTTGGACAAGTCTTTCATTCTCTTCTAAGGATCAAGAGACTTTAATTGACTGCTTTGTTCTCTCTCCTCTCTTTCTTTTTCAAATTAAATTTCATTATCTTTCTGGCTGGACAGTCTGCATCTTTAACTAGTATGCTACAAAGCCAGAGAAAAATGCAATTTCCAAATTTACAGAATTTTGCACATTTTGACTTAGAAGGCTTGGCCCCACAGGCATAACTGTCTTTATCAATAGAATTAGGTATTTTCTGTTCCCAAAGAAATTAGTCTGATGGTGCACATGTTTCCCAGGCCTTTCAGAAACACGTGGGGTTGCTCTGGGCTTTGGGGAAGTGGGGCAGGGAAGAGGAGTCAGACAAGATCCTGGTGTGGGGCTGCCTCCTAAGATGGACCACGTCAGGGGAGGGGCAGGGGCAGGGTTAGGGCTGAGCCCACAAGGGGCTCCTGTGTGAAAGATGCTGCAAAAATCATCTAAACTCCACAAATGAGGACTGCCTTTCTTCAGTGGTTTTGGGGATTGCTAGGAGCTTCACAGATCACGAGCAGTAAGAAAGGGCAAAAGAGAATCTTCTCATCTAAGCCCCAGGTTTTGAAAGAACACAAGCAAATCTGTCACTTGGGTTCCAAACCCTGACAGTGATTTGGACTAAGTTGAGTTGACAGTGACTCTAACAGGCAGTGAATTGGAACAAAGAGAATTAGCAGGTGGGGTGAGAGGTAACTTAGAGGTAGAGCACTTGCCTGGCAGGGTGAGGCCCATTTCAACCCCTGGCACCACAGAGAGACAGACAGACAGAGAGGGAAAGAACTTTAGATAATGCCACAGGAGGAGGTACGCACCTGAACCAGTGCTCCTCCCAGTAGACATTTTTTAATTGCAGAATCATGGTTACGATAGTGTTTGTTTATGAGTTTGGCATAAAAGTTACTTCACCTTTTTTCAAGAGACTTAATATATCTTGTATCCCAGATTCTTAGATCAATCTATTGACCTTCACCATTAGGGGGTGTAGTCAGCTCAGAAGTCATGTAAGCAAACACATTAGTTGAGGGTTAAAGCCCTTCGCCCTGTAGCCTCTTAGCTTGGGGCATCCTGTATATGCTGTGTTTAAAAAATCCCTGGCCTCAATCCTGGAATGAGCCTAGAACTTCCTTTTATAGTTGCTGATCCTGCCTCCTGTTTCACCCCCTCCCAAACTTGGGCCCCAAAGTGTCTGGGTGAAAGATGGATAGAACTCCTTGGCAGCCAAAACACTTTTTTTAAAAAAGAACTTCATTCTAATTTGCCACTCGCTAATTATAGTGTGATGCATTCTTTCATTGCTCTAGGCCAGCATGTTTTCCTCTTTATCATTACTTTCAGTTCCAGTTCTGAACTTTGCAGCATCTGATGGGTGCATTGGATTTAGAGGAAAATAATGCCATGTAGCATTTGGGAAAAAAACAGTGGTACAAATAAATTTTGAGGGGGTGGGGGTTAATTTACCTCTGCTGTGGGAACTTATTTAAGCTGATGCTGTTGGTTGTTTTCCTTGGATGACAAATGTACAGTTGTAGAAACATGTCTCCAATACAGAGGATAAAAGGCACGAGGAAGTACAAGGCTTTCAAGTTAGCACATGAGTTTTGTATCTTTATGACAGCAAGAAATGGACCCAGGAAAGAAAGATTTGAGAGGGAAAAAAAGTATCCCAGATGTCAAGGGCACTGTCCAAGTCATGTGACTACATTAGATTTCTTAAAATGAGTTGCTCTTTATCTGAGTGATTAGAAACAAATAAGCCGGAACTTACAGAATATATGCATCCATGGATTAGGTTTAGTGGCCTTTCTGGCTATCCCTAGTAATAGCTCCCTTACGTAGAGCCAGGAAGCAATTGGTGGATTTTTAGGTACTACTCCACTGTCTCAGTTTTCTTCCTTTGTTCACTGGGATTTTGTCTAGTCAGATTTGTATCATAAAGTTATACTCCACAATTTTTCAACCAGGTCCTTCCCCCTTCACCTCCCTCCCAGTTTTGAGGACTCATAAAACTTGAGTTACATTCACTGATACTAATTTAGCTTTCACCAGCACATTGTAATCAATGTGAATAAAGCTGATGTTTTAAGAAACTGAGCTTTCCTGGCTCTGTGCTCAGGGATTGCTCTTGGCAGGCGCAGAAAACCATATGGGGTACCAGGGATCAAACCCAGGTTGGCTTTGTGCAAAGCAAGTATCCTACCTGTTATACTCCAGAAAAGCTGTGAATTTTTGACTGGGGGCCTTCCATGTTGTCCCTGGACACTTGTGTGCTGTGCAAATTCTCCATCAGATGAGATTCAAGGATGGACTCATCCTGCAGTACCCTGAAACACCTGGAAGCTCTAATAAGACCTCCAAGCCCAGACCCTGCCTAAAGATTCTGGTGCCAGAGGACTGAGGTGTGACTGGAGCCTGGGGAGGTTTTGGGCTCAGTGGGAGACCGTAACAGTTCCTGCAGTGAACCACTGACCCAGAGTTGCTGCAATGGGCCACTGACTCAGAGTTGCTGCAGTGAACCACTCACCCAGAGTCGCTGCAGTGAACCACTCACCCAGAGTTGCTGCAGTGGAGCACTGACCCAGAGTTGCTGCAGTGAACCACTCACCCAGAGTTGCTGCAGTGAACCACTCATCCAGAGTTGCTGCAATGAGCCACTGGCCCAGAGTTGCTGCAATGGGCCACTGGCCAAGAGTTGCTGCAGTGAACCACTCACCCAGAGTTGCTGCAGTGGAGCACTGACCCAGAGTTGCTGCAGTGAACCACTCACCCAGAGTTGTTGCAATGGGCCACTGGCCCAGAGTTGCTGCAGTGAACCACTCACCCAGAGCCTCCTGCAGCCCAGAAGGTGATTCTACCACCAGGTCTCAAGAGAATCTGATGGCCTCATTCTGCTTTCTAGTTGATGTCATCCATAACCAATGGCCAGAATGTCAAGTTTTCAGTGATTTCTTTAAGCTTCTCCTAGCCCAAGGTACTGAAGAGCGAGTGTCTCTGGTGCCACGTGTGATGTGTTAGATCTGTTCACTGGGGGATGGGCAAGCGCTGTCCCTCCCCCCCTCCACCACTTCTATCTGCAACAGCCAGTTACAAGAAAGAGGAGTCCCGTTAGCAACACACTACGTAATACTGACTCAAACCCCCTTCACAGCTTTTGGGGCCACACTCATAGATGCTTATTTGGGCCACATGTGGAGCAAGTGCCCTCCCCTCTGGACTATTGCTCTGGCCCTCTCTTTCGCATTTTAGAGCCCCAGGAAATGCGAATCTTCTCTCTGCCAGCTTCTGGGAATTGATGTTGGTTTGGTTTGACTGGAGGACTAAGAAAAGTTGGAAAAAAGGAGGACTTAGCAGCAGCAGGAGGAGCAATAACAAAAGAAGAGGGATCTGGGAGTTAGCCCAGGGATCAGAGGGGTGCCCTGTGCAAGACCCCGAGTTAGAGGCCTCGTACCACCTGGCTCAACAGGTGTAACCCTAGATGCCCTGGAGCACCACTGAGCCTGAGCAGCTCCAGAGTGAGGGGTCCAAGCATAGAACCACCCAGCCTTGTGGGTGGAATATGGCTGAGAAGTGGCCCCAGACCACTCCTTGTGAGGCCCCACACCCGGCCCCTACACAGTGAAGGCAAGGTGGAAGAAAGAAAGCTTTGGGAGTCAGAACTTTGTTAAGTTTTCCAGGCAGGAGAACAAAGCACTTTGATCAGCCAGCAGAGATAAGTTAAGAGCTGGGCTTGTGTGGGGTGGGGACCCCCCCAGTCAAGCTGAGGCCACCTCCTGTCCATCTCATCCCCAACTTGTTCCAACGAGTTAAGACAGAGATGAAATATTCTTGCTAGAGAAGCTTCTTTTTTTTTCCCCCTTGGCCAAATCATCATGATCAAATATTTTCTAAAGCTAAATAGAATGATATATTAACTTGTAAGGCCTCCTATGAAAGAAAGGCGAGGAGGCAGGGAGGGAGGAAAGAGGAAAGGAGAGGGGGAGGTGGAGAGAGAGAGAAAGAGAGAGAGAGAGAGAGAGAGAGAGAGAGAGAGAGAGAGAGAGAGAGAGAGAGATTGGAAGTGGGAGAGGCTCTTACGTGCTCCAGAGATGCCCCAGGGCAGCTGGAGATAGCATTGTTTTTGTTCTGCTTTGGCTGGGCTGGTGTGTGCATTAGCTCATGTTCCAAATCTGTCGCCTGAAGAATGTCGGGAGAATCTTGTTTCGGCCTTTTCTCTCTCACTTCACCCTTTCCTTCGCTGGAATCCAACTTCACCACCTGGATGGGTTCCTAGCACTTGAAAGCAGTCGTTTTGTGTAAAACCAAACAGGCCTTTCACATGAATCATGAGAAGAGATGGATGCCCTGGCCCCCATCCTAACCACTTAGGGCCTTGTCCCCCTCTTAGCCACCAACGCTTCCTCTGATCACACACGCGAGGCTCTACCCCAGAGCCCCAACCCCAAGCAGAGGACTTCTTAGGAATATTTTTAATCTGTTTTGGTAATAAAAATTGAGGATGTATGTATTGGCTATCTTAACATAGGTGTAGTGGCAAAATATCCTTCATCCTATCGGACCCATTTCCCGGAACGGTCTTTGTGAGTGGGAAATGTCCCTGTACAGCTTTGCTTCCTGGAAGAGATGGAGGTGAGTTGCCCAAGCACAGTGAATTCCTGTGTCTGATAAAGGAGGCAGGAGAGCAGGGAGTGGAGGGCACTGGGCATATTTGGGTTTTGATAAGCAATCTGGTCAGAGTTGAGTGAAAAACAGCGGCCTGCGATGCCTGGGAGCCAGGAACTTCACACCTGGCTTCCCTTGGCCTGGAAACTTCCAAGAGGGCAGGTGTGCAGTGAAAATGCCCTCCTTCGGTCCAGGAGAGGAAACATTTAGAAACTACCGGACCAGCAAATTTTATTGCTCTCATGATGGCTTCTGGGCTGCTGAACTTCAGACACTCACCAGCTTGTCACCTGTGAACCCGCAGGAGGATCGAGGTAAAGTTTGTACCTTATTTGCCCTTTTTAGATCGTGAGATTCTTTCTTAAATAAAACAGTGCCTTCCAATAGAGTTTGGGATAAAACAACAGCACCTCTTTTTTCTGCCTAAGTGTCCTCTAACTGTGCAAATCCCAACTGGCCTGCAATCCAGGATGGTAAACAGCGATTAGGGCCCCAGACTTACAAGGCTAAGCCTCCTTCGGGTGTTTTGATAACTATTTTGACCTTGAGTATCCAAAGCCCTGTGATTGTTTAACTGTAATATAGCAAATCAGTAAATTAGAACGCTCTTGGGGCTGGAGCAATAGCACAGTGGGTAGGGCATTTGCCTTGCACGCGGTCGACCCAGGTTCGATTCCCAGCATCCCATATGGTCCCCTGAGCACCGCCAGGGGTGATTCCTGAGTGCAAAGCCAGGAGTAGCCTCTGTGCATTGCCGGGTGTGACCCCAAAATAAATAAATAAATAAATAAATAAATAAATAAATAAATAAATAAATAAATAAATAAGAACTCTTGTTTGTTTCCCTCCCTAACGTAAAAAAAATGAGGTGAACTCCTAAACAAGTGCCTGAACTTAAATTTAGGCACTGGCCATGAAAGAAGCATCAGAAAAAGTCTGAATGTTGTTTGCTCCTGTTGTAAGTCACATATTGAGCTTGAAAATCAATTAGTTTGTGGCCAGAGAGGTAGTACAGCGGGTAGGCTGCTTACCTTGCATGTGGTGGGCTTAATCCCCGATACGCTGCATGGTTCCCCTGAGCACTGCCAGGAATTATCCCTGATGGCAGAGCCAAGAGTAACCCCTGAGCATTGCCAAGTGTGACCCCAAAACAAACAAACCAAAAAGAATCAACTAGTTCTATTATGTTTTTTTTTTTCCTGAGAGATATTTTAGCCAACAAAGCTCACCCACTGTGCACGCTCTAGCAGTAGTTGTTGATATGCACTATCAACTGGGAACATACTTTACTTTGAATTTATTTTTATTTATTTATTTATCTGTCTTGGGCCACACTCAACAGATCTTGGGGCTTACTCCTGGCTCTGTGCTCATTCCAGGAGGGCTTGAGGGGCCATGTTTGGTGTTGGTGACGCAACCTAGTTGTGTGCAAGGTAAGTGGCCTCCCCGCTGAACCACCCAGCCTCGGGAATCCACTTGAGATCTTGCCGAGGACAGCCTGCTGTTTCTTGCATCTCTCCCAGAGACCTCATGCGTGAGAACCCTAGGACATTTAAGCTTCTACCCTTGAATTCACCAGGAACAGCACCTGACCCTAATTACAACAGGCAGAACTTTAAACAGAAATAAGAAGCTCATGCCTCCGGCTTTCCTGGGTGCTTCTGCTCTGAAGGAGACACTTCTTGCCCCTTGTGGTGACTTTATTTGCTTATGCAAGGTGATGTAATATATTGAAAAACAATGAGCCTGTAAAGGACAGAGAGACCTTTTAAGCACTGGCATGGTTTCCAAGGAGCCTGTTTGCCTGCCATGAGCTTCGGGAGCAGAGATAGTGAGTGCAGGGTGGTCCATACCCAGTCGAGGTGGCAGCCACTGCACCCAGGCACTGGATGTTCCCAGGGCGGGGAAGGTAGGTCCCTTCTCAACACTGTGCTTCACTCACCCACTGCCCAGTGCTCCAAGTAGGTGTGGAGGTGCTGTGGGGTGCCCTAGTTTGTCATATCTCTGAGCACTTAGTGTCTTGGGTTGGAAAGACAGTACAGAGGCCTGGACACTTCTCTTGCTTGTTACCGACCAGGTTAGATCTCTGGGACCACATGTTCATCCCCTGAGCACCACCAGGAGTCATCCCTGAGAACTGAGAACAAAGCCAGGAGTAAGTCCTGAGCACTACTGGGTGTAGTCTCAAAACAAACAAGCCAAAAGAATAAGGAAGGAAAGAAAGGATGAATGCACACCTTTATACTTAATTGCATCATTTTTGTTTGGACACTGCCATTAAAAAAAGAAAAAAATCATGTTGACTGGAGCAATAGTACAGCCAGTAGGGTACTTGTCTACACACAGCTGATCTGGGTTCAATCCCCAGCACCCATCTGGTCCCCTGTTCCCACCAGAAGTGATCCCTGAGTGTAGAGCTAGGAGTCATCCCTGAGCACTGCCAGGTGTGGCTCAAAAATAGAACAAAAAATAATCATCTTCTGCAGCTATGGATTTGATGTTTATTGTTTCATATATGCCTCATGTATGAAATTCTAAATAAAGCATTCAGAATACTGTGATTATGATGTATAAAAGTGTATTCAGTACATATTCAGTGTATACACATGTTTATATAGACCTGGCACTGTAGCACTTGTCGTCCCATTCTTCATCGATTTGCTCAAGCGGGCACCAGTAACATCTCCATTGTGAGACTTGTTGTCACTGTTTTTGGCATATCGAATACACCATGGGTAGCTTGCCAGGCTCTGCCATGTGGGCGGGATACTCTCGGTAGCTTGCTGGGCTCTTCGAGAGGGACTGAGGAATTGAACCGGGTCAGCCACGTGCAAGGCAAATGCCCTACCCGCTGTGCTATTGCTCCAGTCCTAGTATTATTAGGAGATGCTTCAATTGATAACTATGAATATTTAATTTTATAAATGAATATATGAAAACGGCAAAGTCCCTTTCATTTAGCGTATAATAAAGCCTTTGTTTCAGTTCTATTTGTTGTTAGTAAGAACACGAATTTCTCACTCTCCCTCCCTTCATTTTCACTATTTCGTCTGCTCAGAATAGGGCTTTGCCTCTAAAATACTCAATACATAATTGAGGAGATGAATAAAATATTATCTAACTTTAAGCTCTTACATATCTTGGACGTATTAAAGTGACTATGAACAAACATCTCCTAACTTAGGACTTTCTTTGAAGAATGTTTGTAAAATTGACTTTGGAAAGTGTACCAACTTCGTTCTGCCACTAGGGGATGATGTAGGGTAGTTAAGGAATTGAGTTTTGGTGGTTTTGTTTTGTTTTGTTTTGTTTTGTTTTGTTTTGTTTTGTTTTGTTGTCAGTCCTCACCCTACAATACTCAGGGGCTACTCCCTGCTTGGTGCTAAGGGGTGGTTCCAAGAGGTCCTTAAACCTGGGCCTCCTGTATGCAAAACATGCATGCTAGTTCTTTGAGTATTACCCCAAGGAATTCTTTTTGTAAAAAAGGTTAGTGCTTGAGTTAATATCTTAGGTGTGAATAACTGGGCAGTAAATCAATATGCAGAAGGAGATTTAAGGGTATATCAACATATTTTAATCTTAACACAGTGTATGCAGGTTAAAAAATATAGCCATAAAAAAATAACCCAATGAGGTGCTTTAAAAAAAAATCGACAGCAAATGAAGACTAAAAGTGAAACCGAATTATTTTCTGCCTCCTATCAAACACCATAAATGATCAGATATGATCCTATCAAACACCTTCTATCAAACACCGTTTAGTAGCCAGGAATGTGCACTGTACATGTTAAACCGAGAAGTTTCTTCTTCTGAACAGAAAATTTCTGATAGGAAAAAAACATCATTCTGACACTAGCAAGTTCAGTGGGCAGGTGCTTTCCTTGCATATTTGTTTGATCTCCTGCGCCCCTTATAGTTCCCTGTTCCCGCCAGGAGTGACCCCTGAGTACAGAGCCAGAAGTAAGCCCTGAGCACTGTTGGGTAGGGCCCCCCAAAACCAACCAAAACAAGCCCATTTTCTGCCTATGTAATTGGCACAGTTTCAAGTTTAGGAGGAAAATGTGATGGATCTAATTCTGCTAGATGGATGTTGACTAAATATATACCTTCCAAACTGAGTCCGTCGCAGGTTTAGCATGTCCAAGTCTATGAATAGTTCTCTTGTCCTGGAAACCTGTTAGACAACTCAGCTTAAGAACAGCCGGCCCTTGGAGCAATGGGAGGGTAGGTCCGGGAATATCTTTATTGTGAAGGGGAGAGACACTGGAGGGCTTTTCTTTTAATGTTCAACTTAATTAGAATAAATGTAAAGTAAGCTGAGTCATCCTTGTTGGTTATTGGAGAGACTCTTTCTCCACCACTTTCTTTCGATAATCCCGAGTATTCTGTGGCCTGGTAGACAATAGCTAAATGGTCTCACCTCCTTTTATTCTCCTGGCCTCCTCTCTGGAGGGACTGTTGATGAGTCAGACAGGCCCTTCAGGGGAAAGATCAGTATGTGAACGTTCCCTACCTTGGCCTTAAAGCAGGGGACATTGGGGCTAAGAGATGGCTCACACAGCTGAACAGATGCTTTGCCTGCCAAAGATCGGGGTTCAATCCCAGGTACCCCAAACTCACCCAAGGACCTCCAGGAAGGGACCCCCCAAGCACCAACCCAAGTCACCTCTGAATACTGTAGGATGTAATCCACCTACCCTCCAAGAGAAAATAAATAAAAATAAATATATGGGAGGTTAGCTGCACAGCAGCCAAGCCCCGAAGTGCTTGCCCTCGAAGTAACCTGGTTGCTGATTGTTGACCCAGAGACATTTGAGGGGGCTGGAGGAGGGGGTGTTACTTTTTTAAAACTTCTTACCACCTCTGACTCCCTGCTACCCCCAGTGATTTGCTTAGTTGTCACAGTTGTGATGACTGGGATTTTAGACTGAGGTTTTATACACACACACACACACACACACACACACACACACACACACACACCCCTTGCTGTGGTGCTCCCAGACTCACTGGGCCCAGGTGCTCCACTTTAGTTGTGCTGCCTTCCTTTAGCTGTGGTGTGTGCACGTCCCTCCTGGGGGCTTTACTCTCTAGTTGTGGTCTCACCTACAGTTTGCTGCGGTGGTGTGGGATGGGGTTAGGAGTTGGTCCGCCCTTTTGTTGTCATGCCTCTGGACACTATGCAGCCAGAAATCACTCCCAGCCCTAAGGCTCACAGACCCCAGAGCTGCCAGGATTGAGTTTGGCACATGAGGTGGCACCAGGGGGTTGAACTCATGACCTAGCACTGATAAGGCAGGTGTTTGTGCCCCTAAACTATTGCTCTGGACCCTGGTGCTATTTTCTTAAACTCTGCTTTCCATGACTCTCAACACTGTCCTCTTCCCACCCACCCTCACTCCCACCATTGCCCCGAGCTAATAGATTAAGTGTGGCTTTCAAGTATGCCACAGCTCTTGCTGTTTCTTTTTGCCATGAGTCTCTAGATAGATTTCTGATAACCCCTGGTAGAAAATCCCTTAGGGACTGACTAGATTTGTAAATACACAAAAAAGATTTAGTACGTATATCCCCATGTGTTTCTATGACTCCTTTTCTTTTTTTTAACCCACATTTTCCTCCTCTCTTTGGGCCACACCCGACTGCTCCCGGCTGTGCGGAGGGATCCCTTCCCGCAGGCTGCTTGGAGGCCGTCTGCAGTACTGGGAATGAAACTCATTGGCTGCACACGAGCTTTCCCACTGGACTGCCCCTCCAGCTCCCTTCTGTGACTCCTGTTTCTTACACTCCAAACTTCACGCCTCCAAGGAGCAAAGCCTGGCTGCCCTGCAGACCCTAGGGCTCTAGGCAGCTATGAAGGACAGGTCTGTTAGCCTGGAAGCAAGTTCCTACATAGAGGGGGCAGAGAGAAAGGATGCGACCCTTGGGGTGAGTTCTTTGTTTGCCCTGATCACTTCCAGTTATGGAATTCTGGGTGTTCCATGTAACTCTGGACTATGTCGTGTGTTGAGTTGTGGCCTCGGGAGTTGCTGCGCATGTGGCCCCATCTTCAGACTCTCTGGGATACGTGTCAAAGCTTGAAAAGGCAGGCTGTGTTCAAAACTGTGGTGGAAACAGTCAAGCTTCAGTGAACCAGTGGGTGGCATGCCTTCGGAGTGACAGAGACCAGTGAGGAAAGGCTGACGGAAACCTGTGCAATGATGGATGTGCCTCTGTTAATCACCACCCACCTATTCTTTCCCTTATATGTATAGAAGAAGGCCGAGGAGCCGGGCTGGGAGCGGCTGTGTCCAGAACCTCGGAGAAGGCAAGATATTCGTATTCAAG
The DNA here is from genome assembly GCF_027595985.1 of Sorex araneus. Taxonomy (NCBI): domain Eukaryota; kingdom Metazoa; phylum Chordata; class Mammalia; order Eulipotyphla; family Soricidae; genus Sorex; species Sorex araneus. The sequence continues at coordinate 51,595,033 of NC_073310.1, read as the reverse complement.
CGCAGTTTGGCCAGCTGCTCGGCCTCTTTATGTGAAATCACAGTACTTCCTTTTTCAGGGGTTCTTCTTTTCTGGAGCACCGAGGCTGATCCCTGCATCTGAAGCAGGGAGTGCCCAGGGTATGCATTTTATCTAGAAAAGGTCAGTTGCTACTTTTTTCCTGAATCCTAGTGAATCTGCAGGCCTGCTCTGTAAGTTGCTCTGAAGACGAACACCTCCTTGTCTGATGGGGCCGGGGAGTGCGAGAAGCAGAGGGCAGGTGAAGGAGTCTTACCTGCACAGCTGGGGCTCCAGGCCAGAGCTGAGGTTGGCATTCCCTTACCCTGCCTGCCTAGTCCCCTACCCCCAGAGCTGAGTCTGGCTGGGTCCTCCTGAGAATTTCTATTAATCTGTAAATGGACCAACAGTGCTGCCTTTTCAAAGCTCTTGGCAATGGATAACCCTTTGTCTGCCAAAAGGTAGCCTCTGGCTTTGCTTGTGCCCAGGGTTTGGACAGTGAACAGTGGGTGACTAGAAGCCAACCAGTCAACTCAAACGTTGCCTTATTAGGCAGATGGAGGTGCTGGCATCTGGGGACAGGAGGTAAAGGGTGACACTGGCTCTTGTAAAGAGTCTGAGCGCCAGGCCCTGGAGACGTGGCCCAGTGCTGCCCAGTTCACGCTGGGCCACTGGTGTGGCAGGTCATGCCCTCCCCTTGGCAGACATGCACCCTGGATTGGATGGGAAAGCGAAGGTGACTTTGCAAAGGACAGAGCAGGACATTGGGCTTCACAGACTTCAGGGTTTGGCTGGACATTTCATCCCCAGAGCACGTGCTTTCTCGAGACAAATTTGAGGTTTCCCAGTAATCCACCATATATTAGGCTCGCATTCGTATTTCATGGCAAAGGTTTTCTAGTGATGCGGTCACATGTCGGGTAGCCTGGGACTGTCACCCGGAAGTAAGAAGGTCAGAAGGAAGAGCACCATCCTAGGACATGTGGACTGTCACACAGGGAAATGTTCTGAGAAAGCTGATTATAGCAACACAGCAGCAGGAGCAATGGAGACTCCAAAGGGGGGGGGAGTCTCTCTCCTCTCTCTCTCTCTCTCTCTCTCTCTCTCTCTCTCTCTCACACACACACACACACACACACACACACACACACACACACTCCCAAGATGAAATGGACACTTCCCTGGGTGGCATGTGCTAAGTGCTATCCCTCCATAAAGACCAAATCCACCAGGGAAAAAGCCTAAGTGACCTTGGACAAGTCACTTTCACGGCTGGTGGCCTGTAGGGTAAATGCGGTAAATGCAAGGTGAGCACATGAGCACTAGCACAAGCGCTCTCTACAAATCGCATTCCTTGCCTTCTCTCCCTTCCCATTCTCCCTAAGAGTAGAGTAGAGTACAGAGTACGTGTGGAGGGTTAATAGCACTCCCTTGCAGGCCAGGAAAATAGCTGCATGATTAAAACTTTTCAACTGAATCCATCTTTTCTCTTCAGGTGCTTTTCCTCTCCAAAATGTGATGCACTCTCTAGAAGCTAAGGAAAATGGTACCTTTCTAAACTGAAAATTTGGAGGTGGGAGCTGGAACCATGCCCGGGGTGCTGGGGCTTACTCCCAGCTTGGGCTTTTGTGCAGGGGGTCTTTTCTGGTAGTATAGGAGTGCCATGTGATGCTGTGGCTTGGACCCCAGACTCTTACATGCCAATTATAATTGCAGCTCTTTGAGCAATCTTCCCAGTTCCTATACTAAAATAAATAAATAAATAAATAAATAAATTGTTCAGACTCAAGTTCTTGAAATTAAGCAAAACAGTTTTGCTCATGCAAGACAAATGAACAAAGGAAAGAAGAAGGCAAGCCCTAGTTAATTATGCTGTAGGTAACTACACAACTGCTTCATTGTCCAAAAGCCTTTCTTTCTTTCTTTCTTTCTTTCTTTCTTTCTTTCTTTCTTTCTTTCTTTCTTTCTTTCTTTCTTTCTTTCTTTCTTTCTTTCTTTCTTTCTTTCTTCCTTCCTTCCTTCCTTCCTTCCTTCCTTCCTTTCTTCCTTTCTTCCTTCCTCTCTTTGTTTTTGTTTGGGGGCCACACCTGGGCTTACTCCTGGCTCTGCAGGAGCATACAGGGTGCTGGGAATCAAATCTAAGTTCATCGCGCATAAGGCAGATGCCCTACTCACTATACTCTCCCCAGCCCCTCTTTTTCATTTCCGTGCCAAGAGAAAGACACAATCTAGCCTCACCACCCTGACACTGGCTTCCTCTCTCCCTCCTGAAATCAGGTGTTAATACGGCTGCTGGCCGCCGCAGGGCTGGCTCCCTGCTGAGATCATGTGGGTTTGTGTGTGGGGACTGATGCCAGGGAGGGAGGCTGCTCTGGCCGCTGCTGACTGCTTTGACCTTGTTCTGTTCCAATGCGCGTAGGTCTCTGCTTCCTCGTGCAGTGCAGACCAAGGGTCAAGCCTCTGACCCCCACCAGGTAAAAGAAATGCTGCCTTTCATTTTATTTATTTCATTTCCTTCTTGATTTATTTGCACTTTTTAAATGTGTGCATTGTTTTGTTGGCGGTTTATCTCCCCCAAGGCTGGCTATGACCTTGGGTTACTTGTTCAAACATGTGCATCTTTGGTCTGTGCAAGACTGCTGCACCATTAAGATTTTTGGAAGGCTCTAAACCTCTGTTGTGCACAGCGTGTTGGTAGCTGGGGCATGGGTTGGGGTGCGGGGGGTGGGTGCAGGATGCAGGAGTTATTGCACTGCAGATTTTATTTATCTCTTTATTTATTTAGATCACGGTTGGGGTGGGGGCACACCTGGCTGTACTCAGGGCTTACTCCTGATCTGCGCTCAGGGATCATTCCAGGCAGGCTTAGGGACCATGTGGGGTGTCAGGGATAGAACTGAGGTAGGCAGCATGCAAGACAAGTGCCAGACTCATGCATTGCAGATTTTCACAAGAAAACGAAGTGGAGCCTTAGAGGAAACAAAGACTAGTTTCTGCGTGGACCAGGAGTAGGCAGAACCTCTAGCTGCAGCTTAAACTCTGAGTTGAATGCCCTTGCCTTGTGAATTTTTAAAGGGTTGCTTGAAATATTTGCATCTGAGTTAACAGGAAGAAGTTAGAATTCTAGCATATAGGCAGTACATTTTCAGATTGGATTTTCAACAGTAGGTAGAAAGCTTTCATGATTAAAAGTCTTTGATTTTTGAGGGGTAGTCACTACTTTTAGCAATTATGAAAATGTTTTGCCTCTCTAAGGGGAAGAAGATTATTTGATCACTGGTCAGTATGGGCTGTAGTGTTTTCTCATCATTTGTATTTGGTTCTTTAGTTATTCAATAGGTGAGTAGCTACAGTAGATCCATAATGAGCTCAAATAATGAACTTAGAATCAGTCCGTTGCCTCCTGTTTCACCTTGGAAAGCCTAGTGGGGTCCCAGCTCACCTTCATTCTAAATGAGGCACAAGTTCACACCCTTGTAGGCATCATTCTCATCCCTTCTCCTTTGCATACAATACCCCTCCTACGTGGTATGCCTCTCTCCTCATAACCAGGTACCTTTTCCAAGAAGCCTTCCTAGACCCAAGAGATAGGTCAAGAGCTAAGGCACTTGCCTTGCATGTTCAATTCCCAGTATCTCATATGGTCCCCTAAACTCCTCCACGAGTAATTCCTGAGTGCAGCCTGGAGTAAGCCCTGAGCATCACCGGCTATAGCCCTCAAATGAAACCAAAAAAAAGCCCAGAGCATTAAAAAGAGAGAAGACTTCTTTCATCAAACTCATCCATCCAATTTTGTCCAGGTGCTTCACAAACTTGTGGAGTAAGCCAGAGTCATCTTGGACAGGGAGCCCTTCCTTTTTAATCAGCCGACACCCATGTGGCTCTTAGCCATTGGTGATATTAGGTGCCCTGTATCATATCATACATTGATAGGAGTATCAGTACACTTCAGTACTCGTAAATACACGCATAACGGTGTCTTGTGATTGCAACACACGGACTAGGCTGTCTCTGACTTCTCTCTCATAACCTTCCCATGCCAGCCACTCGGAGTACGGAGTCTGCTTTCCTGCTGATTATAATTCCTGGGAAAAGCTGTCACAGACAAGCACTACGCACCACCCTTGTCAGCCCCACCAGTAGAGGCATTGAAGCTCTCTGTTTGGCCGCCAATAAACCGGTTACTAAATGCACCTGCAAAGACTAGATGTTGGGTATGGCGAAGGGGGCCCGAGGGGGCGGGGACAGTGTAGTTTTCTCAGGATTTCAAGATTATTCAATTTATGGTTCATGTCAGGATGCCCTTTGGGAACAGGAAAATTCAGAAGCTTTCATTCCAAGCCCTTTCCATGAAGTCCTTCCAGCAGCACCCCAGACCAGCTATGCTCCTGCGCAGCAAGCAAGAGCTATTTGCCACGCCCCCTTCCCCGCCATCTGGGTTTTCAGGCTCATAAGAGTCTCACGTAGGATGATTCAGTGTTTCCGAGCTTCCAGGTCATGTGAAAACCATCAAGTGGGGAGTGCTGAGTGACTGTGCTTCACAGAGGCCTCTCTGCCTTCTCCCACCCCCTCAATGTCAGTTACCCTGTCAGCCCTTCCCTTCCTCTGCGGTTCCAAACCCAGTGATGAGGGAGGGTGCTGGGCCCTGCTGGGTCTCGGGATGCTGTTCTGCACCCAAGGATCTGCTGTCCAGCTTGAGTTTTACACCCTAACTACCTTTGCCAGCATTCTCTAAAGCCTCTTGGTGTGTTGGTATTTCATAGATGAAAAACAGCCGGTACCTTCGAGGCCCGCCAAGGACTGGCCATATGTAGGTCCCTGTCTGTGTTAGTGATGGTCTCTGCCATCACCTCTGGGGGTGGGAGCCAGTGGTAAGGGAAACTCTATCCTGGAAGCTTTTTAACCATTTTTAAGTGTAGGGTTCAGTGCATAAAGGGGATCCATGGTGCTATGTGACCATCACCTTCTTGCTTGAAATCTTTTTCCTCTTTCCCAGCTGAGACTTTGTGCCCTGAAACAGCTACTCAGCACTGCTCTTCTCTCTGGCTCCAGTCAACCACCCACCCCTAGGCCTTGGGTCTGGGTGAAGGCGGCTTCTCTTCACACCGCCTGGAGGTACACCCAGACAACCTTTGACCTTTGATATCTGGCTCTTTTCATGGGACAGAATGTCTTGGAGGGGCATCCTCATTGAAGCAGAGTTCCCTTTGGTGGGGGGCGGGGTGGGGGCAGGTTGAGCCACACTTAGTGGCGCTCAGGGGTTTCTCCTTGCTCTGCGCTTAGTGTCATTCCAGGTGCTGTTCAGGGCACCGTATGGGTTGCTGGGAATCAAACCCAGGTCGGCCTGTGTGCAAGCCAAGTCTCTACCCACTGTACTATTGCTCTCGCCCCTAATTCTGTTTTTCAAAAAGTTGATTAATATGTCATTGCCATATGTTTCAGTATATCTTTTAAACATAGATCTGCCTGTTGTTCTTTGTCTGTTTGTTTCCTGCTTTGAGAAACTGTTGGCCATCCTATACAATACCTACCTGGATTATTTTTCCTAAGGATCATTTAGCCATGGATTCAAAATAGGCCAGAAGTTGGAATGATAAAACACCATTTTTATTACAAATCTGAACCCAACTCATTTGAATACTTGATTTAAAAATAGGAAGAAGTCTTTAAAAGGATTGCAACCTTTTCATTTTTTTTTTTCCTGTTTTGTGTGACACCCGGCGATGCACAGGGGTTACTCCTGGCTCTGCATTCAGGAATTACTCATGGCGGTGCTCAGAAGACAATATGAGATGCTGGGAATCGAATCAGGGTCGGCCATGTGCAAGGCAAACACCCTACCCAAATAGCACAGGGGCTGTGCTATTTCTACAGCTCCTCATTTTTAATTTTGTACTGACTCACAGTGAGATATGCAGTTACAAGGTGTTCATGATTGGATTCATACAATGTTCCAACACCCATCCCTTCACCAGTGGTACATTTCCCACCACCAGTGTCCCCAGTTTCCCTTATACCTCTACAATCTCTCTCTCTCTCTCTCTCTCTCTCTCTCTCTCTCTCTCTCTCTCTCTCTCTCTCTCTCTCCTTATATTGCAAGCTTTTCTTTTAAAAAAAACCTTTTTTTTTCTTGAATATTGTAAGACTGACCTGATTCTTTCCATGAATCTTATCTTACCAAGGAGTATCTGTGAATCATAACATTTCCCATTGTTGAGCATACTTTTGTCTTTTTATCTCAAGTACTTGCCTGTTTTAAATTACCTTACAGAGTAATGCATCACAACATTTTATGTGCAGACTTGTCCTAAATATTACCTGTAGCCAAAATTCACAAAGCGTTTGCCCAAGTACCCACGAGGAACGATGTAAGGATAGAAGGGGTTTGGAGTGGATAGATGACCAGAATGGGAGGGGAGGGAAATGAAAAGCACAAAACAAGCTTCCCACTGGGAGGATCAGCCCTGGCAGGCGATTCTGCCCCAGCTTACCAGTTGACACACATAAATAAAATCCAGAGAAATGAGAATACTATTTACGACTGCATCTAGCTCACGAAAGGCTTCTTTACTAGACTATAAAACACATCCTTCACTGGGGAATTTCAGTCCTGCCATTGCCTTTAGCAGCTCTCAGCAGAGCTCATTAAAATTGCTGCATGGCATTCTCCCTTTGAGAAAAGTGCCAGTCACACAACTGGGCATGCAGACAGCTCTTAGTCACTGTTTCCCACTATCCTGTGTTATCTATCAAAATCTCTGCTCATTTTCTTCTTAAAATAGACAGATGATTTGTTTTCATTATATAACATATAATATAAATATATAAGATATTATATATATATATATATATATATAATTTTGTTTTGTTGTTTTCTTTGTGAGCCAAACTCTGATGCTCCAGCGTTACTCCTCCCTTCCTATGGTGCCTGGGTGACTGCACAGCGGTAGGGGTCAAGCTTGCCTACCCAGCACACACTCCATCCCTGCGCTATCACCTGACCCCAACGTTAGCAGTGCTCAACGGTTATTCCTGCTTGTCTACTGACTGGGCTCGGTGGACCATATGTGGTGCCAGCAACCAAATTGGGTTCACCTGATTGTAAGACAAGTGCCTTAACCCCTGTACCAATTCTCCAGTCCCCTCTTTACCCTTTTGATTTTCTGGCTGAGTAGAAAAAGATGGTTCTATCTTTAGGGCTACATTTTAGGAAACCCATTTAAGCCTGAATGTTTCTCCTCCATCACAGCTGACCTCAGGCTTCTCACCTGCAAATGGGGTTCAGAAGCACGTCTCGTACCGGTTTTGGCATCTAACACTTCAGGACTCTTGGTGGTATGCAAGGCCCCATAGTGAAGACTTGGGAAGGTTCTGGGGTCCTACCCCTAGATCATCATACTAGGTGTTGGGGGCAAAAATCCCTCACTATTCATTGGGTGTTCCACAGTTTCCCTTTCCATAATGTCTATATCCTGTATTCCAGGATTATGACCCTGGCATGAGGGGGTGGGGGGGACTATTCGCTCTTGTAGCGGCATCCTGGGGTTGTGAGCAGATCACTGGCAGGAGAATTTGCCCCTTGGTGTTGCTGGGCATGGTCCCGAGCCCCTGCCAGTGGCACTGCCCCTTCCTGAAGATCTCACGCCTTCATTATCTTGTGCCTTAGCTTGTGCCTTGGCGATTTCAGAGGTGTTCTTTTTTCCCTGAACTCCCATCATCATTGCCCACTGCTGAAGCCCAGGAGTTCTTTTTCCTTGTTTTGCCTCTTACAGAATGTCCCTGACCAATCTTTCACATTTCTGTCCTCTTTCTTTCTGCAAAGAAATTGATTTTGGAAGGGCAGAAGGAGCAGGAGAGAGAGTACAGCAGATACAATCCACATAAGGTCCCCCAAACCCTGCCAGGAGTGATCCCTGATCTCAGAGCCAGGAGTAAACCCTGAGCATTGTCAGAAAGGACCCAACACCACCCTCCCCCCAAAATAGAAATTGCTTTGGTTTACAAGTTAGGAAAAACAAAAAAAAATTTAGTAGGAGTGTTCAGTTAAGGAGAAATACATTCTTTGTGTGTGCCTATTGAAGAAATGGAGTGGCTGGGAGTGAGGCAGAGTCCAAGGATAAGAAGCACAGTGACGCCATTGCTTGTCCGGTGATGTGTGTGGCATGTTATCATGGACTTTGGTGCTTGTCATTATGTAGCCAAGAAATGCATGTAGAATAGAGAGGCAGGCCCACATGCCCTTGGTCTGTGGGCACAATTCCAGATAATCATTTCCACCCTGATGAGCAACCCAAGTCTTCATCTCTATTTATACTGAAGCATTTGGTAATTACAAAAACAATTCACTTAGTCTGGAAATTTTAAAAAATAAAGATGGGGGGGAGGGACATAAACATGTGTCTGCGTTTTAAGATAATGTTTTGATTTGTTTACTATTTCTAATTTGAGGGTCCAGGGACATAGTAGTCAAGTTTTAGGCATATGTTTTAACACCAGTCCCACCACCACTGTCAGTCCCCTTCCGTCAGCGTTCCCACCTATTCCCCTCCCCTCCACACCCTGCACCTGCCACCTCGCCAGGCACATTTACAAAATTCAGTAGTTGCAGCTTAGATCTCATGTTTTCAGTGTTGCTGAGTCTGTGCTTTATAAACTCTCCCACATCATCAGTAGACCCAAAGCCCCGGTCCCTATTGCTTCCCTTTCTCATCTTCCTTCCCACCTTGATTTCTTTCTTTCTCTGTCTTGCTCCTCCCTAAGCTCTGGGGTCAAGGGTGATCTATGCACTCTCTCTTTGCTACTTTACATTTCTTCCTCTAGTTATTCTATAGACCACAGATAAGGGAGATCATCCTGTGTAGAAACAAAAACATTGACTATTTTATAAGATGAATCGTTCCCAGGAGCAGAATGATGATGAACAAGTGATACTGCATTTTTCAATAAAGTTCTTTATAAAATATTATATGTAAACATACATACTGTCTCATGCCATCTGATTATCCGTGTCCAAAATTAGCTACTGCTATATTTCCCTCCCTATTCTCTTCTTCCAGTGGCTTTTTTTCCTTTTTTGTTCCTCATTAGCTATAATCTAGCAATAAAGTTTCTGCTACATTTATTTATGGCCCTTGCTCACTTTTTCTGTCCCTGTCCTGTTTTCTGTATTTCTTCCGAGCTTTTAAGGTTTGGAGAAAACTTTAGCATAAAAGAAATGCCAGGTGCTACCATTGGCCCTGATACCAGCCAATACCCATCTGCTAATGTGTCTTAATTTTGTCATATAATTCTCCCTTTTCAAGTGAAGTTTGCAGTCTAGTACTTAGCTCAAGTGATTTATCCTGATTTGAAAGCACAATTTTCAGTGGTCTTTCATAATAAACAAAACAAAATATATTATTTCGATTCTGCTTTGGGGCAGGGATTGGGGTTCAGGATGTAAACATCCAAAATACAGTGGTGGGATTGGTGTTTGAATATTAAATGTAATCAAATATTGTGAACTACTTTATAAAATAAAATAAATTTTAAAATTAAAAAAATAAATCACATTAAAAAATAAATGCAAATCATTTTAGAGTGTGAGCTCTACCCTTCAGAGAATTGTATTCACTATTTCATATGGCCATTCTGCAGTCACTCACTATAAGCCTATTACATACCAAGTACAGTGCTTAGCATGAAGCTGTCAGACAGACAAACTGCAGAACTTGGCCTCTTGGTGGAGGTGACTGGGGGCAAATCATGATCTTGACCTCCTGTTTCCCAAGAAGCTGTGGCTCCCTCACTAGCCAAATGTCTCACCATGAGCAAATTACTTTTCCTACCCTCTGTTTCCTCCTCTTATACATGAGGCAAATTTTCCAGGTTTTCTTTAATGCTTCTTTTCATTTTTAGAATTGCTTTTTGCTTTAATTCTAAAAGTGTTTTGCTTTAATTTGTGTTTATTTGATTGATTATTTTATTACTCATTTGTGTAAAAACACAAAAAAGAAAAAGAAAGGGGCGAGGAGCACCTCACCGCACCGCGCTGGGCATGGGGCACAGGGCAACAGCGCTGACTCTCCCACCACCTGCGTTCTGTAGTCTCCAGCCGCTTCCCCCACTCCGGGGAGGTTGATGGCAATGATGAGGCAGGCGAAGGAAGGAATGGAGACCAGACTGGTTGGTCTCAGTTGCAGTTTATTCCATTCCTATCTCCATTCTCCTCTGATTCTCCTCCTACTTCATTCTCACTCTCTGGATCTCCCCTGGAACTCGCCAGCACTCCCCCCAGCCCCCTCTCACAGCCACCTTAAATCCCCCCCCCCCCGCCCTAGGGGGTAAAGTCCTATCCCTTAGGGGATGCTTTCACTAGGACAGAATCTCTCTCAGCAGGACATCCGCCCAAGAGTGGAATCCCATGGGTGTGTGTCTCCTCTCTTTGTCCAACTAACATAAGTATTCATATTATAAATCATTTTGTATGGACACAGCAAGAGATGCATTAAGCTTATAGAATTGCTCTCCTGGGGTAACCTCGATCTCAGACTACAGTGCTCAGGCCAGATTAGTCTTTCCTAGCCCTAGCAGGGTCCTAGTCTCATCATTGCTTTTGGATCATGACATGACATGTCCATGACCAAGTTCTTAACATATAGTTAAGCATTAGGCACTTTGGCCAGGCCCATCTCGATGCCAGGGTAGCACATAACTCACCGCTTGCCCTGGGTCCGTCCTGTCCCTCGTCGGGACCCTGATTTTGGGGGTGCTAGGAAGTAAGGGCAGCTGAGGCTTAAGTAGAGAAAACAGATGCCCAGAAATGAATAATATTTGAAGCCAATTGAATCCCAAGTTACCAAAGCATATTAATAAATGTCTTTCTTTGTCCATACAAAAAAGATATTGTTTTAAAATAAACTATTCAAAAGACATAAGAGAGGAGAAAGACGATATTAACTTACAATACAAGTTCACTGTCCTAGCAAGGTCTGACCTTACAAATTAACAGAGTTTGATTAGAGGAAGAGCAGATAAACTGGTAGAAGTGGTTACAGATAAACAAAGGAATGGGAGTGACTCGGGAGCACTTTGATGGGCGTGACTGATATACCTAAACTCCTAATGGCAAGGGGAGCAGGACATACCAATGTAGTCTAGAATTGTTTAGAGATTATTACCAGATAAACCCAAACTCTGTGGCAAGGGAGAAAGGACAAACCAATGATATCCAGCACTCATTAATATAAAATAAATAAATAAATTTGTTTTAATGAATTCAGTTTGATTTAGAGTCACACTTGGTAGTGTTCAAGACTTCCTCCAGGCTCTGTGCTCAGTGGTCACTCCTAGCAGGGCTTAGGGGACCATATGGGTTGTTGGGGATTGAACCCAGGTTAGCCACATGCATGGCAAGCACCTCACCCACTATCTCTCCGACCCCTATTATAGTTATATTTTTTTAACTGCTTGGGACCAACAGCTACAAATTTTTGTTTAAGAAACCCCTGTGAGTGAGTGTCCATATACTGAGTTAGAGTAGCCCCCAGCACTGCCAGGTTCAGTCCAAAACATAGGGTGAAAGTAAATAGGATTATGCTACAGGTTCTGATTCTTCTTAGTTGGAGATTGGAAGTCAGAACTCCGATTCAACAAGTAATAAAATGAAACAGATGGGATAAAGAACCAGAAACTCCTCTGCAAGCCATAAGAAAGGGGGGAACATAGACCAAGTCACTGTCTCTGAGACTGGAGAGATGGGCAAAGAAAGGGAGCAGAGGGTTCTGAGTGCAGAACACAGACTCATAAACAACCCAATGGAGCAAAGATAACATATTCACAGTTGGTGCTGGAATAGCTGCATGTCCACATGGGGAAAAGGAAGTGTAGACACAGACCTTACAGCCTTCATAGACATGAGCACTAAGTGCCTCATGATCCTAAAGACCAAACACGAAAGACTAAGCTTCTAGACGATAACAGAGGAGAAAACGAAGAGCACCTCACTATGGTGACACCTTTTAAGATACAACACAGGAAGTATGCTGTGTGAAGGAAATAACAGATAAGCTGGGATTTATTAAAATTTAACAATGTCCATATGAAAGAGAGCATTAGGGAAATCAGAAAAGACACAGACATGAAATATTTGCAAAGGATCCATTTGATCAAAACCTGTTATCCAAAAAATATAAAGAGCTCTTAAAATTCAACAATAAAAAAACAAACAACTGAATTAATGTCAAAGTCCTGCATAGACTCCTCACTAAAAAAAAAATATGAAAATGTATAGCACATGATGTTTTCAGAAAAATGCAAATGACCACAATAATCCATTAGCATGGCAGTCATCCAGAACATAGACACAAATAAGGTTGACAAGGAAGTGGAGCCACAGGACCACTCGTATATTGCAGATACATAATATCATGATCATTTTGAAAGATAGTTGGGCAGTTTCTTATAAAACTAAACATACTATCCACATGATTCAGCAACTGTGTTCCTTGGTATTTGCCCAAACGAGTTCAAAACATATGGTCACATAAAGCCCTATATACAGATATTTGTAGCAGCCTTCTGTGTAATTGTCAAAAGTCGCTAACAGTGAAGATGTCCTTCAGAAGTTATACAGAGAACATGTGGTCCAACCAGACAATGGAATATTATTCAGCACTAAAAAATAAATAAGCTGTTAAACTGTGAAATGACATGGAGGACCCTTACTTGCATGTTACTGAGAGAAAGAAGCCAATAGAAAGAGCTAAAAGCTCTGCTTCTGTCTATGCAGCATTCCACATAAAGCAAAACTTCAGAGACATTAGAATATTAGTGGTTGCTGGGAAAGTGGGGAAGAGAATATTCAGGCAGAGCACAGGATTTTTAAGGCAGTGAAAATAGCTGTCTGCTACTATAATGATGGACATGTGGCATTATATAATTGTCCTAACCTATGGAATATAAAACCCAGTAGTGGAAATCATGAATAGGTGATTAGATATATCATTGCAAGTTCATCTTTAATAATAATTTTTTTAAGTACCACTCCAGGTACTTGGGAGATAGCTCAAAGTACCACATGGACCCAAGCACCACTGGGTGTGAGTCTAGTGGCTGCCAGCATGGCATTTCTGGGCCTGCGCAATGAACTGTGGGGCCCCCGCTTCTGGGTCCAATATTATAGGGGGTGGTGTCCAGGCCCTTGAGCACTGGTAGGGAACACCCTTTCCCTTCTTCAACTCCCCACCCCAAAAAAGTGTACTGCCCCAGCAGGAAATATTGACGGATCATAAATCAGAGTAGAGAGGAAATAAGAAATCTACCTCTCAGTATAGCAGCAAATCTAGACCACCTCTAAAAAAGATTAGGCGTGTTTTTTAATAATAAGAAGCTAAGCCGAGGGCAGTCTCTACCACTGAGCTGTATTCCCCACCCTCCAGTTAAAATTTTTGAACTTCTAGTAATATCTGCCTTTTCTTTTCCCACAATTTCACTCATATGTTGTTCATCAATCTTAACTGTTAACGGGGGTTGGCTCTGTGTTAAGTATGAGATTTCACTGAACTCGACCCAAGCTAGCCATGGAGCAGCCTGGCTGCTCAGAGTCTGCACATTTTCCCCTCTCCATTTGTTTATTTTAAGGGAAAGAAGTTGTTTTCCGTGCCCCTGTGGGGGCTTAGGTGGCAGCGCAGGCTGCTTAGCAGAAGCATCAGACGTGATTGGGCCTTTGCTTTGAAGTGGTAACATCTTAAGTGTCCCATCACAGAAAAACTGTGTTTCAGCATCCACATGCCTCATTTCTGCTCAGAATCTGATGAGGGGCTTGAGCTCTTCCAGCCTGCAGCTTCTTGCTGTGCCGCTGCTGTCTGTATTCTCAAGGACACAATTGCCTGATTGCGCTCGCCTTGCCCTGTGAAAAATCTCAGTTGAGTTTTGCCCAGATGGCCTGAGCACTGGGGCTAGTGGAGAATTTGCTGGTGGAGAGTAAGCCCTAGAGCATATTCTGTTAACTGAACTCTCCATGCGACCATGTTCAGAAGCCCAGAGATTTCCAGCTGTTTGGGAGCTTGCAAGTACCCTGGCAAACAAGGTAAGACGAGAGACAGAAAATGCCCCTTTGTGCTTCTTTTATTGATGTAGTAAATGCCTTTGTCTCCCCTATTCCACCTTACTTCTCTGCAGTTAATTGCACAGTTTTTGCAGTGCACCCTTTAGACAGCTAACTGAGCTTCTCAGTTGGCTTACCTCGTGATGGCTGAAGAAAAAGAGATTGCTATATCATGAAATGAAAAATTGCACGGCACAGTGGAAAACTCAAAATTGGGAGCAAGTTGTAGATATACTGTTCCTTTACTGGTGATTGTTTCTTTGGTCTTTTTTGTTTGTTTTTATGAAATCTTAACAGACATGAGAAAGAACAAAATATTACCTTTCCCGTGGCCTCCTTTCAGATACGGGCAGATTCTTGTTTCCCTGTAACTCCTGGACTCCAAGCAAATGAAAAGGCTTGGGTTCCATGGAATACTGGAAGTTACTGTAGCTCACTACAGTAATGGAATGAGAAAGGAAGGAAACAATGAGGTCATTTTGCATGTTACCTTTGAAATTGAGTCACAATACAATATATATATATATATATACATATATATATATATATATATAATTTTCTGGGCTGGAGCGATAGCACAGCGGGTAGGGCATTTGCCTTGCACGCAGCCGACCTGGGTTCAATTTCTCCACCCTTCTCGGAGAGCCCGGCAAGCTACCAAGAGTATCTCACCCGCACGGCAGAGCCTGGCAAGCTACCCATGACGTATTCAGTATGCCAAAAAACAGTAACAACTAGTCTCAAAATGGAGACATTACTGGTGCCTGCTCAAGCAAATGGATGAGCAGCAGGATGACAGCGATGACAGTGATGATATATTATTTTCTAGCCCAGGTTCTCTATGAGGAAGTGACAGGAACAATTCCAGGCTTTGATTCAGGATTTTTTATTTAATACAGTATTTGATAGTTGCGTGAGTTTTCTTTTTTCAGATAGATGGGATACTTGTATAAATCAGGGGAGAAATCTTGGTGTTGGCATTATGCCACTCCTTTTATTGTATTTTTCTACTTGGTCAGCATTTCTAAATTCTAAGAATCAGGATATAGTTTGCTGGATAATAACGTTCTAGCATCTGGTATAGCTTGTACCTTTTTTTCCACAGTCCCCCTACTACCCCCCCACCTCTGCCCTCGCCCCATATTAAACAATATGAGGCACTTTCTTAGGAGAAGTTTCTCTAAGTGGTCTACTTATGGTTTTCTTGGTGGACAAATGATTACACTGTCAAAAGCTGTCCAACAGATTGCTTGCCATGAGACTGGTTATAAATCTCGTCTATGTCTGGTTTATATTAGCCCATCCTCCCAGGATATGTGTCTCTGCTGTTTGGAACTGCTACCAACTATCTCTACATACTATAGATCTTGTCTTTAACAATAAATAAATTCACAGTTAATTTGATGCATTGCCATTGTCCGGATTTGAATATGGCTGTAAAATCACAGCTGAGGTGTCCGCCTGTGCTGTGTCGGTTTCTCTGTGCTATATACGCCTTCAGCCTCCTCTGTTATATCAGGCGGCGCTGACACTGCACGTTGCTGGCTACCTTGACCAATACTTAGCTTAACTCCCCCACCCTACCCCACTGAGTCTACAACTGTTATTTAATATTTAATTGCTTTGAGCCTTTATTATAGCCACAGTGAGCTTAAATGATACTTAGTATTCAACTGGTTTGGTTTTGTTGTTTGATCAAGAGAATTTCTTGACTACTTTTCAGGGTGGGGGGACGGTAAAACTTGCTAATTTAAAATGTGTTTGTGGATTATGATTATTAGGTGTCACTTTTTTTTGTATTACTTCTTCTCTAGTTAATGGTTTTCATTTTCCAATTGATGTTCTGATGTTCTTTTTTCTTTCTCCTTTCTTTCTCCTTTCTTTCTTTCTTTCTTTCTTTCTTTCTTTCTTTCTTTCTTTCTTTCTTTCTTTCTTTCTTTCTTTCTTTCTTTCTTTCTTTCTCTTTTTCTCTCTTTCTCCTCTCTCTGTCTCTTTTTCCTTATATTTCTCCTTTCTTTCTCTTTCTTCTCTCTCATCTCTTTCCCTCTTATTTATTTATTTATTTATTTATTTATGTCTTTATTTGGTCACACCCAGTGGTTTTCAAGGGTTACTCCTGGCTCTGCACTCAGGAATTATTCCTGGCAGTGCTCAGGGGACCATATGGGATGCTGGGGATTGAACCCGGGTCGATCGCTTCTAAGGCAAACACCTGCCCATTGTACTATCTATCACTTCAAACCTTTTTCCTTCTTCCTTTTCCTCTTTCTTCCCCTCTTTGTTTCCCTCTTCCTCTCTCTTCTTTTCTCTCCCTCTCTCTTTTTCCCTCTCTCTTTCTCCCTTCCTTCCTTCCTTCCTTCCTTCCTTCCTTCCTTCTTCTTTCTTTCTTTCTTTCTTTCTTTCTTTCTTTCTTTCTTTCTTTCTTTCTTTCTTTCTTTCTTTCTTTCTTTCTTTCTTTCTTTCTTTCTTTCTTTTTCTTTCTTTCTCCCTTTCTCTCTTTCTCCCTTTCTCTTTCTCCCTTCCTTCCTTCCTTCCTTCCTTCCTTCCTTCCTTTCTTTCTTTCTTTCTTTCTTTCTTTCTTTCTTTCTTTCTTTCTTTCTTTCTTTCTTTCTTTCTTTCTTTCTTTTTTCCTTCCGTCTTTCTTTCTTTCTTTCTTCCTTCCTTTCTTTCTTTCTTTCTTTTTTTCCTTCCGTCTTTCTTTCTCTCTTTCTTTACTTCCTAATATAGCTGTTTCAATGTTACATTATTTCTTTTCCTAGATTTCAACAAGAAATACTTAAGCCTCACTGGACTCCCAAATCTAAGGAGAGTTTCAAGGTAAATTTTATTTATTTTTTTTTGCACACGAAATCGAACAAAATTATGAATATTTGTATTATCTTTAAAAAATATTCCTTAAAAAATTTTGAATTAAAAAATGAAATCATTCTCTTAAATGTCTAATTCACGTGTTTAAATGTTTGACTATGTTTTCTCACCAACATTTGAGTTAGTAAACTAAATGAAGTAAGGGGACTAAACAGTATGTTCAGCAAGCAGAGATTCTTTTTTGTAGTGTGTGCTGCTTGTGGAAACTCTTTGCAGAACCTGATACAGGTGTTTCTGTAATAGTAGACTTGCATTGCTGTATCTTTTACCTCCTATCTCCAAGAGTAGACTGTCTTTTTGAAATCTTTTTAAAATATGCTTTCAGTTTTTTTTAATGGGGGTTGGGTGGGTTTGGACCATACCCAGAGGTGCTCATGGCTTACTTCTGGTTCTGTGCTCAAGGATCACTTTTGGCAATGCAAGGGGGACCATATGTGGGATCAAGGATTGAACCTGGTTTGGCTGCATATACTGTTTTAGAGTTTTAACAGAACAATTTCTCCTTTTTAACTCCTCTCTTGCTCTACCCATCCTTCCCCATGTAAATCCTTAATGCCTGGTCTCTTGCCTTTCTGCATTTCCATTCCCTGCAGCATGATATTAAGGTTACTGGTTTGATTTATCTAGTGTGCTAAAACTCCACGGAATATCATCATTGATATAATGAAGAGGGGCCAAAGAGGTATTATAGGTAGTGGGGACTCTTGCTGTGGTTCTGGCTTTTTCCATTACATCCCTGATTCAGTCCTCCCATATGAAGCCCCACATCACCAGGGGCAAGTCCTGAGCACAGAGCCAGGAATAGCCCCTGAGCACCACTGGGTATGGCCCTAACTCCCACCCACCACATCCATGTGCCAAGCAACACAGCTGTACTGCATAGAGCTTTTACTTGATTACTGTCCCTAGTGGAGTATGAGATTTTCAAGTGGAGACCCCCTGACACTGCAAGCTACACTGTGAGACCGACTCCAGTCAACCCCATTCCACTCAAAGGCTCTTGTTCTTGATGTCTCACATCGTGATGTTCTTGATGACATTGTTTCTTTATTAGTGTTGGGGTGAATTGTCTCACTGCTGTCCTCATCCAGCTAAGCCTTGGTCTGCAGTTGAAAGTGGAAGGTGAGCTGGCATGAGACAGGGAAATGCTTTAAGGAGACTCACCCCTACCTTAGAAGCAGCCACAGTGATGCAGCAGCAGACTGGGACCTTGGCAGGCTGGTCTGATTGAGCTCACTCTCTCTCTCTCTCTCTCTCTCTCTCTCTCTCTCTCTCTCTCTCTCTCTCTCTCTCTCTCTCTCTCCCCCCCCCCTCTCTCTCTCTCTCTATCTCTCTCCCCCTTTCCCTCCTCCCCCAATATTTTGAAAAATGTCTTCATCTATACAGGCTTCCATAACAAAGTCCCAGAGACTGATGACTTAGTAACATCTCATTCTTCAAAGTAATGGAGGGGCAGGACTCAAAGAGTACCAGATGCTGCTGTGCAGGCCCTCTTCCGGGTTACAGTCAGCTTTCTGTCTGCTCTCTGGCTCTCTATAGATTCAACTTATTAGGGCCCCAGATCTAATCACTTCCTACAGGTTCCCACTACCTTTACGGATTAGGATTTCAGCACTGGAATTTGGGAGAACACTGATTTGAGCCCGTAGCAGCTCAGTTCCTGCTCTGCCCCTCAAAGGTTGTCTTGGCTATAGAAGAACTAATACATGACTAAGAAAATGGAAACAAAGGCAGACAGAACCTGTTTCCAAGCTGTAAAACCGTGGAAGATGAAGGGTAGACACTGCAGTAGACAGACGTTCAGAGGGACACAACTTTTTAAAACCGTGGGTGCTGGGACAGTGGTCAGTGGCACTTGCCATGCACACTCAAAGCCCTTAGGTCAGTTCTTAGCACTGCAGATACCCCTGCAAGACTCCTGAGCACTGTGGGGATGAATCTAGTGGCCCCCAGCATCACCAGGCCCAAACATTGTACCAGCTGGCCTGGTTGACAGCGTTACACTGGGAGTGGGCCCAGAATTGAGAAATAATAATTAAAAAAGAAGTGGTATTAAAATCATGCCTCCCACCTCACCCAAGAACCAAGTAGATCATTCAAAGTGGGGGTAAAGGCATGTTTTGCTGCAGGAAGTCCAGATTCAGTCCCAGGCACTTCAGGAGAGATCTCAAGTACAGCGATTCCAAGTGCCATTGAGTATGGCCCAACAGCCTTTAAATAAATTAAATAGAAACAGAAAAAAAAAAAACATAAAATTATGCCCACCACTTGCCATGGTAGCATGTGAAGGGGCAGGAGGTAGAAGCTGATTCCTTCCAAAATTCTAGTTAACCAGACACCAGTGGAGAAAACATTGAGGCCATTGGTTTCAGCTCCCATGTCTTGTCTTTTAACCCCCAGGAGGAGAGCAACAGATTTCAGGGACCCTGTGGAGTTGCATAGGCATTGTCCTCTAATCTCACATTGTGTAAGACAAAGAAGGCAATGACAGAATATCCTGCTCTCACTGGAATAATGTCCCCCCTTGTTGACACTGCAGGCCCATTAAGTAGGTTAATGGGACACATTAAAAGCGAATCTCACAGAAGCCAGTTCTCTGTAGGTTAGGGAAGGACAGGAACGAACGGAGAGTCATCAGCTATAAAGATCAGTATAAAGACAAAATCAGTTATAAAGAACAGATTGTAGAAGAGATGAAGAGAGTTGGGTGAAAATCACAAGCGGCACTAAAAACCAGAGAGATAGTACAGCTTGCAGCCGACCTGGCCGAGTTCCATTCCTGGTCCCTAAGCCCTGGTGGAAGTAACCCCTAAGTATACAGCCAGGAGTAAGCCCTGGAGCACAGCTGAGAGTTACCCACCCACCCCCCCACACACATAATAATAACAGAGTACAAAAGGTGCCTTTTAAATTGAATGGTTTAAATTATAGTTTAGGTTATATAGTGACAATACTGTTCAAGTTTATTGTATATGTACAAAGTTATTGTCCACCACCACCACCAAAGTGTCCATGACCCTCTATCAACTTGTCTTTATGTTATACAAGTATAGTTCACTTCACTTATCCGGGGAGAGGAGGTTCTGTGCCTTTGTGTAGGCTTCTGGCCTTCACTCAGCTGTGTGTGAAGTTCTCTGTGGGAGTTTGGTTTTCTTGCCATTAGACAATCAGAAAGTTACTCATTCACCAAAGGTCTAGAGCAGAGTTTCTCAGTGTTTTCCAACCATGGCCAGCTCCAACCATGCTTTCTTCTTGTTCCCTCCCTCTGTCCCACCAGCTGGCCTCTCAGTCTCGGGCTATGGCTCTTCCAAGCATGTGATTTTTCACTTGTACCTCCTTGGACTATCCTAAAGGGACCGCAGAGTGTTGGATGGCCCCTGCTTGAGAAGTACTGGTCTAGAGTTCTCTGCTGGCATGTATGTGTTCCTGCGTTTTCACTGCTAGTTAGTGTCTACCAATTTTCTTTCACTGCTGGTTCGTGTCCACCTCTTTTCTGTGAAGAAAAGAAATTTCCCAGCCTAAGGATATTTGGTGGTCTTGCATCCATTACAGATTAGGTGACTTTCTGAAGCCAGAATCCCACATTCTAACATATTCTCCTTGTTCTTCCTGCCTGCTCGTGTTCTTCCTCTGAAATTAGTGGGCATGTGGCAGAAGGAGAGAGGCAGTAGAAGCACAAACCAAATGTAAAGATGGTTTCATACATTCCAGTATGAAATTCACCTAAACAGGAGGCCTTGAAAGTAGAATGCTTAATAAATGCTTGCAAATACATAATGTTTTCATACATGTATGAAAGGTGAGCAGAGGTAGTGGGACATATTTTCCTCATCATTCTAAGGAGAAAATTAAAAAGAAAGGGGAGGGAATGAAATTTTTAACTGATATTAATAAATATATGCCCTTTCAATGATTCTTAATATTTATAATACGCTTTGCCCTGGTCTTATAGCAATACTGTCTAAAGTATAGACATAATTTATTTCAGGGTGAATTCTAGTATATAGTGTATTTTATATAGTATATAGTATATAGTATATATTTTACATGTATGTATTTTATATAGTATACATTGTATTATATATGTATTAAGTATTATATTTGTATTAAGTATGTCTTATACATAGTACATATTGTATTATATAGCATTTATTATATTTTATAATATAATGGTATTTATAGTATTTAACTTATTCAACATATATTTATTGATTTTTAAAGCACCTAATTTTAAATAAAATAAGACACTGGTAATAAATGCTTCAAATAGAAATATTGAGTACACAAAGGAGGAAAGTCGCAAAGGTGTATATTATTGATTTGGTGCGTGATAGGAAAGGATCTGGCCAGAGACTTCCTCTCGAGGAAGTGACAGGGAACCTGAGCCCCAGGCCAGAAGCAAGAGTCCGAGTGAGTCTGAGATCCAGGAAGGAGCAGGGGACTGAGCAGAGGCAGCAGCCATCGTGTCTGGAAGTCATGAGAGGAAGCCTAAGTCTCTCCTAGTATTATCCTGGTTTTTCCACTGGGCTCTGACCAACTCAGAAGGCCAAACTTTCTGCTGGCGCAAGAACCATATGTCACTTTTTCGAGAAAGAAGCAGGAGTGTCTGGGGATGATTTGCGAGTCCAGTTCTAAAAACATTAATCAGAGTGTTTAACTCGGAGGCAATAGGTTAGTCTTCATTAGTGGCTTTAATGATCTTTTCCCTAAGCAGAGGAGAAATAGAAATTTATGAGTGGTTTATTTTTGGAAGTACAAGAGACGTGGATCCAATGCCCCCCAAAATTGAATTTTTCAGAGATTTATTTCATTTTCACATGAATTTTTCCCCTAAGGAGATCTTGGTGGCCCAAAGAAAACAGATCAGTATCAGGTGGTTTAAACAAATGTTTGAATAATAGTCCATTCAACTAGCATGCCATTCGTTAAGTAGACTACATTCCTGACGTCATTCAATTTTCAATTTATACTAAAATCATCCATTGGAACAAAAGACTTAAATGAATTGCGTCAGCATTATGGGACTGTGTTTAAGTCACTACTGATCCTTTTTCCAACTGAAGGTATCCTGGGATCTTTAGACCCCCGGGGGCTGCTTTATAAACCCTTATTCCCAAGCCCGTTTATTCAGTAATGGTAATTTCTGGTACTCGTTTAGCAACATGAGCCAGGCCACACTATTAGCAGTGACTAAGATTTCAGCTAAACTTGCTCTGAGGACACTGAAGTGGACACTTGCATGTTTGGGAGCATTTCCGCACACTTCCTAGAACTCTGATTGACAGCTGGAAGATAGACTATTCCAGTGTTTCACATCAGAAGCACTTTCTGACCTCTCTTCCACTTGTGTAGTCATGGATGCCCGCAGGTCCAGTGGACACTCAGGACTTAGTAAGTCTAACTTTCCCCAGTGTGTGTTTAGGGCCCTGTTTCCCCTTCATAGAGGTGGCCGTGGCATTGGAAATGTCAGCACCCTGTCTCCCTAGATTTCTCCAGACCAGTTCCTGGGTGCACTCCCCTTCCAACTTTAGCTTCACTCAGGCCTGTGGGGTAGCATGAAACTGACTGTATTGGGAATAAACACCCTGAGACAGACGCTTTGCAGGCAGGGAATATAAGCGAGGAGAAGGAGGGAATTCTCAAGCCTCCAGCCATCAGCATATCCCTGAAGAGTTCAAAGCTCAGGAGATGTGAGGTTCTTGTAAAGATAATCGAGGTGACACGTGGGATATACTTAGTGTACAAGAAAAATATCTAGTTCTAGCTCTATTCTTTTCTTCTTATCTGTTCTTCCCCTTTTTACTTTCTCTTTTCCCGTCAGACAAATTTTCAAGAACCTCTCAGACCTCTTCATCATGCCTTGGTTTCTTGGGTTTTTGGAGGCATTCATACTTTGACATCATTTCAACCCAGAAGGAACATTTGTCAATCACTTAGAAAAGTTGCTGATTTTCTTTTTCTAAATGGCAACATACAATGTGAACTATTTCCTGTTCCTTTTGTCTTTGAATTTGTCTTTTATTGAGGTATCAAAGCATGGCAAGGTTAAGTGAGTCCTGAGAAAAGGGGAGCTAGAGAAAAGATGGTCAGTCTGAACCAAGGTTCTCTGCTCTGGTTCAGCATGCTTCACCCCCTGACTCTTTGCCACCTGCCCCCTAAGATCACTGTCACTGTCATCCCTTTGCTCATCAATTTGTTCGAGCGGGCACCAGTAACGTCTTCTCATTGAGAGACTTATTGTTACTGTTTTTGGCATATCCAATACGCACGGGTAGCTTGCCAGGCTCTGCTGCGTGGGCTCGATACTCTTGGTAGCTTGCCGGGCTCTCCGAGAGGGGCGGAGGAATCGAACTCGGGTTAGCCGAGTAAAAGGTGAATGCCCAACCGCTGTGCTATCGCTCCAGTCCTCAAAGATACAGTCACGTATAACTACACTCACACACATAAAAAGTCATATTAATCTACATTAAAAAAAGAAAAAAGTTTAATGAAGTCTCCAAATTATAATTTCTCACTTGTCCTCTCCATGCCTACTTAACTGTACTGTCATACCATCATAGAACTTCAGAGGTCTTTTGCATTTTTTCTATGTTTTGATTTTTGTTGACTCTGCACAACACCAGAGACTATAAGACCAAGCTCCTGGGAGCCAAGCAGCCGCATGACATTTTATAGCCTAGTTCTCCCTCTGGTAAAACCTGGCAAGCTACTGAGAGTTTCCTGCCCACATGGGAGAGCCTCAAAAACTCCCTGTGGCATATTCATATGCCAAAACCAGTAATAATGATGGGTCTTATTATCCTGACCCTGAAAGAGCCTCCAATGCAGCACCATTTGGAAGGAAGAGTAAAGAGAGGCTGCTAAAATCTCAGTGCCAGGACGAATGGAGACGTTACTGAGACCACTCGAGAAAATTGACAATTAACGGGATGCTGCTGCTGCTGCTGCTGCTGATGATGATGATGATATGCACACTTTACTAATGAAAAAAATTATTTTTAGATTTCAGAAAAGGTTCTTGCCTGAAGATAAAAAAGAAGTTGCTAACCACATAAAAGTTGTACCTTCAACTTCATTTCCTAACGGTAAGTCTTTTCCTCAGTGATTAACTAGAGTCCCGGGCAGATGGGCAGGTAAGTATTGAATTCATCTGATTTTCATTGAGGACTCTTTTCTCAGTCTCTGAGCTTGTGCAACTTTGTATGTCACAAAATTTAAAGCCATGTACATTTAAAACCTTCCCTTCCCTTGTCTTGTTACTCTTTACATACTACAGATAATTGGCAATATCTGTGTTTGTTCTTCTGCCTCTTACTTTCTTACCCTGATATTTTCTAATTATCCTAGAGTGTAGAAATGAGAATGCCAAGGAAGGAGAAGTGTGTACAGGGTGTTTGCAGGATGTGTGCTGGGGTGTGGGAGGGGAGGTTAGGGGTACGGGTTGGGGGAGGCAGACTGGCTATTAGGACATTGGTCAATGGTCATGTCTGTGGTCTAAGGCTGAGGTAACTACATACGTCAAAATCTTAAGAGTTGGTTTGGGATAATAGTTCGATAGGTAGGATACTTGCTTTATACACAGACGACCCAGGTCAACCTCAGATGTGGTCCCCTGACCCACCAGGAGTGATCCCTAAGAGCAGAGCCAGGAGTAAGCCCTGAGCACAGCTGGATGTGGCACAGAAACAAAACAAAACAAAAACCCCTAAAGACAATACCAGTTTAAACAATCAACCTTAACTATAATAAGCAAACTTTTAAAAAACTAAGTTTGCTGAGGCGGTAAGTGCGGAGAGGGAAGGAACTTTAGGTTATTGGTAGAGGGATTCTGATCCAGGTAGTAGGTTTGGAGTTGGAACATTGAATGCCCAAAACTCTTATTATTGAAAACTTTATAAATCACAGTGCTCAGATTAAAAAAACTAATAAGAACAGATGCATTTAATAGCTAGTTTTATTAGAAAAGTTATCATATTGTCATAAAAGTATTTTCATAACTAAAAGGCGACCAGATTTATATTGCTAAACTCATAAGATTTTTGTTTCAAACCTACTTTATAAAGTGTCAGAGCTGGGGTATAGCTCAGGGGTGGAGCACACTCCTGGGTTTGATCTAAAAAGCAAGTGCCTTGCATGCCTGAGATTCAGCCTCCCCAACACACACACACACACACACACACACACACACACACACACACACACACACACTTGTTGTTACGGTTTGGGGCATATTGAATACACCACAGGTAGCTTGCCAGGCTCTGCCATGCGGGCGGGATACTCTTGGTAGCTTGCCGGGCTCTCCGAGAGGGACGGAGCAGCAACCTGCATGGAATTGTAGGATATCATTTTAAATGAAAGTCGGAGGGAGAAGAGCAAATACTAGATATCACTCATATGTAGTATAGAGAGAAACAAAACAGGTGAATGGACAGACTCCCAACTATGAAAAACTTTTTGCCCTAGATTTTAAAACTCAGATTACCTAGCAAGGCAGGGTAGTGGAATGGGGATGGGAGGGATGAAGAAATGGACTGGAAATAAGAATATTGGTGTAAGGTCTTAGGCATTTTGGTGGTGGTGAGATGTGGTAGTTTTGTACATCAAAACCATAATTGTTAGGGTCAGAGCAATACTATAAAAGGTAAGGTTCTCACCATGCAAGTGGGAAACCCACATTCCGTCCCTGGCACCCCATACGGTCCCCCGAGCCCCGCCAGGAGTGATCCCTGAGTACAGGGCCAGGAGAAGCCTTGAGCACTGCCAGGTATGTCCAAAAATAACTGGAAAAAATTAATGTTAACACTATTGTAGTTATCTGACTTAAACAATCATAAATTTTTAATAAAAAGAACCCCAGACTTTTTAGTCATCATTTCTATCTCACTTCCACAGTTTTTTATTGTTGTTTTTTTGCTTTTTTTATAAGCAAGTTTTTTTATAAGCAAGTTTTATGACTTCATCTCTCTTAACAGCTGCATAGTATTCCATTGTTGTTTTATCATTGTGTGATTGTAACCCAAACATGGAAGCTTGTAACTATCTCAAGGTAATTCAATAAAATAAAATTAAAAAAAGAATATTCTAGTTCCACTGTGTTCTTAAACTGTCAGATGCAGGCAGGGAGAGGGGTGTTCTTATAATCTTTCATCACTTACATTTCTCAGGAAGATTCTGCTGTATTCAGTTTTGAAGACTGAAGCCAATGATAATTTTATCAAATAACTTGGTTTTCAGAAGTTGGCGAAGTAAAGTGTTTCCCAAGAAAAGCATGTGGCATATAAAATTGTGCTGAATTTACGAATTTTTCCAAGAATGCTAGTCAGTTAAATTACTTTATAAGTTATTATAACCCTCATGTTAAGTCCTCTTAAATTGGAAGATACCCAGTGCATTTCATCAGAAGTAACTGAAGAAAGGAGTCGGAGCCACAGTACAGGAGCTAGGGCAACTGCCTTGCACACAGCTGAATCAGGTTCAATTCCCGGCATCCTACATGGTCCCTCAAGCACTGCCAGGAGTAATTTCTGAGTTCAAAATCAGGAGTAACCCCTGAGCATTGCCAGGTGTGGCCCCAAAACAAAATGAAACAAAAAAAAAGAAAGAAAAACTGAAGAAATAGATCCTAGAATTCATATTGCCTCAGGTGAACTATTCAGAATTATTCAGAATTGCTCAAAGAAGGATTCCTTCCTTCTTTGGAGTGGAGTGAAGTGATAGCACAGCGGGTAGGGTGTTTGCCTTGCACACGGCCAACCCAGATTCGATTCCTCTGTCCCTCCCGGAGAGCCTGGCAAGCTACCAAGGCAGAGCCTGACAAGCTACCTATGGTATATTCAATATGCCAAAAACAGTAACAAGTCTCACAATGGAGACATTACTGGTGCCCGATCGAGCAAATCAATGAACAATGAGGCGCCAGTGCTACAGTACTACTCAAAGAAGAGCAGTAGACCGAGAGAACAGGAATAATAAGAAATGATATCCTGGACATACAACTCAATGTATTTAAAAGAAAAGTAAAAAATACATTAAAAAGGTTAAATTCTTCTTTATATTTTTGTTGTATGATGACTAGGAATATTACTTTCTTGAGTCATTTATATATTGTACTTCTTTTGACCAGAACATACAATCAACTGAATTATGGCTGTTGAATCCAATTTTCATTTGTCTGTTTGTTTGTTTGGGGGCCACACCTAGTGGTGCTCTGGTCTTACTCCTGGCAGTCACTCCTGTCGAGTTCAGAAGACCATATAGGATGCTAGAGATCAAACATTGAGGTCAGCCACATTCAAGGCAAGCACCCTACATGCTGTACTATCCCTCTTGCCTGTATTGAATTTTTAAAAATTGATATTTCTTCCCCTCTCGGAGAGCCTGGCAAGCTACCGAGTGTATTGCACCCGCTTGGTAGAACCTGGCAAGCTACCCATGGCATATTGGATATGCCAAAAACAGTAACAATAAGTCTCACAAAGAGACGTGACTGGTGCCCGCTCGAACAAATCGATGAGCAACAGGATGACAGTAACAGTGACAGTGACAGTGATATTTCTTACTTTTTAGGAAACACATTTAAGAATGTAGAGGACAAGAGTATTGTGCAGCAATAAAACAATCCAGAAAAATAAATATACAAATAATCATGTATATAGAAGCATACATGTGAAAATAGAACAGAGGGATAAAATAAACCAAATATAGAAAAATTTTAAACTATTATGAAGCACATGCTAAAATCAACACTTTTCTATTAGCTTGAAATTATATAAAAATTTTAGTGGAAAGAAATCATCTTTTGGCTAATTATAAATAATAATAAGCTATGTTCAGGTTTATTATTGCATTAATAGCATGGGTTAATCAGAAGAAAACTGTGGTTAGTCTGTAGACTGAAATAGTATTTATGATATTGATTTCATAGCATAAGTATCTTCTATGATTTTTTAGCATCAACTACTTCTTAATAATTTTAATAAACCCAGTCAAAAATTTAACTGACAGACCCCATGAGATTACATTTTGAAGTGAGGTTTTTTTTTTTTTAATTTATTTTGCTTTTTGGGTCACACTTGGCAATGCTCAGGGATTGCTCCTGCTCTGCACTCAGGAATTACTCCTGGCAGTGCTCACGGGACCATATGGGATGCTGGAAATCAAACCAGGTTGGCCACATGCAAGGCAAATGCCCTACCTGCTGTACTATTGCTCCAGCCCCAGTGAGGTGTTTTTAATTCCAGGAAAAGTACAGCAATTTGAATGAACACCATCTTCCTACACAATTGAGTTTTTACTTCAAGATAGATGAAATTCAGTGATGATGTGACATATGTGTTTACTAATTTTCCTTTTAAATTAAAAACAGGGAAAGGAGGTCAATCAAAAAATGTTTACTATTTCTTTTTCTTGTCCACATTTTTTGCCTTTCATAATCTCAGGTTTATAGAATTAAGGCAAAAAGTTGGTCACTTAAAAATATATTTCTGGATTGGAAAGATAGGCCATTTGTCTTGCACACAGCTGACCTGGGCTTGATGCTTGGTGAACTATATGGCCCCTCAAGACTCACCAGGAGTGATTCTGACTCCTGAGTGAAGAGCCAGGAGTAAGCCTAGAGCATAGCCAGATGAAACTCCCAAACAAATCAGTCCGTAAGAACGGTACTGAAAATATCTTTCTTAGAAACAGTAGGCTGAGACATCTTTACCTTTTCCTTTTCAATTCAGGGTCACTAGAAAATGTCACTAACATGATATATAGTTCAGTTCAGTTTTGGTCTTGATTTAAGACCTCCCTTCATTCCCTTAATAAATAGACAGGACCAAGATTAGGAGGCTTTAGGCTTGAAAGAGTTTTAACTTGGGGAATCCAGGCTTGATTATAGAAGAGGCTGTGAGGGACCTGGGGTCCCTGTCCCTGGCATTTCCTAGGGCATATATGGTAAGGACAGAGGTAACCCCAGTCTTTGTGCTTAGATCAGTGTTTCTCAGACTGGGACAGCTTATCCCAGAGAGACGCTTTGGAAAACAGGAGCATTTTTCTGTCACAGCAACCAAAGATGTTTTGACCTTTGGTATGAGAGTCAGAGGGGCCAACCACTGGGCAGTGCCAAGCAACCAGCAAAACTGTTTCATCAAGTGATCTTGGCTGTGTTCCAGAATAGCATCTGGAATCTTCCACCTGATAGAGGTGTACCCGAGTGTCTGCCAGTTGCTTCCCTAAGACATCTCACCCCCCACACTGAACGGTTACCAGATGCCCTGTTCATTGGTGGCTTGATCATTCTGCCTTGTCTACAAAGGAACACAGATCATATGGAGAGTAAGTTCACTTGACTCAGGAGAGTTTTGACTTGGAATCTCACTGCCTCCAGTTTCCTGGGTTCCAGTTCTTGTAATCTGACCAAAGTCTGACCCACTCTCTTCTATTATGACCTTTGTCCTTTTAGAATATTGAAATTGGGCCTTAATGACAATAGCCGAAGTATCATTTTCTGGTGAATAGGGCTTTGGCACAGTCTCAAAATTAGTTGATATTTCTGACTAGAAGATGGAAAATAGAGAATGTCAGGGAGCCACTTTGTGCTTAGGGTTTTTTTCACCTCTAATGCTGGAATTTTTTAATGTCTTCAGCTGCATAATTTATGAAGAAAAATGAAAATTTAATGAAAGTGATTTTTAGTCTCAAATTAGTATCCCCCAAAAAACATACCTCAGAGTTTTCCCAGTGGAAGTTACATGCCGCTTTGTGTGTGTGTTATAGGAATATTTTTCTGCTTACCCATCTGCTTACTTCATCATCTAAATGATGATAACAAATATCATAGACTGTATGGCTCATAAGATTGTTCTCCTCGGGGGCTGGAGCAATAGCACAGCGGGTAGGGCATTTGCCTTGCACGCGGCCAACCCAGGTTCGATTCCCAGCATCCCATATGGTCCCCTGTGCACCGCCAGGGTGATTCCTGAGTGCAGAGCCAGGAAGAAACCCCTGTGCATTGCCGGGTGTGACCCAAAAAGAAAAGAAAAAAAAAAAAGATTGTTCTCCTCAAACAAGCAGATGGACTGAGTAATGTATAAATGACCAACTTCCCTTACCTCGTGAAAAGAGCTGAGAAGCTCTATGGGAGGGCAGTAATGTTGCTCAGTGGTATGCCACCTGCCTTGCTTGTGGGAGGCCTAGTTCTAAGGCCCTCATCTGGGTTCATTTGATCAATCCTCAGTACTAAAAATGATAAAAAGTTTAAATATACAGCTCTATGGGGATTCTTATTTTAACTTTTTTTTATTAAGATACCATGATTTGGGGCTGAAGCGATAACACAGCGGGTAGGGTGTTTGCTTTGCACGCAGCCAACCTGGGTTCGATCCCCAGCATCCCATATGGTCCCCTGAGCACCGCCAGGAGTTAATTCCTGAGTGCAGAGCCAGGAGTAACCCCTGTGCATCACCAGGTGTAACCCAAAAAGCCAAAATAAAAAAAGGTACCATGATTTATAGTTGTTTATTGTTCCAGCACCAGACCCATGACCAGTGTCAACTTCCCTCCACCAGTGTCCCCAGGTTCCTTCCCACCCTCACACCCTAGCCTCCTTGACAGATACTTTTTTAAAGTTTCGTTGTAATTTGCATCTTCTGCTTTCCTTGTTACTGACTGTGGTTTGGATATATAATTCTATCGCACCTCTGCACCCTAATATACCTGAGGCTCTTGACCCCCTATCCCCATTACATCCCATCTGCTTCTTTTTTCTACACCCCCCCTTCACTTTCTTCCCTTTCTGTCCTTCTCTTTCCTATATTCTGGAGTCAGGTGTGGTTGAGTTCCCATGCCCCCCATCCCCCGCCTTGTATTTTCTCATCCAGTTACTCTGTATACCACAAATAAGTGAGAGCATCCTGTGTTTGTCCTTTTTCTGGATAGTCCCAATTACATGAGCACCTCATTCCCTAAGCTTCCACCTCCTAATACTGTCACTTTGGAGGTGAGGATATCAGAGTAAGAATTTGGGGGTGAACTGAGTATGTGGTTCAGGAGTCGACAAATACCTGGCATGTGCAAGATACAGAGTTTGACCCCCACACTGTATGAGAAGGTATGGTCCAGGTGGCTCCCAGCACCTCCGGGCCTGAGCTACACTGCAGAGCTGGCCCTGGGCATTGAACCGAGTATTGCCAAGAGTGGTACCTCGGCCCCATGGGCACTGCCCACCCCTCACCCCCAAAAGACAAAGCATTTTGGAAAGACATGATTTAGATCAGAGGACCAAATAATTTTGAAATAATTTTGGATGAGAAAAACAGCTCATTATGCTTGCCAGAACCCTATCAAACCATTCTGCTTCTCGGGATCTGAGGCACTCCTTTCAGAGGGCTTGGGGTTGGGCTGCAATCACCTTTTGAGTAGCCTTATGAAAAACAAGGCTCCATTCTCTTCTTTGGGGTTGACATAATATAATTAATGTTTGGATTTTTATATCATCCTTGAAAATACTTTTAAGATGTATATTACCTCCCATTGAAGTTTCATCACCATCACACATAATAGCTAATATGTTAACAGGTCAGCTCTTAGTGGCCCAAAGGTGGCAAACAGGACGAGGCACTGTCTTTTCCTGGCCGTCATCCCTGGCTGGGAGCAGGCTGCGCTCTGAAGAGCAAGTGCACCTCTGCCTTCCACCACCCTGTTCCTGGAAAAGCCAATGGGGAAAGCCACATTTTTGAAGATAGCTATGGTTTATTTTTGTTTTTGTTTTTCTGTTGTTGTTGTTGTTGTTGTTAGTTGTTATTTTGGGGCCACACCCAGTGATGCTCAGGGGCTATTCCTGGCTCTGAAGTCAGACGTTACTCCTGATGGTATCAGGGGACCATATCGGATGCCAAAGATTAAACTTGGGTTGGTCACTTGCAAGGCAAATGTCCTACCCATTGTACTATTGCTCCAGCCCAAACTTAGGTTTGTTGTTGTTGTTGTTAGGGCTGGAGCGATAGCACAGCGGTTGGGCTTTCACCTTTCATGAGGCCTACCGGTGTTCAATTCCTCCGCCCCTCTTGGAGAGCCCGGCAAGCTACCAAGAGTATGGAGCCCGCACGGCAGAGCCTGACAAGCTACCCATGCGTATTGGATATGCCAAAAACAATAACAATAAGTCTCGCAATGAGAGGCGTTACTGGTGCCCGCTCGAACAAATCAATGAGCAACGGGATGACAGTGACAGTGACAGTTGTTGTTGTTGTTATTGTTTTTTAACCTTCGAGTCATACCCAGAGATTCTCAGGGACCACTCCTGACTCTGCACTCAGGAATTACTTCTGGTGGTGCTCAGGGGACTAAATGGGATGCTGGGGATTGAACATGCATCGGCCACATGCAGGGCAAGCGTCCTACCTATTGAACTATCTCTCCAGCCCCTGAAGATAGCTGTGTTTTAACATAAGTCAATCCTACTAAAATTTCAACGTAACTCTCACAAAAACATGGCTAACATCACTGAGTATAATTAGGAGACAATATGAAGGCCGTGGGTGTGATTCACAATCATTTCTCAAAGTGACCACTTTAAAAAAAAATGAAAGGCTATCTGAAGCCATGGACAATGAAAAGCCAAGTATTCACAACCACTTCTTTGAATTTCTTCTTTGACTCAGCCTGTCACAAAATATGTGCAGGGCCTGGGGCTGTGAGTGATCCACGCTTTCTCCCAGCACTCAATGGGAAGCACTCAGAAGAGGCTGATGAATTCACGTGACCAAGGAGGCCACAAAAAGACAGACCTTTATTCTCTACCAAATTTGGCTGTTTCCCCCAAAGCAGCAATTGTTTCGCATCTCTGCAGGATCCTTGTAGTCAGGATCATATGAGACTGCACACTCTCCCCAGAAGCATTTTCCTGGTCATCTAGCATTACCAGGAAAGGCAGGGGAATGACTCTCGCCATCATCCATCTAAATGAGAGCACGGAAGCCAAAGTTAGCATTTTCTTTCAGAGCGAGCCCATCAAGGGAGGCTTGGGAACTACAACCATGGTTAACTGAGGCCTGCGTGCTACAGTCGGGACAGGAGGAAACACAATCAGGGCATTAGAGCTATTTACAGGTTAAATGATACCATGAAACAGGAGTAGCATGAATTCATTACAACACGCTACAGAAGTAGCGTGTTGGTAGTTTGCTGGTGGGTCTGTTGGGGTTCCCAATGCCAGTCTTTACATAAGTAGATGCTGGAGGTTTTCTGTATAAAAAGGATAGCATGTTGAATTACTGAAATGTAATAAAATTTTTAAATGATTAGGTTAAAACATCTCAGCTTTTCTTTAGTGAAATAGAACTCATTACTATCACTATCTTTGATGCTTGTGGTTTTACTTTTTAGGGTGTGTGTGTGTGTGTGTGTGTGTGTGTGTGTGTGTGTGTGTGTGTGTGTGCGCGCGCATGCGTGCGTGCACAAACAGAACTGTGTCAGTTTTGTATCTTGCTGTTGGGTGGGAACCAAGGACCAAAATCTGAGTGAAATAAACTCTGCTGCCTTGTGGATAAAGTGAATGCATCACTACTAAATACCCGACTGTCTTATTCTCTTTTGTGTGCTGCTTCAGTTTCAGAATTAAGAAAGTTCTTTGAACCAAAGACAAAAGAATATCCAGCCATGAAAAGGTAAGCCGTTGATGCTATATACTCAAGTAGTCGAAGGGCTTGGCAGAGCAGCCCGTGCACTTTGCTCACTGTGCCATTTTCCGTGTCTTGCACAGAAAAGAGAGAATTGCCAGGAGGCTGGAAGGAATTGAAAGTGACGCACAGCCCATCCTCCTGCAGAGCTGCACGGGGCTGGTGACTCACCGCCTGCTAGAGGAAGACAAGCCCCGGTATATGCGTGCCTCCGACCCAGCCAGCCCGCACATTGGTGAGCAGAAGTGCTACGGCAGGGCCCTGCAGCCTGTCGTGGTGTGGAGAGCAAACTGCACAGAGATAATTAATACTCACAGAATAGGAGCATTTGTTTAAAACCTCAACACCCATCAGCCACGCCCTGCTTGCCAGTGGTCTCACACCCGTTTAGAAAGCAGTCCCCTTCTGAGAAAGAGAACAGGGGTTACGGTGCTTCCTTTGCTTAAGGCCAACACCAGTTCAATCCCTGTTAATGCAGATGGTCCCCCAGGCACTGCTAGGAGTGATTAGTGCACAGGGAGCCAGGAACTAGCCCTAAAATATTGCTGGATGTCGTCCCCAGACCAAGAAAGAAAAAAAGATAAAAGAGGCAGAAGAAACAGCAAACAAGGATCAAGTCTAGGTCACCCTCCTTTTGAGTCTGAAGGGACCTTTCAGGCAGACACTTTATTAGTACTGGTTAACTTATTAGTGTGGGTCAGATCATTCCAGACTGCCGAATAGGTTACATTTCTAAGAGAAGCTTAAACTAAATTATTAGGTATCAAGCCTGTTTGGTGATTCAGGTCTTAGGGTAAGTAGCACTATTTGGTGCCTTAGTTTTCACAGGGACGGCTCTGCCCTCTTCATGAGGTTTAAACAGCATGCCCAGGCTTCCCGGCAGTGAGCTGGTTTAAACTCCTTCAGTATATTTGTCATTTAAAATTAATGGCCTATTTCTTACTAGATCATGTGTCAATATGACTGTGTTTCTTAGTCTACGAGTCATTGTTCTGGGCATCAGATACTCAGATTGACCTTGGGAGGGTGTGGGATCCAGGATTTCACTTCCTGTCCCCTCCTCTGCCTCTAGCTTTCTGCACTGCAGCTTTTTAGAGCTGGTGCTTATTTATTTGATCTATTTTATCTACCTTATCTCTCTCAGGGTGTATTTTTCTGAGAGGGTTGTTGATCTCACTTGGGAAAAGATCAGTTGATTTGTTTCTACAGATTCTGATCTTCTATTGCCAGGAAAATAAAAAACTCAGATGGTTTTTTTGAGTTACATACATGGAGAAAAATGACTTATAAATAAGTGGTAATAGATGATGTACCAGATTTGTAACCAGAAATAAATCCTAGTGTATATAAAATGTTGATGTATTATATCAACAATACTAGGTTAGTGAGGAAAGGAAGAATTTTGTCACAAAATAGAAGTGGGCCAGGGAAGGAGATAATTTCTCTCTTTCATCACCCCAAATTATCTCCAAGTCACCATGAATTTTTAAAATAATTAGAAATATGAAGACACAGGTTAAAGTTTTTCATTCAGGTTGAATGGAAAAGAACTTTCATATCAGATATAAATGACCCTGTGAGTTGACAAGTAAATAACAAATAGCATTTGTACTTTGAGAATCTTACACAAGAACTTCACAGAAATTAAGATAAAGGATTTCAATCTCTATGAAAGTTGACACAAAGCAATAAAAATGATTTTATGATTATATTAATATAGAATGGACTGGAGCAATAGCACAGCAGGTGGGGCTTTTGCCTTGCACGCAGCTGACCCGGGTTCAATTCCTCCATCCCTCTCGGAGAGCCTGGCAAGCTATCAAGAGTATCCCGCCTGCATGGCAGAGCCTGGAAAGCTACCTGTGGTATATTCGATATGCCAAAAACAGTAACAAGTCTCACAATGGAGATGTTACTGGTGCCCTCTCGAGCAAATCGATGAGCAATGGGATGACAGGGACAGTGATACAGTGAACAAAATGATGCGTTCAAAGTAAACTTTCCAACTATAGGAAAAGGTTTTATATAAAATATTAATAAATTTTACATGCATTATTGTATCAAAAAGAAGAAATTTGTTATATAAAATATTAAAAGCGTATAAAGGAGTGTTTGTCAAATGATCACTTTGTTGTCATAAGGTAGTAATTGTGGTGATTTACCTGACTGGTTTTTGTTTTGTTTTTTAATTTATTTTTGGGTAACATCCAATGATGCTCAGGGATTCCTCTTGGCTCTGCACTCAGGAATCACTCCTCGGGATGCTCTGGGGACCATGTGGGATGTGGGGAAATCAAACCTAGGTTAGCTTTTGCAAGGCAAACGGCCTACCCACTGGACTTTCCCTCTGCCCCCCACCCCTAACTGTAGTTTTTTGGTTTTGTTCTTTTTTTTTTGGTTTTTGGGTCACACTCGGCGATGCACAGGGGTTACTCCTGGCTCTGCACTCAGGAATTACTCCTGGCCATGCTCAGGGGACCATGTGGGATGCTGGGAATCGAACCCGGGTCGGCCACGTGCAAGGCAAATGCCCTACCCGCTGTGCTATCACTACAGCCCCATCCTAACTGTAGTTTTATGTTAAACATCATCCACATGTAGTTTGTGTGCTTCAGTGAGGACAAAACTCACTTCTGTTAGAGCAGTGAAGTAAAAACAAATTTTATTTGGAGGCTTTTATGAAGGGAACAGAGGAAGAGCAAAGGAAGAGAGAGTAACATGCTCAAGAGAGGACACTGGCTTCTCCAGAGATGGAGAGAGCGTCAGTACACATCTCAAGAGAGAGATGGGGTGACACATGTTTCTCGGGCACCATATGTGCTTGGCCACGTGGGCACAAGTAGCATATGGGCTCAGCCAGCATGCACCCTTCCTTTGTTCAAGGTGGCTTTTATAGTGTTTTTTCCTCAAGCTTCCCCACTTGGGGTTTCTACGTAAGAGTCCGTTGCCAAGGGGAGAGTTGGGAGTAGTCCATGATCCTCTTTGAAATTCCTTTCGTGGCCTTTGTTTCTGCTGGAGCTTCTCTGAGGGGGTCCAACCTTCCCTGGGTCTCTTGGTGCCAGGTAAAGGTCTTATCAGGTCCTAGTTGCTTAGCCACAAGGTGAGTCCTGATGACCTTAGGGCTAGGTGGTTTTATTACTCCCCAGGAATTCCACTGCCACAGGGACCTGTCCCTAATCCACCTGCCTACATCAGGAGTAACCTCTGAGTACAATCAAATATGGCTCCAAATCAATTTAAAAAAAAAAAGATTTTGTTAGGCCAGAGTGATAGTACAGTGGGTAGGGCATTTGCTTTGCATGTAGCCAACCTGGGTTCTATCCCCTGAATTCCATATGTTCTCCCCAAGCACTGCTGAAGTAATTTCTGAGTATAGAACCAGGAAAGTGACTCCTGAGCATCACTGGGTGTGACCCAAAAAGCCCCCCCAATTTTTTTTTTGTTCCATTCAATTACATTTCTTAGCCAGAGATATAGCATAGGGATTAAAGCACTTGCTTTGCATGCAACCAGTCCCAGTTTGATTCCTGGCCCTTCATATGATCTCCAGGATCCTACCAAGATCCTACCCTTAGCTCTGCTGGACATGGCCCAAAAAAAGAAAATTAAAAATTAAAAAATTCTGTAATGTTTCCATTGATAACTGTATCTTTTGCGTAAATAAATTATTTCTCATTTTGCAAAAATTAAAATTTATTTTCTCATTGATAATAACATCAAAACTTTACAAATGAAAAGATGTATATATTTATTTTAATTATTGATTAAGTGTTAGAAATATTTTATAGAAATTGTCTGCATTCGCACTGTTTACAATAGGCAGAATCTGGAAAAAACCCGAGTGCCCTAGAACAGATGACTGGTTGAAGAAACTCTGGTACATATATACAATGGAATACTATGCAGCTGTTAGAAAAAATGAGGTCATGACGTTTGCATATAAGTGGATCTACATGGAAAGTATCATGCTAAGTGAAATGAGTCAGAAAGAGAGAGACAGACATAGAAAGATTGCACTCATCTGTGGAATATAGAATAATAGACTATAAGACGAACACCCAAGAATAGTAGAAATAAGTACCAGGAGGTTGTCACCATGGCTTGGAGGCTGTTCTCTCATCCTGGGCAACTCAGAGAAGGGAACAGCAAGTAAAATGTGGTTGTTGGTCATGTGGGGGAAAGATGATGCGGGCCAAATATAGACTAGAGACTGAACGCAATGGCCACTCAACACCTTTATTGCAAACCACAACACCTAATCAGAGAGAGAGAACAAAAGGGAATACCCTGCCATAGTGGCAGTGTGGGGTGGGGGGAGACGGGACTGGGAAGGGGGGGTGGGATGTTGGGTTTACTGGTGGTGGAGAATGGGCACTGGTGAAGGGATGGGTTATCAAACTTTGTAAGGGAGAAACATGAGCACAAAAATGTATAAATCTGTAACTGTACCCTCACGTTGACTCACTAATTAAAAATAAACTATAAAAAAAAAATAAAAAAAAAATAAAAAAAAAAAGAAATTGTCTGCATTCTTGATAACAATAAAATTAGACAAACTCAAAAAAAAAACTCACTTCTGTTTAAAAAACAAAAAAAAAGCAAACACCAAAAGACCCTGGTGAATATTAATAGGGTCCATTATCATCATGGTTACTGTCAGACCCTGTGAAGCCACAATGTGTCACTTGTCAAATTACAGCAGCTCAGTTCTCTGCTGTCTTTTCTTGGAGGCTCTGAATGTGTCATCTGGCCTCGTGCATGAAATAGTAAACTCAAAAACAGTAGATGCATAAGGGAATGCGGGTACTGAGCAAGGATGGAAGAGCTCCCGGATGTGAGAGACTGAACTGTGGTTCATATAGCATTGGGGGGGGGGGGTGCTCAAAGAGCAGGGTCAGGCTTTCTCTGCCTCAGCCTCCCAGGTCAATCCCTGACCTCCCCTCCAGCTCCTTCCAGGAGTCTGAGTGTGTAATAGTCCAGCCCAGAAAGCTCTGAATGTGTCATTCACCATCACCTGTCTGTAATATGCTCTCCTGTCCCTGCAGGCCGAGCCAATGAAGAAGAGAACACGTCTGAATCTTCCACAGAGCAGCAGACTCGCTCCCAGCCCTGTGCAGAGACCCCGGGCGTCCAGGGGGACTCCTACAGTTCGGGTCCCATGGACCCCCAAGGGCTGGAGTCCAAAGCGGAAAGGATCGCGAGGTACAAAGCCGAGAGGAGACGGCAGCTGGCGGAGAAATACGGGATTTCTCTGGATTCCGAAGTGGACTCCGACACTCCCTACCGCTACAGCAAGGCCAGGAAGGACCCCGATGCCACCGACAAGAGGGCAGGCCGAGGAGACAAATGGGATGAGTCTGGCAAGGAGTCCAGCCCTGCCTACCCCAGGACGGAGATCGTGGGCTTCAGGACCTATGTGCCTGAGTCCAAGGACTACCGTGTTTCCGACGCAGAGATGCTGCTCAACGTGGAAAACCAGAGGCGGGATGGACAGCTGAGCGCCGCTGCCGGGGAGACGTCCGCGGGCTTCCTGCTGTCCGCGGGAGACAGCGGCCTCGGAGAAGCGCCCAGGTCGCTGAAGCCCATGGCCAGTGTGACCCTGGCCTCCCTGAGCCATGGCACTGGGGACCGGGACCCGCCCTTCCCTGCCCAGGGTCGATCCAGGTAAGACCCGCGATTGCGCCCACGCCCACTCTCCCC
Source organism: Sorex araneus (assembly GCF_027595985.1). NCBI lineage: Eukaryota > Metazoa > Chordata > Mammalia > Eulipotyphla > Soricidae > Sorex > Sorex araneus. Next base: position 51,555,715 of record NC_073310.1, on the reverse strand, counting down.
TCTGCCTCCCAATTTTTTATGATTTAGTTTATTTTCCAGAATGGGGTATGTGGAGGGGGGTTGTGGGCATTCCAGGGGCTTCTCTGCTCTCCAGAGAAATGACATTTTTATGACTTTCGATAACTGTCTACAAGGTTGAAATGAGAGCTGTCATGTTCTTTTGTTGTTATTGTGTCTTTTTAAAAAATAATAATAATAATAAATTGAGAGGTTGAGAGATAGTAGAGGGTATACCCCAGTTTGATCCTGGGGATGTGGTCTCCTGAGCGCAGAGGCAGGAGTAAGCCCTGAGAACAGCTGGGTGTGACCCAAACGCAATAAAAATACTATAAGGATGAGAAAGAGAGCTCACGGACTAACGCACGTGCCTTACATGGGGCGACTCCAATTTAAAGCCAGTCCCAAGTATTATTCTCCTCCGAGTACCATTAGGAGTGTCCCTGAGAACCATTACATGTGAGCCAACCCCTCTCCCCACAAAAAAAAAAAGAAAAGAAAATGAAATAAATACATTAAATAATAAACTGAAGTGCTGGGAAGCTAGCTCAAGTGGCGAGCACACCCCCTGCGTGGCACAGCCCTGAGTGTGACTCCAGCACTGCGTGATACACACACAAATCTCAGGCACCGCCTTGTATGGCTGGACTGCCCAGCAGCTCAGGGAGTGGCCCCGATAAAAATCAAATAAACAGAATGTGTGTGTGTAGGGGGGAGGGATGCCGGGGGGGGGGGGTGAAAACTCACTTTAGAAGCCGTCCTTGGCCTTGTCTCTCCTCTGCCTTTAGTCACCGCCTTTCTTTGCTTTTCACTATAAACAAACCCGAGATGGATTTGATTGCTTCTATGAGTGGAGAACTCACTACCTCAAGTCCCATAGCTGCTGTTTTCTTTAGCCTCCGCCGCCATCCCCTGTACTCACTGTGACTCACCCCATTTCCTGGTGGTGACTCATTCATTTCAACTGGGCCATGCACCTAACTCCAGCCCCTTAAGAAGGCAGAGGTCTTTCTTATACTGGGCTCTTCCAGCCAATTGCATTTTCCCATCTGCTAGTATCAGGTTTAGTGTAACAGTGGCCTCCAGTGCCTCGAGCCCACATGGTTTTGGGTGCTTAACTGTCCCTTTACATGTTTAGAAATGCCTACCGAAGAGATATACTGAGAGAGAGAGCACTCTTCTCTGTTTGGGTAGGGAGGACATACCGGTGTTGCTCAGGGACTACCCCAGCTCTGCTCAGGAGTTAACCCTGGTGGTACTCAGGGAACCTTAGTGATGTTGGGGATCCAGTCAGGGTTGGCCTCCTGCTAGGCAATCTGGGACGTCTTCACTCGGGAGAATTACTCTGGACTCTTGTGTTCCTGTCCCCACTCCTCTCCCGGAGGGCAGAGAGGGCCAAGGACTAGCTTCAGCTATAGCTGCAGTCACAACTCCAGAGAGAGTCTCTTACCTGAATGTGGGGGTGACAAAACATTGGCAGTAGTTTACTGTTCTGAACACTCAGCAATTCATAATCAACCATGTCAGAAATTACATTGTGTTTCTGGCTGCTCCTACCCATGTTGATTCTCTGTTATGTGGGGGGAAAATTTAAGATGCCCTGATCTCTGGTATATATCTCATGTCAGAGCAGAATGTTCTAGAACAGATATCCAAGGATCTCTCTCTCCCTCCCTCTCTCTCTCTTCAGGAGACCTCTATTGACCCCTCACAGGTTTGTATGGGGATGGGATCTTTTCACCTCTCAGTACCTGTCCCCACAAACATCTGCTCTCCTCTGCCCAGCTAGTATTTGCCTCTTGATATCTATGTTTTAAGTTAACTCCTTTTCAGTCTGGAAAATATTAATTTTTGTTCCTGGGACTAAATCTGAGTATCCCCTAAAATTCTCACTGCTGAATCCTAAGGTGCCAAACGTCTGACACATGCACACGCATGCATTTCCTGTGTCCATGTACTTTGCCCTGTTCATAGGCCCGTGCATGTAAACACAGCAGGCAACAGCAGCTTCCCCCTTCAGAAAGCTTTAAGCAGATAAACTGTTCCTTTCAACAAGAGGCTAAAGTTCATAGCTGTTCTTCTTAACTTAATAATACTTTATAATGATTGGGTCTGCTGTAAGCGGAGCCGGACACACACGTGGTGAAGCAGACATTTGGGGGAGGGGCCACAGCTGGCCAAGCTCACAAACTCTTTCCTGGCCCCACGCTCAGGGCTCACTCCCGGCAGGGCTCGAGATGTAATGCTGGAGACGGAGCCCGGGTTGGCCGCACGCAGACACCCTTCCCACGACATATATATTTGGGTCCCTCCAGCAACCCAAATGGGATTTTTCTGTGGTGGTTCTGACTCTGTTTAGGTAGCTGGAGACATTATTTAGTCTGCTGGCTCTAAGGGGTCATGGAAGAGTTAAAGCATACTATTACATACTCAGGGATACAACCATGAGTGGCTCCTGTCCTCTATGAAAGCTAGAGTGACATCTTGTTTCCTACAATATCTGATAGCCAGTTGACACATCATAAAAAAATAAAAGAATCTTATTACCACCGAGTTACTGTCTCATCCATGATTCTATATATTCCATATTCACCCATGGAAAACTGATTCATCCCAAAACCACAAAAGCCAAATTCTCTGTTTCAAAGAATTGTTAAGCTATCAGAGCCAAAAGTAACCCTGGAGATTCTTTAGTTTAACAATCTGTTTTATACAGGAGAAAGAAGCCGTAAAGATTAAAGAACTTAAATAACTCTGGCTGGAGCGGTAGTACAGTGGACAAGGCCCTTGCCTTGCCTGGGGCCTATGCTGGCATATCCCAGATGGCCTCTACAGCTGTCAGGGGTGATCCTAGAGGCAGGGGTAAGCCCTGAGCATAGCTTGGTGTAGCCCCCAAGCAAAAAGAAAAACAAAGAAAAATAACTTAAGTAACTGAATCAAAATATTAGAACTACTTTGATAAGCCTGAATCATATATCCATCCTATATTCAGATACTCTCCTCTCATTATTTATGTCTGATTCATTTTTTTAATGGAAAAAAATGACTGTCCTTTAAAGGCTGTTAATTTTAGGAGAGTCAGAAATATCATAGAGACCACTTTAAGAGTTTGTGTAAGGGTTTTTTAAAGCTTCATCCTCATAAACAAAATAAAGAAGTAATTTAGGAGGATTCAGATTTGTCAAGCATCTATTTGTCTACTCATGCTTCACGAGTATTGAAAGAATAGATCAATTTCATGGGTAAGCTTTGCTAATCCTTCAAGAAAACTATATTGAACTTTCACATGGTGATGACCACTATGTTCCTTGCTGGACATGGTGTTTTTGTTTTGTTTTGTTTTGTTTTGTTTAATGGGCTGAATAGCTATAATACAAACGGCCTAAATAAGGTTCTAGGGTTGGGTGTCATGGGAAATCAAAATCACGCATTTGTTCTGTCTTGAAGAATCAAGTCTCTTTAAGGGTGTGGTAAGATCGTCAGACATAGAGGGCAGAGTGCTTTCAGATAATCAGCGCAGGCTGGGCCAGAGCAATAGCACAGCGGGCAAGGCACTGCCCTGAATGTAGTCAATTGGGGTTCAATCTGCCTCACTTTATATGGTCTCCAGAGCACCACTTGAAGTGATCCCTAAGCCCAGAGCCAGGAGTAAGCCCAGAGAACCGGTGAGTATAGCCCCAAACCAAACCCAAACCATCAATGCAGACTTTAGAATGAGGCAGGTGGAGACAGTGCCTTAGGGAGAAGGTATTTCCATGGGTCTTGAGGATGATGGGTTTTAAAGCGAGGCTGATTGATTATATACTTTAAAAAGAATTCCTGGGGCCAGAACAGTGATAGGGTATTTTCCTTGCACGTGACTGACTGTGGTTTTATTCACCCATTTGGTCCCCCAGACTGCCAGGAGTGATCCCTGAGGACAGAGTCAGGAGTAGGACCTGAACTTACCGCTGGGTGTGGCCCCCCCAGAAAAACAACCATAGACTCTCCAGAGGAAGTGCGGAGGGTCAGTCTGGAAGAGAATGGATAGCAGTTAAGGAAGCCATTGCAGTGGTTGTAGTTACCCAGACAAGAAGTTCTAACGTCTCAGGTTCCAAGTTGAACTTTGGCAAGCACCTGATTGTATTTGACATTTCATTAACTAATCTAGGAGATATCAGTGTTCCTGAGATGGTGATGAGATTTCTGAAGGAAGGACTTGTAAGTACGTTTGATGAAAGGAAGAAAAGAGAGAGGAGAGGGGAGGAGAGGGATAAAGAAGAAGAGGGCGAGGAGGAAGACAAGGAAACTGAAGACAAAAATACATGGGCCTGCAACAATGGTTGGAAATTGCAAGATGAAATTTAATCAAGTTCAGTATTTAGAGGGATAAAACTGGGCAAACCTGATTTAACAGCAGTTCATGGGAAACAGACCTAAGAATTTTATTTGACAGTGAGTTCTTTATGTGACTGCCAGATAGCCGCGTCCAATCTTGGGGTACATTAATGAAAGCAAACGGTCCATTGCACTGGTAGTGCTGATCTACCTGTGTTCTGCAGTCGCTAGATTGCATCTGGGTATCTCATTCTCTTTGAATTATTGACAAACTAGAATGCGTCCAGAGTCTTCCTCCCCACTGGCACAGCCTTCTTTACACGCCTGGGTTTTTACAAACTTCTCCCTGTCTTAATAGGAGCTAGAATCACATTTGGAGTCCTGTGCGTTCTCTGGCACATCCAACCCAGTCTGTTTTTCTCATTATCAGATTGTCAGGTTCCCAGAGCAGTTAAAAAGCTGAAGTTTGGCTTCGAGTAGGGAGCCCTAATGTTATCAGTCTGGCTTCGGGTGGATGAGGTTCTGCCAAAGGGAACGATGGGAGAAAGAGCATGAACCAAATGAGGCGTCTCACAGAGGCAGCTTCACCAGCAGCAAAGGACTGTGGCAATTTTGTGGGGTCCTCAAAATATGGCCCCATGGATGTGGTACGATGCCATTACTTTAGTAGAAACATCCAAAGCTAGATACTTTGTTTTATAGTTTTGTTTTTTGTTTAATCTCCTTTTTGCCTACTGTCTAGCATCTAGCACATACCAAAGGGCTCCGTACATCATTTTGGAATGTCCTGCTATTTGCTGTGTTTTCTTTAAGTGTCGCCAAAATGATAGCAAGTCCTACTTGAAATAGCCAAATCGAAACCCATTTGTCAGCCCACAATCTAAACGGGACTTGTGCCCTTACAGAGCAGCTATCAGCTGAATTAAACCACAGGCAGAGTGATGTTGCTTCTCCTCTTTCTGCTGCAGCCTTTTATCTAATCATGGACCAGTGGCACCAATCAGCAGAGCATGCACTGGGGAGTTCTTGTTTATAAGACAAGACTTCCTCCACTTTGTCTGAGTTTGGAGTTCGTCTATGTGGTCTGGAATCAGTGTGCTCATAAATGTTATTAAACTGTGGGTGGGAGTCCTGATAAGTGGATGGGGGAAAAAAAGAAAAGAAAACATTAGCTGCTCAGGGCGTGGAGTAGGGTGGGGTGGGGGGCTTTGAAACTCACCCTCCAGCCCTGCAAAGCTGATCTCGGCCTGACCAAGGCAAAGTCCTGGATTGTGCTGTTGGGGGCTGGGGCGAGTCTCAGCAAGAGATAGAGCTATCTTAACCCAAAGCAGAGTCATCATACAGGGGGAGAAGGTGCTGGCCTTCCACGTGGCTGACCGAGATTCATTCCCCAGCTCCCCAGAGGGTCCCTCCTCCATACTGCCAGGTATGGGTGCCGCCCTAAAAAAATAAAAATTCCAAACCCCACTGGGAATTGGAAAGTTTATGTCTCCCAAACCCCCGGCCATGAATACTACAGTCACACTGTCAGTGACCTCTGTGAGCTTTCCAGCTGTCCCCTCACTGGCCTGGAGCTGCTGTGGGTGGACCATCAGGCCCCAGGTTATCTGGGAAGGGAGGGAGCCTGGACGAAATCAGTTATCTCCCATGTTCATCCTGCTTCTACCCCGAGAAGACTCTGCCTGTCCACCTTTTCATTACTCCTGACTCTCTAATCCAAGGCACTATGCTTTGGGAAACTAAATCACTCCCAGGCGAGAAGTTTTTAAAAATTTCCACTGGTTCTGCCATATTGCCCAGTTGCTGGGGGATGGTGCAATGCCAGGAATCTGACTCTGTGTTCCTGCGTGCTTACATACACGCCAGCCTTTGGGGCTAGCATCTCCAGGACTTCCAACCTCGAGTCTCCTGGGCTTTCCAAACTGGAAATCAGCCTTGCAGGGCTGGAGAGGGATTTTCGAAGCCTCCACCCCATTCCCTACCTCAGCCTTGAGGGGCTGATTGGGCTACCCCTAGTGGTGTTCAGGAGACTATTCCTAGCTGCGTACTCAGGAGGGACCCTTGCGTGTGCTCAGGGGGCCATATTGGGTAACATCGAATGAAGGAGAGCTGAGTGACATGCCAGGCCTTAATCTTTTTTTTTTTCTTTTTGGGTCACACCCAGCAATGCTCAGGGGTTACTCCTGGCTTTGTACTCAGGAATTACTCCTGGCGGTGCTTGGGGGACCATATGGGATGCCAGGGATTGAACCTGGGTCGGCTGCGTGCAAAGCAAATGCCCTACCCGCTGTGCTATCGCTCCGGCCCCAAGGCCTTAATCTCTGTACCATCCTTCCAACCCCTAAGCTCAATGCTTGACTTTATTTGCAAGGACCTAATTTAGTTAGTGTAGCCTAACAGTCTTATAGACTTAGAATCTGTAAGTTTTATAAAACAAATTCATCCCACAGTTACTCTTAAGCAAGCCTTTGTAATAAAAATAAAGTTAAGCATTACATTAAGGACTGTAGCACTGTAGCACTGTCATCCCAGTTCATTGATTTGCTCGAACAGGCACCAGTAACGTCTCCATTGTGAGACTTGTTGTTACTGTTTTTGGCATATCAAATACACCACGGGGAGCTTGCCAGGCTCTGCCATGCAGGACTATTAAGGACTGTTCAGGACTATCAAGACATTAAGGACTATTATATAAAAAATACAATATCTATGCAAGGCTTATTTATTTCTCATGACATATATATATATATATATATATATATATACGTGAAAGATCAAAATTTGAGGATTCATTATCATAATGGTACTTTGGGGGCTCACTCCAGATCAAAATTGTGATGAATCAGTGCAGCTTAGCCAGTGCCTGATTGTCAGTCTATAAATGCTGAGTCAGCAAGTCGGAGTGCAGGCAAATTCTTAAGCTCGTGTTTGATGGTGATGCTGTCTGTGTTTTAGTTTTATTTGTTGGGGGTTTGGGCCCAACACCCACTGGTGCTCAGGGACTATTTCTGGCTCTGTGCTCAGGAGTGATTCCTGACAGTGCTCAGAGGACTGTCTGCAGTGCTAGGATTTGATCTGGGTCAGAAGGGTGGAAGGCAAGAGCGTTAACTTCTGTACTGTCTCTCCGGCCCCTTTAGCAGTATCCTCAGAGTGTGTTATCCTGGCAGACCCAGTGTAACTGTAGGGTGGTTGTGATGAAAGGGGGAGGTCAGAGAGTGGGCGTGCATACGAAGGCGGAGCCCATGTCACCATATGCCTGTTGGTTCCTCCTCCCTTGACATCCTCACCCTCCTGGACAGCCCCCCTCATGGCCCAGAGTTTTGCTTTTATAACTGGGGACTGCCCTCTTTAGGGTTCAGAACCAAATGAACACGTATTGAAAGCTCCTTCTTCTCCCACTTTTTCCTCTTTTACGCTGCAGTGAGTCCATCCTTGGCTGCAGAAATAGGCTCAGCTAGTTCCATGACTAAACAGACATTCAGAAGCTGGACTGTGTGGCTGGAAATAAAAGGATTTTTCCAGACATCTGGATGCTTTATTTACTGCAGGCTAAATGCCCGCTGCGCCTGGGGTAGGGAAGATGGGCTGAGGAAGTCAGGAGGGTGTTACTAAAGAAACAGGGGTCCAGTCCTCAACTTCAATCCATTTCAGAGGTCTCAGCAAAAAGGTCCAGCGATCTTTGGTGCTGTCAATGTGAACTGGAGCTCCAACTAAAATGGATTTAAGAAAGTTAAGATAATTTTATTATACTTAATGGTCTTTTCTTTGGGAAATCACTTTGAACTGAAATGTATTTCCAGTTTGATCATGAAGAAATCAATTGTTAAGGTTTTAAGCAGGTGAAGCATCTAGCTAGCACACAGAGTTCTTTCTTTTTTTTTTCCCTTCTGCACTTTGGGAGAAGACAAGTGATTAGTTTGAATCTTTCTCTTATATTGCTTTACAAAGCTATAAGAGTCTCCTTCCCTACAACTTTTCTCTAAAACATCTATCACTGTACCACTATATCACTGTCATCCCATTGCTCATCGATTTGCTAGAGTGGGCACCAGTAACGTCTCCATTGTGAGACTTGTTACTGTTTTTGGCATATCGAATACGCCATGGGTAGCTTCCAGGCTCTGCCATGCGGGCAGGCATACCAGACTATATCTGGCAGGCGGTAGCTTGCCAGGCTCTCTGAGAGTGGCAGAAGAATCAAACCTGGGTCGGTGGCGTGCAAGGCAAGCGCCCTACCCACTGTGCTATCGCTCCAGTTTTGTCATAATTACTTTGCCATATTCAACCTTACTCTATCTCCAATGGCATGTTGGAGAATGTACAAATCGTTTATGAGTCTGGCTAGTGCCATGTAAACTTTTTAATGGCTGGGATGATGCCTGATTTACATTTATTCTTTCTCTGAGCCTAGCTTGGTGATCTTACCATAGTAGATCCTATTATGTATAGTATCTACAGTATATAGATAGTATATCTATAACATAGTATATCTGTAGGATAGTATGTCTATAATATACAGATCCAATATCCAGTTTATAGGTAGTATCTGGTACACACTATTTATCCAGATTTGAATTAGTACTTGTAGCCATGGTGTTTAATATTCATAGGCATGTACAATGTCTATCACTTTTAAATTGCTTGGAAAAAACTACTTGGTGGGCTTTCAGTAGTTTTAATTTTATCTCTTGATTTAGTCGAGGGCTCCAGTGTTCTGGAAATCTAAATTAAAAACCTCATGGCGAAAATATGCTTCTACATTTCAAAAGCCTTCAGAACTGAAATGATGCTTCAGTCTTGTATGTGTGTGATGACATTTGAAGAGCTCTTATCTAAAGTCTTGTTTTTTGTGCATGATAGTACAGGGAAACCCAAACATGAGTGGTTTCTCCAGAAAGACTCAGAAGGAGACACACCATCACTTATCAACTGGCCTTCCAGGTATCTGTCAAGCTGAAGCTTGTGGCTTCCTTTCCCCTTTTCCTGCTCAGCTGCTGTGCTCCTCCACGAATGGTCCCACGATCCCTTATCCTTTCCCTCTTTTCATGACCGCGCACTTGAAAACCACAAAATCACATGTGTCCAAGGGGCTGCTGCTAAGGATGGCTTTTCTCCGACGTGTGCCCTAATCCCCACTAATCATTTCCCTCCTTAGCCCGTTTTTTTTCTTGCTGCTAATCCATTGGTGGCACCTGTTCTTGTTCCCTGACTCCAGCGGGGCAGCATCGAGACCCACCCTAATGTCGTGTCTCTCGGTTGCTCTGGAGTCTGACTAATCAGCTAACGTCCCGCCGATCAGCACCACTCACTTCCACTTGTCTCTTCCAGCTCCATGTTTTCTGTTTTTTCATCTCTAAACCAGTTGATAATCTTTGACAGTTACATTTCGGGCATGTGGTTTTAAAAACAGACAGGAACCCCCTATCATTTCTTTTTTTTTAATTTTATTTTAAGATTGGGGTCAGGGAGAGGCAGAAGGAGTAAGAATGAATAAGTCATTGACAGCACAAAGCTCCCATCTATTGCGTTTCTAACAGTCACTTTGTTCTCTTTTGAAGACAACATTCAGATTGTCTCTGATTAGAAGGACACATTCCACAGGAGAACTGGAACCGCATTTCAGCCTTTTTTGATTAACAAAGCTTATAAATATGAAAACCTTCACCCTGGCTAGTCTCTGGAAAAAATAACAACTCAGAGACTGTTTTTCTTTTTTTACTTTCTGAATTGTACCTGCCCTTTCTGCGTCTCTGACTCCTTAATGAAATCTCCATGGATACTCCGTCTCGTGTTGAAAAGCTTAGGGTACTTAGCAGAGTTAGCAAGAGGTCTGTGTCCTTTAAAGAAATATTCTTTCCCCCAAAAAACTCTTTTCCTCTACATAAGTAATTATTTCTGCTAACTAACCTTAAGCAAATGAGAGGGTTTTTTTTAAATATCCCTCAAACTCATTATTTACTTTTTAAAGATGATCGATCCCCAATCAGTAAGTTATTCTCAAACGACTTGAATAGGCTCTTCTTTGTCACAACATGTTATTTCAAAAGGTTAAACTAAGAACTAGCTAAAACTGTCAGACAAACTCTTTGCTAAGCACTAAGATATGTGCTTTGCAGCCACCACATCACAGTTCCCAATTAAAAGGAAAAATAATTGAGATGGACATTCTGTATGAGATCAGACAGCTTGAAAGATCAAACTGAGCCAGACTTTGACCAAGATCTCTACAACTCAACAGTCAAACTCTCTTGCTACTGCATTAAGGGGAAAAGAATGACTTTGAAACAGACTTTAAAATAAGTACCTGGGTAATGGGGGGACAGGACAGCTGGTAAGGCACTTGTGTGGGTTTGATTCCTTGCACCACATATGTTCTCCCAAGCCCCGAGCTCCACCAAGTCTGATTTTTGAACACAGAACCAGGAATAAGTCCTGGGCACCATCGGGTGTGGCCCCCCCCAAAACAACCAACCAAAAAGTGAATTAAAAATAAATATCTGGGAGTGAAGTGATAAGATAGTGTGTAGGGCATTTGCTTTGCATGCTGCTGACCCAGGTTTGATCCCCAGCATCTCATATGGTTTCCCCAAGAACCTTCGGGAAAAATTCCTGAGCACAGAGCCAGGAGTAACCCCTAGGCATTGCTGGGTGTGATCCCCAAACAAACAAAAATCTGCTCTCAGGTATTTAAATAGCTCTAGAATAACCAGAACTATTTTTATCTTTTTGAAAAAAAATTATTTTTAATTAAGGACATCATAGTCGTTCTTAAGGGGAGAGAGTACTCAGTTCATTAGTTCTTTATTTGTTTTTGCAATTTATAGAGAGGAGGGGCGCAATCCAGGGCTGCGTGAGCCACAGACCCTTCCCAATTCATGAATTCTTTTAACAAACATTTCTTTATTGAACAACTTGGTGCTACTATTATGAATAGTGACCATGTCCACGCTGGTCATAGGTCTTATGATTGAGTCAGCGGATGATTGGGTGTGAATGTGTCACGATTATGCACAAAGGAGTGATTGTTGAGTTTTGAGCTTAATACTGAAAGTGATAATAAATCATCACAAATGCACTCACCTTTCCAGGAGTCAAGGAAGTTATATTTGGTCAGAGCTGAACGTCTGTAGCTTCCTGCAGACCGTCCCTGGGGAAGGTTTCCTGCCATGGCCACTGGCTCACTCTGCGGCCCCTGCTTACAGGTGGCTCATATTCATGGATTTTTCTGTGGCTTCTGGGTGTCCAGGGAGGGAGTCCCAAAGGAGCCCTCCTCCCTGACCTGAGTCCTTCCTCTTCACAGAGCAGTATCCAACCTACCCACCTGTGACCCCAGAGCAAAAGTCATTTGCAGGAAGCATCCCTGTCATTTCCTCCCCCAGATGCTCTGTCACCTGTTCTCTCTGGCTTGAGGTCCACTGGCTGGTGCTCTCTGATTCTCGCATGCCCTCCTCCCATCGAGCAGCTGGTAACCATGGCAACTTACATCCTTTTTCTTTCTTAAAGAGTTAAAGTTAGAGAGAGATTGGTGAAAGAGGAGAGTGCACGCAGCAGCCCTGAACTTGCCCCCGAGTCCTTGACTCAGAGGAGACTACAGCCTGCCCCCCTGCATTGCCTGTCCTTTCAGTCTGAAAACTCGGCCTTTGATAGGGTGGTGAGCAAGGCTGCTGCCGGCGCCCCCCGGCAACCTCTACGGGGCTACGTGCAACCCCCAGAGCCCACCCATCCGGCCAAGCTGGTGTCTTCGGAAGCCCCAGAGAACCGCTCTGAGCAGAGTTGGCTGGGCTCAGCCCCCGCCAACACCCTCCAGCCTCCTCCCACCATGAAGGTTCTAGAAGGCGAAAGGAGAGAGAGCCCCGATCTCCACATCTGTGAACCCCAAGCGGACGAAGATGCGCTCTTTGCCGAGGTGCTTGAGAAAAGCCGGAAAACGCTGTTGGCTCTGGAGAATCGTCGGCTCTCACGAAGCCACCAAGAGCACACTGCAAACGAGGGCCTGGGTCAGCCGGCTGTCAGTACCGTCACCTTGGAATCATGGAACAACCCGGACAGTCGGTTGGTGCCCCCTCCAGCCGACCGCCAGCCCCCAGAAAGAATGGGCAGGAGCGAAGTGGTCTTGTATGTTCAGAACGAGCCCGTGTCCCAGGAGATTGATGTGATCGGTCCGGCGAAGGAGGCATCCTCGAAAAAGCACAAGGTTCGCATCCGCTCCCTGTCTGATTACACGGGCCCCTCTCAGCTCCAGGCCCTGAGGGCGAGAGACCCAGCTTCCAGAAGACAGAGTGCCCAAGCCGGGGAGCCCCCAGTGGAAGTTGGCATGCTGGACACCAGGGTGTCAGTCGCCCAGCTTCGAAATGCCTTTTTGGAGTCGGCCAGTGCCAGCAAGAAATCGGAACTGTAGGTGATGTTTCCCCAATGTGTCACTTGCACGTATCAGAATGATTCACCTGTCCACGTGTGCAGTGACCTACACTGAGTCATAGCTAAGCTTAGCTCACAAGTGTTCGGGCAGACCCTCAAGGAAATGGCTCCACAACTACCATTCTGCTTCCGCTTACTAATGGGGAGTAGAGGATGGGGGTCTCTGGAATGTTCCACCCCCTTCCCGTGCATGGTAGAGGCATGCAGGGGGATTTGGCAGTGTCTGTGTCTTGACTCCCTGAGATGCATAAACCTTTGCTCTGTTCTCTCTCTCTGTCCCCGGCTGTGTTCCTCTCTCCCTGTGAATCTAAAAGCCAACCCCGGGTTGAAAGGTCAACCGAAGGCAGTGGCTGGCCTGCCAGTGTGGAACGGGAGAGAGGCTCCCGGAAACCCAGACGTTATTTTTCTCCTGGTGAAAGTAGAAAGACTTCAGAGAGATTTAGAACTCAACCTATAACCTCAGCAGAACGACAGGCATCAGATAGGTAGGCGTGTGTATGTGTAGTTTCATAGCCCAGGAGCTTAAATTGTACAGAAATGATTCTTTCCACCATGGGGATTTTGATGCTGTTTAAACGGGGTGTGGTGATTCCATCATCTCTCCTTCTTATCTGTAAAGGACAATTACTTGGCTTCTATTAATGTATTTTTGCAAGAAAATTGACCATTACAACTATATCCCAGCACACATTTTTACATTGTGTTCAGACATTGACAAGAAATACTGCTTTTATTCACTTTGTGTTTTCGATGTTTTATGCCCTTGTTAAATCAGAATCCAGACTGAGGATTTACCAGCCTTTACAGTGAAAATAACTCAGGGATTTTATAGTTATTTTATGTAAATGTCTATATCCTTGTCATACTTGAGTTTCATTGTCATATGCCTATGCACAGAAATGACAGGGTTTGTCTAAAATGGTTGCGTTTAATGAGTTGTGTGTGATCCTAGTGTGTCTCCATGAGGTGTCCACTTGTCTGGATTGCCTGCACACACTTACACACCATGTCTGCCAATAACCGTGTGCACACACAGTTGCTCCAAGATGATATTTAAGGAAGTGGATTGCACTTGTATTTCTACTTTTAATATAACCCTCTGTATATTCTATTCCACCAGCTAATTTTTCATTATTATCATTTGCTAATATCTTTCCTAGGTCTACTTCAAACCCAGAAATACCAACTGCTGATGGCAAGTACCATTTGTTTGTCTGTTTGTTTGTTTGTTTGTTTTTGGTCATCTCATCCAAGAGTAGATCTAAGTAATAAGTCTTTTGAAAGAATCAGATTATATTTGTCTTTTAAGAGAATCAGGCTAGAGTGCCATCAACTTCTTGCTTTCCTCTACATTTTCTTTCTGAGTCTAGAATAAATGCTAGATAAAATACTCAGATACACGTTCTCTTATTTTTGAGAGTTCAAGAACTATGGTATGAGCAAAATGGTTGGCGGGGTGGGGAGACCGATTTGAATGAAAGAAACAGATTTTTATTAATACTGCCATTTACTTGTAAGGAGAAAGACTCTTGGCCATAAAATCTATTCTTAACTCTCAATACCTCAAATATCATAGTAGGAAATTACCGTCTAGACAGCCTTGTCAAGTTAATTGCAGTGTACCAGTTCTTTCTCATTTAAAAGGTGAGCAAAAGAATGGCTGAAGTGAAAGAAGTGCCAGTCTTGTTATTTCTGATCCATCTAATTTATGATGTTTTATACATCTCTAGTTCATAGCATAAACTGGCAAGTTCTGGAATATTTAGTTCACCCTATATTCAGGTGGATTTCCAAGCGAGCTTTAAGAAACTTTGCAGACAGTTTGCCTAGGTGTTCTCTGGATGTTCAGTTGTTATTTTATGGCTTTTTACAGATGAAGAAAAGGTAGATGAGAGAGCCAAGCTGAGTGTGGCTGCCAAGAGGCTGCTTTTCAGGGTAGGTGTACCCCAGAGGTCCTAGAGAAAGCCTCTCCCATCTGGGTGGGGATGGGTGCCACTATTCTCACCTCTTGCCTGCCCACCCCGACACCAGACTGCTGGGCCCACATCACATTCTGCTTCCTGTACTTCTCTCTGGGTCCTTGGCGAATGTGGTGCCCACAACTATGACTGGTCTGCACCACTCGGGGGCGTTCTATATGGGGACCAAGTGCTGTTCCGATTTCCTTTCCTCGGGTTTAGAAGACCTGAGCTATGCTTCTGGTTTTAGGAAATGGAAAAATCGTTGGATGAGAAAAACGTTCCCAAGCGTCGCTCCCGCAATGCAGCAGTGGAGCAAAGGCTGCGGCGTCTGCAAGACAGATCCCACACCCAGCCTGTCACCACGGAAGAGGTCGTCATCGCTGCCACGTAAGTCTCCCCACTGACCTCTGGGCCTTGTTCCACTGCCTTCTCAAAAAAAAAAAAGATTTACGGATTTGCATCCTAAGTCACAGAGACGAGACGTGGATGTTTCCAGACTGATCTTCTGTTGTTGCAGGACCTTGTAATGTTAACAGTGCCTCTTCTGGAACAAGTTGGAAAGGAATCTTTAACATTTTGTTTTTAATATGCATGTTCTTAAGATCTCTCTCTCTTTTTTAAATTTTTTTTTTATTAGTGAATCACTGTGAGGTACAGTTACAGTTAAAATCTCTTTTTCAAGGACAATTTAAAGCCTAAGTTTAGATGGGTCAATAGAGCGAACCCCCATGTTCTCGTCAGTGACTCCCTGTAGTCTTCAATTCAGCACTGGTGCATTCCACACATGCTCCTGTCCTCCTTCCTTGTTTTCCAGCAAACCCCTGATCAATTTATCCCAAAATATTTCAGGATGAAACTTGCAAAGATAAGCGTCCTTTTTTTTTTTTTTTTAAATCAGTTTGTTTAAGTTTGAAAAGGTTTTCCATTCACTGGACCTTGGATGACTTTCTAAACTCTGAAAAGTCAAATCTGAGCTGCATGAGCCACTGTGTATGGAATGAATTTCCTGAAGTAATTCATTCAATGATAACGGCTTTCCCCAACCAAAAACTTTGATCTGTTTTGTTGCTGTTGTTGTTGTCTTGTACCAAGGGCCCAGCCCACGCCATCATGTTTGTTTTTTAAATGCGTTTTATACACACACACACACACACACACACACACACACACACACACACGCTCACATCCTTCCTAAGGTAATGATGTTCCTGCAATTCAGGCCATTGACTCCTCAGAGACCACTAGCTCACAGCCCGATGACTGTTAGACCAGCTGCCTCTGCTTCTTTCTCCAGCTGTCCCCAACTTCTCAGCATCTGTATGAATAAGTATGCGCCTTCCACTCAGTGGGAGCTTGTATCAAATTTGCTGGTTTTCCTCTGCATTGGAGTGTCTGGGGGACTGTCAGGATCCCCTTGGCCATGAACAGGTCTAGTAGCTAGGAGGAATAAAAGCCACCGAGCCTTTTTACAGGCCCCGAGTGTTGAATTTTTATTTATTTAGGTTAAAATCTCACTCTGCTCTTTATTTTCTAATGTACCTTGGGAGAGAATACTTGAGTTTAGATCTTCGAGTGGATGTTGTAAAATACAATGCAGCTACCCAAGAACTGATAGTACAGGGGTTAGTACGGGGCACAGCTGGAAGTAAAGCTGATATACAGAGTCAGAGAGATCACACAGGGGTTAAGACACTTGCCTTGCACACGGTCTGCCTGATTTAGACCCAGGCACCTCATATGGTCCCTAGAGCACTGCCAGGAGTAAAATGTGAGTTCAGAGCCAAGAATAAACCCTGAGCATGACCAGATGCTGCCCAAATCACCCCCTCCCCCACCCAAGCAAGCAAACAAACAAACAAATAAATAAATAAGTAAAACAAAGCAGCTGTCCCTGGGAACAAAACAGGATCCATATATATAAACAAAATCATTCCCTTAATGGACTTACTCAATCTACTTTGTTGTGCTTAGATTATATGAGGACACAGATTCTTTTCAAAAATAGAATGAGAAAAACATCCTGAAATATAGATGCCACTTATTGATTTGCTGATGATCGAAAAAGCTTTTGAAAAATGTTTGGTTTTTTTCTTAAAGCTGATGTTATCCTGATGTTTCAACCTTTCAGGGCTTAAGATCTATTCTTATATCATTTATTTTGTCTCTTGGTTCCTGTTTGCAATTGCTTTTAAAAAAATTGTGATGTTTCCAAAGTAGTAAGCAAATAATTTGGTTACCATATTTGATGTAACATTTCTGAACTGAAACTTGCTTCCTTTAATGCTTCTTTTCTTCTCTCTCCTATGAATGTGCCTCCTTTGACAATTGCTTTTAAAGTGAACCTATCCCTGCTTCGTGCTCTGTGGCCACCCACCCTGTTATGGCAAGACTTCCCTGTCCCACTGTAGCTCAGAGCCCTGTGCAACCTGCCAGGTACCGGACAGAAATAGCTGCATGTGGCTCCACGTTCAAAGGCGCTACATGGTGGATGCGTCTCAGAACCTTGAATGCCTTTCGCTTGTTTGACAAACGAGTTACTGTCGTGAGCGGTTTTACGATGCGTGACATTTCACTTGGTCATGGATAAGTGGACTTGCATGAGAAAGCCGTGTCAACCTGCTGCTTTCATGTGTTAGAATTAGCATGGCACTAACTCACTGATCCTCTCGTTCGGTTTCTGTCTTTCATAATCATCTCGTCCCTAAAGTATGTCATTCTTCATCTAAAGTGAGAGCACTTTTCGTCACAAAAGGGGGACAGGGTTAGGAGGGTTAAAATTCTTCTATACCCTCATTTTTAAAAAAGTATTTCCTTGTGGACACAATCCATGTTAAAAGCAGTGCTTGGCCCTAATCATTCATGATACGAAACTTGTCTGTTTTGCTCTTATGTTTTAACACCATGTCCCCTGAAGCATGGAAATCTCCAGTCTCCTTTACATAGGCCAAAACAGATAATGCTAACAAAAAAAGAAGGGAAAGATGAAAAACTAAAAAGATGGAAAGAAGTGAAATGAGGGTGCAGACACAGCGCTGCCATAGCCCTTCCCTTCTTCCAGGGAAGAAGGTTCCTGCTCGCCCTCCTTCCCATCTGCCCCTCTGGCCACTAAGCTTCAGGAAAGACAGAAGATCTGGGGTGCCCTGTTCACATCTTCATGACACCCCAGGACCTACAAACACTGCTCTTTG
Organism: Sorex araneus; assembly: GCF_027595985.1. NCBI lineage: Eukaryota > Metazoa > Chordata > Mammalia > Eulipotyphla > Soricidae > Sorex > Sorex araneus. The sequence goes on along the minus strand of NC_073310.1, from coordinate 51,537,834 downwards.
GGCTGGGACAATTTGTGCGTGGATGGCGAGTCGGAAGCAAGGCATGATATTCTTTGGCTTGGCCCTGATGGAGGTGCTTGTCTGGTCTCTTTCAAGGCTCTCAGCCACCAGCTGTCCTGAAAGCCTTCCCTTCACCTGGCAAAGCATCCAGCCACTTTTATCCCCTTCTGGGGAGAGACCTAGGCAAGGACCCAAAACAGGAGGAGCAGTTGACTTTTTAAAATTAAACCCCATGTGTTGATCGAGCAAGTGAAAATCAAGCCCCCGGGCTCAGAGATTTCTGGCAGAAAGATGGTTTTACTTCATAATTATTTAAAACAGAAACGCCACCATGGGAGCAATGCTTTCAGATGAATATGCCATTGTCATACGTCCCTGCAGCCTTATTTGTTATTGATACAGGCAGTACAACTGATCCCACTAAACGGGAAATTCCACTGGTAGCGGCAGTTTAGAACTCAAGACTCTGCTCTTCGTAAGCCGCCCGCCGACTATGCCATTCTCTTCTCTAATAACTAAACAACCGCCCACACCTGTTTGAAATGCATCCGTGGAGTGGGAGGGGTGAGGCCCGTTTTACCCTTTGGAGAAAAGCCAATGTATGAAATTCGTGGTGGGCTCTTGCTTGGTCTGCATTTTTCTCATCGAGTTCTTATCCCTTTCAGCTTACAGGCATCTGCTCATCAGAAAGCTTTAGCCAGAGACCAGGCAAATGAGGGCGGTGATTCTGCTGAGCAAGGTGAACCTGATTCCTCCACTCTCAGCTTAGCAGAGAAGTTGGCATTGTTTAACAAATTGTCGCAGCCAGTCTCAAAAGCCATCTCTACCCGGAACAGAATAGACATAAGACAGAGGAGAATGAACGCTCGCTATCAGACTCAGCCCGTCACTCTCGGAGAGGTGGAGCAGGTAGGTACCTGTGACCCGGTTCCAGTTTGGGTGGAGGGTCTTTAAATACAGGAGATGGGTGACACTTAGGCAGTACTACCATTAAGGGGTATTGACTAAGCTATACATATGTATTGTCTGTCAGTGATTCGGTAATAACTTCATTCCAAAGGAAACTCAATCATGCCAAATAGATTTCTCCTTTCTTGTTTTCATAATTTGCTTGCTGAAATCATTTGGAGTGAGTCCACTTTGGAGAGAAAAATAGTATGCATGCCTGCTGCTCACTCGGACAACTTTGATGGGAAGCATGTAACTAATTCTGTGCAAATGTCCTGCTAAGATCAACAATGAAACTGCACCAAACCTGATGTTTCTCTTCTGGGTTTGGACTGTTTGTTTGTTTTTGTTTGAGGGCCACACCCAGCTATGCTCATGGCTCACTCCTGACTCTGTGCTCTGGGGCTGGAGAGATAGAACAGCAGGTGGGGCATTTGCCTTGCACGTGGCAGACCTGGGTTCGATTCCCAGCATCCCATATGGTCTGCTGATCACTGCCAGGAGTAATTCCTGAGTGCAGAGCCAGGAGTAATCCCTGTGCATCATCAGGTGTGACCCCCCAAAAAAATGTGACTCTATGCTCAGGGATCACTCCTGGTGGGCTCAGAGGATCATATGTGGTTCTGGGGATCGAACCCAGGTTGACCATGTGCAAGCTAAGTGTTCTACCCACTGTACTATCCCTCCATTGCCCAAATCTAGTATTGCTGTCAATGTCTGTCTTTAAACTGGATTTTCTAGACACAGCATTTACAGGGGACTAGGGTGGGGGTAGTGGAGAGGTTTAAGACTCATTTGGTAGTACTTAGGAGCTAATCCAGTCTATGCTCAATGCTCACTCCTGGCAGTGCTCCAGGGAGCGATCATGTGAATTGTCTCAGGTCGAACCAAAGTCAGCTGTGTTCAAGTCTGTACTTCAGCCCTGGTGCTACCCCCCATCCCCCTATAGACAGCATTTTTAATTGAACATTTTTACTTTTTGCATCTTCCTAGGTGCAGAGTGGGAAGTTCATTCCTTTCTCACCTACTGTGAACAAATCAGTGTCTACCATGGCACCCACAGTCACACCCATGTACGCAGGGGATCTCCGGACAAAGTCGTCTGTGGAGGACCACACCAGTGCCACTGATTATAAGTTTCCATCTTCCCTGGAAAATGCAGACACTCCTGTCAGAAGCATTCTGAAATCTCAAACCTGGCAGCCTTCAGGAGAGGGGTCTGGGAGCAAAGGCACATCAAAAGAGGTTGGAGAATCGGAAAGACAGAGAATGTGGACAGGTGGAGATGGGGGTGTTAGGAAGTCTGGGTCCTTTGAGGAAGCAGAGGCATCTCACCTCATCCTCAACAGAGCCCGGGAAGCAGAGAGTCAGAAAGAACCCAGATATGCTGGGCCCCGAAAAGAAAGCCAGGAACTGGCTCATCCTCCCTTTGCTCATGTTGGTGATGAACCGAAGGAATTTTCCACTGCTAAAATCACTTCCCAGGGGAACGCAGATGTGAAGGACAAGCAGCCCTTTGAGGAGAAGGTGAACACAGAGAATGTTGCACAGAGAAGGTTTTCGCTGAGAGGTGAGTAGCCACGGATTCTCAAGTGCTGGAAAGTAGTTGTTTATTTCTGCGTGGTGGCTTGCCTGAGCTTGTGAGTGTGTCTGTAACTAGGTGGTGAAGGCAGTTTAGAAGTAGCATTGATCAAAAGCTCACTGTGACGCTACTGTGTCCCAGACTCTTCCTTCTGAATCTCATTTGACCGTGAATCTAGACATTCTCAGCATTAAAAGCACCCAAGGCTGTTTCACTTCTGCGTCTTCTTTTCTTTTCTCTTCTTTTCTCTTCTTTGGTCTTCTTTTCTTTTTTTCCTTTCCTTTCCTTTCCTTTCCTTTCCTTTCCTTTCCTTTCCTTTCCTTTCCTTTCCTTTCCTTTCCTTTCCTTTCCTTTCCTTTCCTTTCCTTTCCTTTCCTTTCCTTTCCTTTCCTTTCCTTTTTCTCTTTGCTTCTTTTCTTTCTTTTTTCTTTCTTCCTTTCTCTTTCTTTTCTTTCTTTTCTCTCTTTTCTTTCTTTCATTCTTTTTTCTCTCTCTCTTTCTTTTTTTCTTTTTTTCTTTTTACCACACTTGCTCATACTCAGGGCTTACTCCACCTCCATTCTCAGGAATTTCCTGGTGGGGCTTTGGAGATCATATGTGGTACAGGAAATTGACTCTGGGTAAGCTACGTGCAAGGCAAGTGCCCTACCCACTGTACTATCTCTCCAGCCCCTCATTGGCACATCTTGATAAGAGCTTTTGATGGCTGAGCCATTCACTCACTCAGCAGCCTGCTCTCTGGGCCCCTTTGGCAAGTTGTTGAGCCCAAAGGTGCAGAGCTGGGACTGTGCAGGGAGTCAGGACTCAAACTGAGCTCTTTGAGCAGAATCTTCCTCTGCATTGCTTTGATGCAGGCTAGCAAGTCTACTGACTGGGACTTGCATTGCTTTTCTTATTCCCCCAAAGGATGTTGTCTAAGTGACCCTTGTTGGTTGGGTTTGTGAGTCTAGCAGATTTTAATGGGAAGAGTCCCGTTGGGGAGGCATGGAAAGTTTTTGTGTCTGAAGCTGGTTGCCTGTGTCTCACACATAGGCAAAGGTCACTTGTCTCCAAAGGACTGTCTGTGTGAAATACTCCACTGTGACACTGGGCTTTCTCATAGAAGAGCGTGTGCTGCAGATTTGCATAAACTGGCCTGGATTGGGTAACCCGCCATGTGCCCCCACAGACTGAACTCCAAGTGCAGAAGTGTTGAGGGGTGAATAGCTGGAATATTGTTTGCCCGGAGGAGTATGTGCTGACCTTGCTCCTTTCCTTCCCAGCAACAGAGTTTGGGGAGCCTCTGTGTGAGCAGACGGGCCCAGCTGCCGGGAAAAACGTAGCTCAGCCCGCAACCCCGGGATCTTGGAAGCAGCCGGATCCTGCAGAAGCAGCCCAGGAGAAGCTCTACAAGAATCCAAATGCTGTGTTTGCCTCTGGAGAGATTAAAGTGCCAATGATGGAGGACAGCTTCGACTCACCCAGCAAAACCATGTCCATTAAAGAAAGGTAATCGGATGCCAGCGGTTGGCAGCTCCTTCTGGTAGGGAGGGGCTTGCTACTCACTTTTAGGGAATGATCTAAGAAATAAGAAAAAATGAAATCTTGGCTCCAATGCCAGAGGGAGTGTGCTTTTATGAGAGAATAATAGGGACTGCTTCTATCCCCATGCTTTGGCTCAAGAAAAGTGCCCGTTCAGATCTAGATGAGGAAAGAAGCAGAAACAGACGGAGCTTGCTTCTCTCGTTTGTGATTCCATTTCCCTTTTCCAGGTCCAGTTCCCTGACCATCAGGAGACAGGAAACGAGGTTTCGTCTTAGCACCTTCCCTGTCCAACATATATCTGTGGCTTTAAATTGCACACACGTGGCTCAGGGCTTTTGGTCTAAGAGGGAGAATGAAGATAAATTCATATGTTCAGTATATGGGATTAGACACTAAGTCTTGTTGACTTTTCAGAAAGTAAAATGGATGAGCTGCACTTGGAAATTTTCTGCTAGGCCAGAGCTGTGAAATAGGACGCCTGTGCATCAGATAACACTGACTGCATTTCATTCAAAGGAATGACAAAGGGTTGATATGTGTGTGAAGGATTTTAACTGGATTGTGACAGCAGTTTAAAAGTAGCAGTAATAATAATAATAATAATAAAGTATGTCCAGTTTGAATACTTTAAATTAGACAGATGCAAAGAATCAGTGCTAAAGATTTCAAGTCATATTTCCTTTGTTGAGCTTTACCCGCCTTTGAATTCCATAGCAAAGATGGAATAATGATAGAAAAATGGGTAAGGAAATTCTTGTTGATTCTTCAGTATGATTAGATCTGTTTCCACTGTCTGTCCTTTATGATTCTGCTCATTAGAGTCTTCCTTGATACCTCCCACTGTTTTCAATTATTCCATGGTCTGGCGGAATCCGTGTACTCACTCTTCCTATTCTAGACACATTTCAACCTACCAAAGACTGCCTATCAAATCTTGATGAACATTCTTCATTCTGTTATTCAAGCCAAGATTTTTAACATTATTCATAAAGTACTAGGAAGCCTTAATTTTAACAACTTAGTAATATTATAAACCATATTTTCTGTCACCTTACTTAAAACTCACAATTTGTAAAACCCACTAGAATGAAGGAATTATTAGGACATAAGGAATTATTGAGATAAAAAAGTGATATCTTAGGGGCAGCTCTCAGAGCTGAGCACATACTTTGCATACAGGAGACTCAGGTTATGTGCCTGGCACCTCAAAGTCCTGCTCGCACAGAGCAGTAGCCCCCGGAGAATCACTGAATTCACTGGGTGTGGCCCCCAAAGCAAAAATAAATAAATAAATAAAATAGAACAATAGATATTCTAAATTATTGACTCGGGGAGGTAATTTGGCAGTTGCCAGTATAAAGAAACCAGAATCAATGAATTCCCTTGCAGAAATCTAACCATTGCTAGCTGGTTAGATAAAAAGGAAAAGATACCTCTGAAAGAAGTAAATGATAAGTATCGCTTATACACAAGTTTTATGTATCAGCAATATTCCTGGACTAAAATCACAGTAGAAAATAAGAATAGGTATCCTCCTTTCTAAGGCTTTGACTGGCAATTGCCCACCTCAGTGCCTACACCACCCATGGGGCAGAGAACTTTGGATATGGTATGTGTCTGTCCGCCAATCCTTCTTATATGACTGGTCATGTTAGGAATGTTTTTTCCACCTCCGGCAGCATTCTTGTCCCTATTTCCTGTGCCTGTTGAGTGGCTTGTTTTAAATCTTGCTTTCACTTCCCTGAGTCAGGCTGAGAAATAGGACGAGGTAGATTTCTATGCATCCTTTCTCTGTGTAACAGCAGACCTGCCCTGTGACTCTCCCTTCCTCCTCCTGGATTTTATGTCTCTCTCTGTACAGGGCATGAACCTGTTGAGTCCTGTGTCCTGAGACCACAGAGGCTGCTGGTCTGGTCTTGGCATTTGGCACAGATCTCCCCACCACCTGCCTCTAGAGAGAGGTCATGGTGGGGGCCAAAGCAATAGAACAGCAGGTAGGGCGCTTGCCTTGCATGTGGCTGACCAGGTTCTATCCCTGGTGCCCCATATGGTCCCCTAAACCATTCCAGGAGTGGTCCTTGAGTGATCCCAGGACCAGGAGTAAGTCCTGACCATTGCCAGGTGTGGTCCAAAAACCAAAACAAGAAAGAGGCAATGATCTCCATTTTTCATTCAAGGAAAAGGCTTAGAAAATTGTAACAACTGAGAATCATTGGGCAATCCTCAAGCTATGTGTCTTATAGAGTACGTTTGATGGTGAAGAAAACACACTTATAAATTCCTTTTCCTTTTTTTGTTGAAGAAAACAAACCTCCAAGTTTCTTTTCTTTTTATTTTTTATCCTACCTGACTTCTGAAATGTCAAGTTTGAACCATGCTTCATGTAAAATTTAGAATACAATCTTCTTTCTCCCCACCAGATGAATTAAGAAAAGTTCTTAGCCACCTAAATGATTTATTTGGGTTTAAGTTATCTCTATTTGGCAATTTCTTTGAGAACTCATGGAGATCAAATTAATGTTGATGTGATCAAGGGGTAAAACCTTTGTTACCTCTTTCAAAGTACACCAGGCTTTGGGAAATCTTATTTTTATAATAACGGAAACAACTGCCCCTGTGCTTCAGGTCATATTTGGGGGAGAAGATGACTAAAAAAGGTAAGGAAAGCTGTCCTTCCGCTTGGAGAAGCTTGTGGAGCATGAGGTCTCGGCTGAACTCCCGAGATATTAAGGAACCCGCCCCCTGCCTCTCACAGCTGGCAGGCTTCTGCCTTATAGGGGCTGGCTGGGTTCCTGAGTGCCCCCTCCCCCCAGGCCCCAGCCCCTCCAGCCTCTGCCCTTCAAGCTTCCCCAGCATGTCCAGGTTCTTTTCTAGTAGTTGGGAGGTTTCCACCAATAGAGGGCCCCAGATCTATGTAAGACTGTGGGAGAGAGGTATCATTCCCCCATAACCTCCTTTTCTGATTTTCACTCTGTCCTCATTTCAAAGGTGTATCAGTTCCCTCCACCCACCTGCAAAAGCACCGAGGCCAAGATCAGGGCACAACCCAGATGAACATCCGATCGTGTGTTAATCAGTGCAATACAATCTATCTGGAACCTGTGCTAAGGTGTTCTGGGAAGCAGGAGCAATGTTAAAGGGGATTGAAAGAGTGTCCTTAAACCGTGTCTTTCTCCAGTCCCATTTGTGACCTATCCCTGACTGCTGTGGCAGCCTGAAGGACTTGTCCTCCTCCTGCAGGCCTCTTGGAGCAGCGCCTCTGGACAGCCGTCCCAAGCCAGTTCTCCCTGCTACAAAAGCGTGGGCTGTGGCTAAAGGGGCAGACATTGCCCTAGGCGGCCTGGCCAGCTCACAGCACCATGGCCCCCAGCCAGCCTTGGGGTTAATAGGCTAACTCAGTGCCACTCACTGGGCTCTCAGCCTCAGACTAAGCAGATGCTCAGGCTCCCAACATCACAGCCCTGCAAATAGCACTTGGACGGGGTGGATGTTGAAAGCGCTGACAGTTGTTTGAATTGCAAAGCAGTAATGTATGTCATGGGACAGACGAGACGTTTGCTGGTCGACCTTCTCCAATGCCCAGTGTTGTGCCCTGAGCCAGGAGGGGTGTGGTATTGCAGGAGAGAGGAAGGGCCCACCCCCTCCTCTGCCTGTGGAATACCTAGAGGGAAATGGAGAGGGACAAGAATAATGCATTTTGGTTTCAGTGCATGTTGATTCTAGTTATACATCAATTGCTCTTGGTAGACCAGGGCTGGCTCCAAGTACCATGTGGGCTCAGTTGAACACGCGCCCTTATTATTTGGGTTACTCTGTAATCTTTGGAAGTACCTGATGTGGATGTTGCCAGCACATTTAAAAGCAAGATGTGAGCTGCTTAGAATGGATGAATATTAAAAAGAAGAAAAAAAAACTAAACTAAGAAAACCAAAAGTCTGGGCAGTTCATGAAACATTAGGGCAGAAATGTGTCAAGTGGGCTAGAACACAGATGGACGGAGGGAGGGAGGGAAACAGACCCAGCCTGGGAGGTGAGACTCCCTAGGTGGGAACCTCATCTTCCGGCCCACAAGCATGTGCCAGCCTGTTGGGTTGGGGAAAGCACTCTGTCATTTCTTGGAAGTTGCTTTGTAGATCACTGGGGAACAGGACGCTATATGTGAAAACAGTAACCACAGTTTCATTTTGCCTAAGTTCATTTACTCTTCCTCAGTGCATCCAGCCAGGAAACCATACTACTGTCTAATGAGGCTCCAAACATTTGGAAACTTCTTTTGAAGACAATCCTCAAAAAACAGGAGTTGGAGAGAGAGTACAGAATTAAGGGACACGGCCAACCACAAATTGATCCCATATATGGTCTTGCGAGCCCCACCAAGAGTAAGCCCTAAGCACCGGCCGGGTATGACCCAAAATCCAAACAAAAATACGAAATTAAAAAACCACATCCTCAAGCCCAGTTCATGTGGGTGAATTTGATTCTGTTAAATTGTCCCAAATCATTTGGGACCCAACCTGAAAGTTCTCCAAACTCTGTCCTTTTGTAAGGTATTTTTAGCAGAGTGGGGGGACAGTGGTGAGTGCAATCTATCTTTTCAGAAGCTAGGCCTGGGTCTCCAAGCAGTTTTTGGCCCAAAATTTGAAATACTAAAATAAAGTATACTATGACTCTACATTAATAAAGTATAAGGAACTGTACATCAGGCTCAGTGGAGAAGAAAAAAGACCTGATGCTTTTTTGTTTTGTTTTGTTTTGTTTTTTGTTTTTTGGGTCACACCTGGCTCTGCACTCAGGAATTACCCTTGACAGTGCTCAGGGGACCATATGGGATGTTGGGAATTGAACATGGGTCGGCCGCGTGCAAGGCAACACCCTATCTGCTGTGCTATTGCTCCAGCCCCAAGACCTGATGTTTTGATCACCACTTTTTTGCCTTTTTTCCTTCCTGTGTTTTTCCAGCTTACATGCCTAATTGTTTCTCATTCACTTTAATACGGTTAGCAGGAAGAGCTCATGTTCACAAAAGATAGTAAGCAATAGTAAATGTTCACAGATTATAATGTCCAGGCAGCTTTAGATCATAGTTGAACTGAAGTAGGTTATATAAAAACTCAGTTAATAAGATTCTTTTTTTGTATATAGGTTTTCCCTGGGGAAGTTTTAAGTAATCATTTTTTAAATGGGTTTTAGAGAATAGTGTCTATAATAAGATAGATTGAAAAGATCAAGTTCATTTGGAGGAGAAGAACATGACTTAGGATATAGGAAGAGATGCTGGTTTTTGTTTGATTTTGGTTTTGGCTTTGGGATCATCTCCAGTGATGCTCAGGGGTTATCGCTGGCTCTGCATTGAGGAACTACTCCTGGCAGCGCTCAGAGGACAATATAAGATGCCAGAGATGGAGCCCGGGTCAGCCATGTGCAGGGCAAGTGCCCTACCCACTCTCTCCAGCCCCAAAAGATGCTGTCTGAAATATCAACTTGTATCTATAATTGAAAGGTATGATATTAAGAGACGTTGCCAATGTCTTATATCTTTAAGTTTTCAACATATTTCTCCTATGTTTTCTGCAAATAATTATTATTCAGCACTAGTCATGAAATGTCTCTTCATCTAGTGACCAGAAGAGATCACTGGAAGATATTTTCCCTGGGACACTTCCTTTGATCTCCACATTCTCAGATCGAGGACAAGAGAAAATAGAACATCCCTTTGGTGATGTTAAATACATCTTTGATCTGGCAAGTCAGATTTCAGGGTGCATTTTAATCAGTTTTACTATCCTTGGGTCATCCTAGAAAAAGAGCACCTTCATTATTTTTCTAGAAATACTTTCTTCAGATTAAAGGAAATTCAAGAAGATGAATTCATTAGTTGAGGTCATTTTTGTCTAAACGATTCAAATTTATCTAAGTGATGGTTATGTTCCAAGTTCAGGGCTGAAACCTTTGGTTGGTGTGTTTCTCCCTTAGGTTAGCACTATTGAAGAAAAGCGGAGAGGAAGATTGGAAAAACAGATTAAGCAGAAAGCAGGAATTTGGCAAAGGATCTGTCACTAGCAGCCTGAACATACAAGAAATGGATCAGTCACTCAAGAAGAAGGTAATGTTCTCCATGTTTGGGAAAACCATTCTCTCTAACATCACGCTTCAAAATGCACCACATAAAGAGTTGAGCATGCGTGGCCTTGTAAATCGCTACTCTGTGGAACATTGGCACTTCCTGCCTTTAGGGGACACAATAAAGTCTGTCACACAGCAGCTTAACCTGATAAAAACTGATAAATTTGAGGTGCTGTGCACTGGTTACCCTACCACATACGCAATGCCACCAGCAAGCTTCTAATTTTTCAGCTCTGTATTTTACTTTGGTTAAAAACCTCCTTCGATGAAATCCAATTTTACAATGTTATTAAGCCTTTACAATAAAAACAATTGACTGTTAGTGAACAGTTACAAGTCACCCATAAACTACAGACTCAAATTTCCCCTTGCTGAGACGTCAAAGTATAGAGACTCCGGCCATCATTGTAATCTGCAAAAGATTCTTGGTAATTGTGTTGAGCCTACTTTATAGGCACCTGTTTTGAGGATACACAACAAAACATGATACACGTTTTGATGAAATTAAGAACCACATTGTACCAGCCCAAGCCAGAATATCATGTGCAAATGTCTAGGTGAGTTAAGAACTGCGGTAACGGTTACCAGCTTTAACCAACTGTGCACACTTTTCAAACCTATGGGAAACCTCGCCGATTGGCATGGGTATTGCAAATGTTGATACAAGGCAGGCTGAGCACCAGTGAGTTCTAAGATCAAAAGTCCTTAAACAGGGGTGGAGCTATAGTACAGCAAGAAGGGCCTTTGCCTTGCATGTGGTCTTCCTGAGTCCAATCCCGGGCATCCTATATGATCCCCCAGCACCGCCAGGAGTAATTTCTGAGTGCAGAGCCAGGAGTAACCCTTGAGCGTTGCTGGGAGTGTCCCAAAAAGCCAAAAACAAACAAACCAAAGTCCTTAGACAGACTAGGAAAAAAACACTGCAGTCAGATGAACCTTTGCTGTTGCAGAGACAAATAAAACCTCTGTGGAAACCTCTGTGGAAAGGCTATGAATGTGACATTCATGCACTCAGAAACATATCTGCTCAGCAGTTGTCCCCATGGGAGGTCTGCCTGTAGTGTGATGGCATTTCTGTGTTTTCATAGGTTCAACTAGGACAGCTATTTGAATTCTCTTTCAAGACATTTACAGTGTTAAAGCTAGTGACTAAAAGACATTCCGTTCTCAGCCACTTGTCAAGGTCTCAAGTGTGCTTGGGCATTCAAAGGCATCTGTACACGGTTTTAGAGAGAAAAGGCAATGTTCAGATGAAAGAGAACCCAGTACTATGAATAATGCAGCCCCAATGTCCACAGATTTGAAGGTCCAAAGTCACTGGTTTGAAAATACCTCCACATTTACCTCTCGATCATTTAGGAAGACGCAGAAAGCTGAACTCCCTGTTTGGCCACATGGAACTTAAAACTGAAAAGCGTGGGACTGTAGCAATAGCACAGCGGGTAGGGCATTTGCCTTGCATGCAGCCGACCCAGGTTCGATTCCCAGCATCCCATATGGTCCCCTGAGCACCACCAGGGGTAATTCCTGAGTGCAGAGCCAGGAGTAACCTCTGTGCATCGCTGGGTGTGGCCCAGAAAGCAAAATCAAAACAAACAAACCAAAAAACTGAAAAGTGAAATGCTTAAAGAGCTCCCAGATAGAGGAAATAGACAGTATGCTGACTAGAAACTTGAGTTGGCATCACAGTGATGCTCAGTGATGGTTTTCCCAAGGCAGCAGTTTTCCCATTGCCCCCAGCTGGACGCCAGAGGAGTGGAACACTGCGCTCAGGTGTGAAGGGACATCTCTAGGCCCCAGGAGGCAGTGGACCCTAGCAGTCAGGGACTCGCTAATCCTGTTCCTCCTCAGTGACCTACTTCACTTTGGCCCGAGACAGTCCCCTCTTTGAAGTTAAAATAAACCTGTCTATTTTCGGCCTTTGTAGCAGACATTGAGAAATCTCAGGTTCTGTTGAGGTCAAGTGGTTCTCACATGGCCCCTGACTCGCCCTCAACTTCGATTCTTCAGGGCCAGCAGCTGTCAGGGCCTGTCACCCTCCGCTCTGCTCAGATGTGGTAGGTGAGGAGGTGTCTCAGGCCTGATGCATCCACGAGCCCAAGGAAGCCTCGATTCTTGCTGGGTGACTAGACACTGCCTGAGATGGGAAGATACCGCCCCCCGCCCCATGACCTGTGAATGTTGGACAGAGGGGACTGTGTTGCTAGCAGTGACTCTGGACTTGCCCATCCAAAGCTGCTCTGGACAGCAAGCTCCAGAACCTTCCATATTTTCCACCAAGATTAAAAAAAAAAAAAGAATTAGTTTGATGGGCCAATTGCTTGGGCCTCAATTATTAACCCTCAAACAGCATATGCTAGTGGCTACCAAACAATTCCCAGTTTGGCCTCCTCAGGATTTTGTGCTTGGCCCCTGGAGCTGCAGCTGGGGGAGGAAAGGAGGCTCTGTAAACCACCTCCCCCAAGTCCCTGCCCGCTGATCAAAATGTGATGCGAGGGTCAGGGAGATGGTTCGTGTCTGAGCATAGGCCTAGCATGTGTGAGTTCGAGATCAGTCCACAACTCCACATAACCCCCCAAGACTCCCAGGCATGGTCCCACTAGCCCAGGATACCCCCAGGCCCGAGCAGGTCTGTACCTCGGGGCGGAACATCATTGGGAGGGTCCTCTTTCCCCTACACCACCTCCAGGGAATGGGCTCTAATGAGAAAAAATAGAAGTAATGTGAGCCATATAAGTCACCATCTTGTTTTCTAGTAGCCACATTCAAAGAAATGTTAAAGGATGACCAGAAAATTTATAACCATTTTATTTTAGTCTCTACAAATACGTCCCAAACAAAACAAATTTGTTATCTTCTAAATCAGCATCTCCTTTGAGGTCCTATATGGTAAGAAAATATTCCTTTGAAACTATTAATAGATATAGGAACTAAGTATTGTTCTCTTTTTACTTAAAGATCATCATGGTTTAGAAGATATATAATTTCCCAGCAGTTTTCTTCTCCACATTTTCCCCCCAGAATCAGGGTTGGTGATGCAGACCAGAAGAGGACTGATAACTTAGCTGACTGTCCTTTCTCATGACAAAAAGCTCGGAGTCTCTCTCCTTCACCTCCCCTCCCATCTTCTCTAGTCTTCCTCCTGTTCTTGAGTTGATGTAGGGCAGCACTAACCTGATGCACACGTTTGCTTCTGTACCGTACATGATTAGTGCTGGGATGGTGAAACCCTTTGGCTTGCTGATTCGGCTGGCTCTACACTGTGTGGAATGAGTGCGCTGGAGCCTGGCTGGTGGATAGTTTGTTCCAGAGAAACTCATTCCATCGGACATGAAACAAAGCAGCGTTTTGGAAAAAGTGACATGGCAGGACACCCTTTGTTACAACTAAATTGCCATTCTTGATTTTCACCACCTAATTAATTATTTAAAAGTCCCACCTCATTTTCAGTATTATATTATAATACATATTCAGTATTATGGCTCCTGTACCCTTTTTGTGAAAATAATCATCCTACACATCAGACTTCTTTCCCAGAAATTAAAATCCCATTTTATAGTTGGTTGTTACGGTGGTGAGTGAGGACTGATATGTCCTCCTGCTTCCGTGGCAACAGGCCAATTAGGCCTTCTCCATCCCCAGCACTGGTCTTGAAAAGGAAGATGAACCTGCCACATCTCTGTTCTCACTGGGGCTGGCCTTGAAATGGCCAATTCCTAATCACAAGAAATAGAGTCAGTCTAATGAGGAGGGGAGAGAAAAGGCTGACGGTGGGAACACCAGGTGAAAGAAATCATGCTGCTGCTGCTGCTGCGTTTCCTCGGTGTCTGTGTCACTGGACTGTGTGAGCATGAAAAAGCTTCTAACAAAGCCAGACACAGAGAACTTGCAAATGACCGTGACACCCTAACCCTGCTCTTCGAACAGTCTGCAACATTTCCTATTTGTTTTAACCTGTAGGAAGAAGGAGGACGTGCAGGTGATAGTGCTGTTTCTAATCTGTTTTGGGTAAGCCTGACTCTAGCATAGCATCGCTGTCCTCTACACGCTAGCCTGTTATTTCTCCTCATGGGTCATTCTCTTCCTATGGCTACAAGTTGGCTCATTCGGTAGCTTCCTTTTCCCCAGGAGAGATACTCCCACTATCCTGAATGGAGATAGTGGGTTAAGGTTCTGTCTTCTTTAAAAAAAAATCATGTAATGAAAACATTTGGAAGAAGATATTTTATATTAAATACTATGGATAAAAATCGTAGGTTCCCTCTCCATACCTGAATATATTACATAAAGAGCAATAACACTGTCACTAACCTATTTAAGTGCTGCACAAAACTGGTTCAGTTGTATCTACTGTGTTTGTGTAGGTTTGTTGTAGCACTCTTAAAAGAAATAGTAAGATCTCACAACTGAAATTGCAATGAGTAAATTAACATTGCTAGATAAATCATGGGGTTGGTTTTTTTTGGTCTCTTCTTTCCCTACCCCGCTCTGATAAATCTTCTCTTTTCATCTCTAATCCTCTTGCTTTGCTCTGTAGGAACCTGTGTATGCTTCTACTTATTCTCCTGCTATACCTGCAGCCCATAAACACCTGTCTTTTGTATCTATTAATCAGGTGAGGAAAAGCCTATCTCATTGCAATTAAGTCTCATTGCAATTTCTGAGCCAAAGGAAAGAATTTGTTTTTATGTGGGAAAGTCACTCCTTTTGCTGCATTTCTGTGTCTGAGTGCTCTGTGTGTGTGTGTGTGTGTGTGTGTGTGTGTGTGTGTGTGTGGTGTGGATTGCTGTGGGATTTAATCAGTTCTTCTTATAATCAGGTCAGTCCCACCTCTCAAATTCTTGGCTCAGCATTGCAGGTAGACCTCACAGTCTTAATTTTTCACCTCATCATTGTGAAACTGATCTAAAATGAAAGCCTCCCTTTTTAATTTCCATACTTTATTTCCTAAATGAAATGTCAAGCAGTACCGAGAGAGTTGGTTACCCCAACTCTCCCCTCACCCCTCTCCCCTCATCGTTGTCTTGTCTATCTTGGTCAGGTAAGAGGATGTGCAGACAGCGAGGAGTGTGGAACAGATAAGGAGAAAGGTGAGGTGCAGAGAGAAGCAGGCCCTGTGGACATATGCTGAAATGAGAGTCCACACACCTCCTGCCCCTGGGTCCCCGTTCTGCTATGCCCCTTCTGAATTCACCTCAGGAGACTGGGCTGCAGGGTTCTGTTGGCACCTAATCACAATAATGTTTAGAGTTAAACAGGCCCAAACCCATGATGGTTTTCTATTCCTCTGGCATAGCGCATAGCTGGAAAACACTATGAAAGTAACTGCTGCCGATTTGCCGTGGGTCCAGGCTCTACTCCTGCCACTGTCGGTGGGATCTCACCTGGTCACTTCTTGGTCACTTCCTAGTCACTCTGTCTGCTTTCCAGGACAGGAGTTCCTCTCTGGTGGTCTCTGACTAAAATTTTGGGCTTGGGATCACACTGTTTGTTCCTCGAGCACTGGTAGTTGAGGAAACAGGATTAAGCATGAGAGTGCAGGGTGTCAGGGTGCTGCCTGACATGAGTGTCTGGTGGCTCCTTCTATTGTCATCTGGCCTCCTTACATGTGGAGAGCCCACATACTTCTCCTTAAGGTGATTTTTCCTTCATGCTCAGTCAGAGCCCAGGCCCCACATAGCCAGCCAATGTCCACCCTGAAAACTCTGGGGTAAGCTTACTGTTTGATCGCCAAGAGAGACAATGAGTTGTTTCCTCTAGGTAAGTCCATGTTAAACTTTAAAAGAAAGGATTGTTGAATTCTTGAAATGTGTAAATATATTTGCATATAAACACACACTTCTTTATTTTTTTTTTAATTTTTTATTAGTGAATCACTGTGGGGTACAGTTACAGATTTACAAACTTTCATGCTTGCGTTTTAGTGATACAATAATCGAGTACCCATTCCTCCACCAGTGCCCATTCTCCACCACCAATAACAGCACTGTAGTACTGTAGCACTGTCGTCCTGTTGCTCATCGATTTGCTCGAGCGGGCACCAGTAACGTCTCCATTGTGAGACTTGTTATGTTTTTGGTATATCAAATATGCCACGGGTAGCTTGCCAGGGTCTGCCGTGCAGGCTTATTTTTTAGAACAGTGTTCAGCCCACAGCATAACTGAGCAGAAAGTCTGGGAATTCCCTTGTAACTTCCTCTATGCTCGTAGACAGTGGCCAGATGATAGTTGCTTTGAGTTCTAAAGCTTCATATTTTTTTCAAGTTACTTGAGGTCATGAACACTGACAGTAGATTGAAATCACTTAATTTGAGGGTAAAAGCTAAATTTTTTTTCTTGAACAATGCAAAAAATTCTAACTGGCGACAGCATTTGAAAACTAAGCAGTGATTTGTCCCTTCATCTAATTTTTGTTCAATTTGACATGGACTTGTATCATTTCTTTGTTTAAATTTGGTAACTAAGTTATAAATTGGATGAAAACAACTAAGCCACTTCATAGTATTTTCTGTACACAAATCATTTGTGGAAGAATTTTGCCCCCAATTTGCACTAGCCCTGGGGGAAAGGTTGTTTCTATATTATATCACCTTCTTTTTTTTATTTTTTTTTTTAATTTTATCACCATGTGGAAAGTTACAAAGTTCTCAGGTTTATGTCTCAGTTATACCGTATTCAAACACCATCCCTTCACCAGTGCCCATATTCCACCACCAAAATCCCCAGTATACCCCTCCGCCCCCCACCCCAATTGTATAACTGATGAATTTCATTTCATTTTCTCTTCACCTTGTATATCACCTTCTTATGTTAGAAACTCTTAATGATTTTTGCACTACAATTTCTCAGTGGGTGTTTAGAGGCAAATTCATCAGTAACAATGTGGTAACCTGAAAACATTCTTAAAAATGGAGCCTTTGCACAGTTTTGAGCTGCTTCCCCCAAAGTTTCTGGCTATTCCCAACTATCACACCACTTTTTAGACACACTTCCCCCACATTTACATACATGCATGCACACATGCACACATACTCATTTCCTCCCCTCCTGCTCTCCATCTCTCTACAATGGAATCTATATTTGAAAGAATAAAGGATATAAGGGGTAGAGCTTCTCTGCTTCTCACTATTCTAGTCAAGCTGGAAAATGACACCATAATTACTACAACCTTCTCTTAATGAGGAAACAGAAACTTAGAAGGGAAAAACAAGACTAGACAAAAAAATGAAGTTGAAAACCAAAGTTAATGGATAAAGGTTTCCATCTTGTTCTCATCTTTAATTTTAAATGTTAATGTGACTTTTGATGCAGTGAATAATCAGGCTATGTACATTCTGTGTTCCATTATAAAGCCATGCAAAGTCAGATAGCATCACTAGGGGCCCCTGAACCAATGCCACTAGGTGAACGAGAATCAAAAGTTTTCATGCTCAATGCTATACTATACTATCACTCTGAGGGAAGAAAAATGCTTTTATAACATAAATATGGAAACTGCTAGGCATTTTAAATGCTGACAGAGCTGTGTTATCCTAGAATTCACATTTATCATGTTTTCATAGGCATGTCGGGGGATTTTGTTGCTTTGGGAATAAAATTGCTGATTTGTGGATACCATTTTTCTGAGTCATTAACCAACCCTATACCACACCCAAGGACTTTGGAGATGTGTTACTGAATCGACCACAGAACTAGTGATGTCTAGATTTTTAAAGAAATAGACTTTCTTGGCACTCCCTTTGTTATTGTGAAATACTTTTAGCCAAGGGCCATATTGATTTCATTAAATTTCACTCCCAAAACTTCATTTTCAAGAAAAATGTATTCACTTATTTGAGTTTTGATGGAACACTTCTTGGCAAGTGAAACTCAGTTTATTTAAACAGGGTATGTGATTTAGGGCATGGCTTAGAATCCTGGTCATATTGCCAATCATGAGTGGGAAAGTTGGGGTAAAGGATTTTTAATTTTTTTGATAACGTTTTATTTGCATAGAGTATAAAACCCTATAGGAAGGTCCCTTCCCTAGGGCCTCAAAATGTTGACCTCTGCTTCTTCCTCTTCCTTTCTTTCTTTCTCAGCCCTCTACTGCCTGGCTCTTTCCCTCTTTCTCTTTCTTTCTCCATATAGATGTTATTTTTTTTTTAAATCAAGGTTTCTCCTGCTCTCCAAATGTAGAACATTTCTACTTAGTATGATTTGGTAGGTGATTTTTCATTATGGATGCTCTTGCCATTAATTTATGTGGGAATAAAATGAACATTCTCAGAAACCAAAAATCACCTCCCACTATCATAGCAAAGACATACTCATACCATGTCACTCAATATCTAAGGAAGACACACTTCCTAGATTGCAGTTATCTGCTCCCTAATGCCATGTCCATGTGGTAGAAGTGGGTTCAGGCTTACTCTGGGTCTATTATAAAGTCACTGATACCACTCATGAGCAGTCTATCCTCATGGCCGGCTCATCTGCCAAAGGCCTCATCTCTTCCTAATGCCAACATAAGAACTTGGGGACTACAAACATTCAGTCTATAGCATTTCCATAACCTTAAAACAGTGGCCACGTTAAGGAAATTTAGCATGGATGCTGTTTATCTAATCCACAGTCTATAGTCTAATTGTGTTACTGTCCCCAGTAATGTCCCTTTCAGCCCATATGCCCATCCCATCTAGAATCCATGCCTGAATCACATCCAATTACCATGTTTCTAGGTAAAGATTTTAACCCAGTTTCAATTACCAAGGATCTCAAAATCCCTTTCAGCTCTGGTTATACATTACCGATTTGGATCCAGACAACTGATGTGAATGCAGATGTGGTTTATTGACACTAACAGGAAGAAAGATTTCCCGTATCCTCCATCATTCCAGGCTTGAGAAAAGTGGGCTATGTAGGTCTCTACCTTCTACCTTTATGAATTTGGACACTACTTTCTAGAAGAAAGAATAACCCATTTATCCCTTTAGGGTATAGTTTTCATCCGGGTCTTCACCGGATCTGTGGGCATCTTTGCCTTCACTCTGATGTGCATTGACTTCTTTCCAAGGGGACCGTGCCTGATGTGGGCAGAGGAACTGGAGAAGCGAACAGAAGACTTTAAAGGAGAACTCCCTGTTTTGTGAAGGCAAATGCCCTAGTTGAAATGGTATTCTTTAGGGCTAAGATTCTGAGGTCAGAACAGAAGCATAGACTGTCCTTTTGTAGGAATGACCTTATAGTGGATAGCGAGGGGGAGGCTCCTTCTGTCCTAGGGGGAGCATTTCCTTCTTCAACACTACACCCACCACACTTGCCCGTCTGCATGGGTCTCTTTCCCCAAAGAAGAGGAAAGGTGTGAAAGCAGGAAGGAAAGCAAACTCTGCCCTACGGTGGGGTTGCCCGGTTGTCGTGGGACTTGACACTGTTCTCTTGCTGAACTCCTTTCTGCCCTGGTCATCCTGAGGGCCTTGAGCCTGGTGTTAAAACTCCTTCCTGTCCTTAATCTTTTATCACAGCCTCATCACCCTCCCTCAGACTGTCCACAGGACCACCCTTTTTATCTTGGTCTCCTTAAATTCTAGATCTCCTTCTACCCTCCCTCCCTCCCTTCCTCCCCTCTCTCTCTATACATACATATATATATATATATATACATACACACATATATATAGTATAGATGGATAGATATATATACCTATATCTATAAGTTATGAATATATGATATAAACTATTGTATATGTGTTTATGAGTGTCTTTAGCACAATTCATCCTCAGAGTCAGATTACTTTAGTTTGGGACCAACCCACGAGTGCTCAGGGACTGTTTTTGGTTCCGTGCTAAGGAGTAAGGCCTGGCAGTGCTCTGGAGACCATCTTTGGTGGAGGTGGGGGTGAAACTGGCACGCAAGGCAAGTAAGTGCCTGAACCACTGAACTATCCCTCTGGCCCCCCATGTCAGATTATTTTGACGTAGAGGTTATGCCGGTATATTGATTTAGCTATCACTTCAATGGGCTGGGATGGTTACCAAACGATATAAACTGGTTGCTCCCAGAAAAGTCGTGCCAAATTTCAGAACACTTCCTGATAACTATTCCTATTCCTAGTCACTCTCCCTTTTTTTTTTTATAACTGATTGCGTTTCTATGACCTTCAGCAGACAAGACCTTCTAGATTGACATGTTCGTGGTGAGTCTACATGAATATTTTTATTAGACTGAATTTAACAAGCTAGATAAACCAAAACAATTTTAAAACGCTGTCAAGTTTCTGGCATAAAGACCTATCTATTATTGTTTATGTTTACAAAGCGTATTCAAGTGTTGCAGTATTCCAAACAAATAGCTGAAAGAAAACCTTTGCATTTGGAGTTTGGGTATTATTGATGGTGAAGGCCAAGCTAAAAAGTCAAACCGCTTTCGGACAGTGGTGGATAGTTTCAGACATTGCAGTACTCCTATTTTTGCTTGCAAGTTTTTCCTCCCAAGAACTGCTGCAGGCTGAAATTCACATCTGTCATTTCCCTCCCTGTCTCCTCGGTGCTGTCTGTAAGCAGCGGGTGAGTGACAGCCGAGAGAGCCAGATGACTATTGAAGAGAGAAAGCACCTCATCACCGTGAGAGAAGAAGCCTGGAAAACAAAAGGCAAAGGAGCAGCCAACGACTCCACGCAGTTCACCGTGGCTGGCAGGATGGTGAAGAAAGGTCAGTGTGGGTGGGCTCTGTGCATGTCTGCGCGTGCGCGCGCCTGTCTGCTGGCGTGCACATGCACCGTGGTCCATTCGGTGCCGGGGACAATAGGTCTATCGTAAAAAAAAATAGTCTTTTTAATTCTTACTCTTACTGAATTTACATAAACATTGGGGAAGTGGGTAATTTATATAAGCTCTTCTTTCTGAAAACGTTTTCTTCATAAAGAGGGTCGCAATAAGAGGCATAAGTCAATTTTTCACATTTGAGAACTTGGCCCTTTGGAAATTGAGCTTTGATTTCCAAAGCAATTGTGAATCTCATTCCTTCCCCATAAATACCTTTGTTATGTCCATTTGCTTGCCATCTGGCAATCAGTTAAGTCAAAGAATAATCTTTCTCGATGAAAGAGTTTAACTTCTCTCAACTCTAGGGTCATTTCCTAGGTCCATTTCTGAGATACTGAGAGTTCTCTGGCTTACAATGCCCAATTTCCACATAAATTTTGTTAAATGTCTAAAAGATGTATCCAAGTCCAAGAAAATGAACTCTCTCAGCCGATGGTCAGTTTTCTGCCTTTGACTTCTTCTTAGTACTCGCTTTGGAACTTATCTCCAAAGATTTATGAAATTGAGTGGCATCACTGATTTTGTAAAATCACCAAAGAGAGCTTTCAGGGTCTGTGTCCTGTAGGAAAATGGTCAATGTCTAAACCCCACCTACATGCACATATCTTTATTTTCTAAACTATTTTCCAGCAAAATTCACAAATGGTGGAAAAGGTTTTCACATTATTCAGCCTTCTGAGTTTATTTCCCTCTTCTCAAACCTTTTAGGATCCTCCCCTTTTAAATAGATCTGACATCATAGGATCTTAAATATTTGCAGGAGGATGAAAGGGAAACTTCTTAGATTGCAATTCTCTTAAATCTTGGTGGAAGAATTCTTTCTAATAAATCTATTGTTAACTAATCACAGAACTGTTGGAAAACTCCGGTATTCCATTTTCACAGAATGAAGTAGAATTTACTGTTCTCTTGTCCAAATAACAGAGCTGTACGATCATGTTAAAATACTCTTAAGAGGAACCCCATCCCTGTTTTTGCTCATAAAAGCAGGCCCTCAGGTGGTAACATTAGTTAAATAAAACTCAAGATGAGAACTTGAACCAGAACTCATATCTTGCAACTTCTTCTGATTTTATAATCTAATGACTTAACTCTTTTTTAACCCCCTGCCATCTTAAAAACAAGCATTTTAAAAATCTTCAACTCTCTCTCTCTCTCTCTCTCTCTCTCTCTCTCTCTCTCTCTCTCTCTCTCTCTCTCTCTCTCTCTCTCTCTCTCACACACACACACACACACACACACACACAAGTAATCAATGCTGGAGGTTTTGGTTTTCTCTTGCAGTTTTAGAACCCAGCCAGAGAAGCACCATCCCTTAGTGGATAAATTTACTTTTGCAGTTTCCCCATATAAATCAAATATCTTTTCTTAATGGTGCTAGGTAGCTGGCTTGGGAAATCATTTCCCTGCATTTTCAATCTAATATAAGAACTGCATCCTCTTTTTCTAGTATTTGCTACAACCTACTAGCTTAAATGCTTCGAGTCACCACCCAGTTTTGATTCATAGTAATTTGGCATTCCATTTAGACTCACTGCAGAATGAAATAGTCTCAATCAGTACCACACCACAGAGACTTCCTGTCTCATCAGGTTATGACGAGGAGTTTCTACTTACCTACAAGTTACCCTGAGGCAAGCTGTACCATCATTTTCATTCTGTTGCCCCCCAAAACACTATAATCTCTCTCACCTGCCCTAGAACTTCCTTCATTTTTTTATATGTTCCTAGATTCTGTGAGTTGGCACCCCACACATTGGTTTGTGTGATGTGACAGGGTTTTCCTGGAAGAAATAAAGAGGTTTGAGAATATTGCCAAGAGAGTTAGTGACTGGTTATTATTGCACGTAGAAGTCATTGAAAAAGAGGGACACAAATGCTTTGTTTTAACATTGTGCGATTTGACTCCTTCTGCCCTCTCCCAGCAGACAAGTTCTCTCTGCCAAGAAGGATGCCCCACCTCCCAGAGCCCTCCTGCATGCCCCTGCCTCAGGGGGCAGCAGGGGGCACCCTGGCAATGCTGAAGGCCAAGTTTCCTGCTTGTCTTCTGAGCCAGGCTTGTGTGTTGGCTTCAGAGTCAAGAACTTGGTACTAGCGAACTGTTCAATTTCTCATTGTGGCTTACTTGTGATGCTGGCATTTACTTATCTTTCCTGAAGATAAACTCATTTACAGAAGAAAATCTTTGCCAATATGATAACTCTAATGAATATGGACTGACATCATCAAACAGATATATGAGTATATTGAGAATTATGCGTATAGTTTCACCTGACTTTTAAATCCTATTTTTTCCCCTTAAAATGTTTATCTATGAAGGGCTGGAGAAATAAGTATAGCAGTTAGGGCATTTAACTTGCATGTGGCTGACCCGGGTTTGATCCCTCACATCCCATAAGGTCCCTAAAGCACTACCAAGAGTAATTCCTGTGTGCAGAGCCAGTAGTAACCCACAGCATCACTGGGTATTGCCCCCAAAAACAAAATATTTTTATCTATGATACATATCTATGGTATCCAACTCATGAAAAGAAACAAAATCATTCTTTTTTTAATGTTACTGACATATATTCTTTTGATGGTCTGCAAGAAATGCTTAAAGTGGCAACATCTTCAAGAGACTTCATAGTTATTGCAATCAAGTACAAAGAATACTAATACCTGATTTGTTCTTTATAAATGCACCAATTTCCTTTCCAATCCCTTCTACATAAAGAAAAGCAGTCACTTTTTTTTAATCAAGTTTTTTTGATCTAGCCAGATAACCTCTTTGTACTGAAATTTCTTTGTTTTTTTTTCCCTTTCCTATCTCCCTTGCCACTTGTACTTTTAAATAAATATTCTACATTCTCAATAAGTAGTTACCAAAAATGTATATTCCATTCCCAGCTACCCTGCAAAACAGATATGGCCTCCCAGCAATCTGAAATGACTTTAAACGTTCGCTCTTCTGTGTCTTTCCTATAACAGGGGAGCACTCCTGAGATTATGGCTCAGTAGAACCCCATTCTGAGTGACACCCTCAGGGGCCAGACTTTGCCAAGCTCACTGTGGCCCAGTGGAGGTCTCCAGTGCCAGGCCACTCGCCCATTCACTGTGGTCCAGCTTACTCTCCACTTCTCTCTGGGAGATGGGGTGCTGGCGGATGGTGCAAATATGCTTTCTTCCCCACTCTCTCCACCTCTCAGAGCGCCTTCAAAGCTCATAACTCGTGTCCACAGACATTCTGATCACCACAAACACTATCTTCGTCTCCATGGCACAGACACGTTTCTCATGCATCTTCATGTTCACCATAGAAGGGACAGTCCGTTCGCCAATGCAGCTCCTAGGACAGTAAAATCTGGTCTGCCTTTGCCATTGTCTTATCAGGTCAAGGTACTTGCCAAATACACGTTTAGATGTGCCCACAGGCGTGCTTGTGGGTTAATTGTGGGTACAGCTTGTTGCGAGATTTGAGACTAATGGAGGAGATCCAGCAATTTTCCAGAAATGATCCTTAGATGCTAAAGAGCCCCTTTGTTTGTTCTGCAGGCTTGGCATCCCCCACGGCCATAACTCCTGTCTCATCCCCACTTTGCAACAAAACCAGGGGCACCACGCCAGTTTCCAAACCCCTGGAAGGTAAGTCACCAATGTGTGCGGGATGCCAGTGGGTCTCGGATCAGAAAAGTCCCTTAGTGGCTCTTTCTCATTGATGGTTTTTACTCGTCTAGACATTGAGGCCAGACCAGACATGCAGTTAGAGTCAGATCTGAAGTTGGACAGGCTGGAAACTTTCCTGAGAAGGTTGAATAACAAAGGTATGTTCCAGAAGCTTGGGGGATGCCATGGTTTTGATGCTTCCTGTTTCCATGGTTACCGGGATTCCTGTTTCATGGAATAGCTGAGGACCTTGGGAAATCCACTCCTCTCTCAGAATGTTTCTAATACTTTTTCCTCCTCTCTCAAATTATCTTCTATATGACGTTGCCAGTTTATACTCCTAGCATTGCTTTCATTATATTTTTTTAAATAGTCATTGACCAAGAGTGGGTGAATTAGAGATAGTGCAGTGACTTACGGAGCCTTGTCTTGGATTTTGCTGAACCTAGTTCAAATCCCATGCATCGCCTATGGTTCCCTGAGCATCACCGGAAGCCACTTTTTGGGCACAGAACCAGAAACAACCCTTGTGCTATGGCCAGAGCAATAGTACTGTGGGCAGGGTATTGGCCTTACATGAGACTGACCCAGTTCAATCCCTGGCATCCAATATGGTCCTCCTGGGCACAGAGCCAGGAGTAATCTTTAAACACTGCCGGCTATGGACAAAAACAAAACAAAGCATAAAAGAAACTAAAAATACTTATGCACTTGCGGGTAAAAATACTTATGTATGTGGGCTCAAAACAAAACTAACAGAGGCCAGAGAGCATAGCAGGTAAGAATGCTTACCTTTCATGCAGCCAACCAGGGTTCAGTTTTTAGCATCACAAATGGTCCCCTGATCAATACCAGGAGTGATCCCTGAGCACAGAGTCAGGAATAAGCCCTGAGCACTGGTGGATGTGGCTCAAAAAACCAAAATCAAAGCAAAACAAACAAAAGACTGGGTGGATTACCAAATTCTGATTCCCCTGATATTATGCTAAACTGGGAACTCTCAAGAACATCCTTCGCTAGATATAAAAACTGTTTGGAGTGGATGCCATCTAGCCAAGCTCTTGACCTCTATAATTTTACTTTTTAACCTTGAATGCAGATCATTATACTTACAAAGGTAATGTGATCTTGGATCTATGGAACTTAGTAAAAAGTAACTGTTGTTACTTTCTAATAAGCCAGTGGTTGATATTATATCATATTATTGCAAGTCACTTCCTACAAAAAAATTCTGATAAAAATATTAGAAAAATATTTCATTATAAAAGTCAATAATGTGTATAAAATAAAAGAATAAGATGCCTAAATATCCTCACCCCTTAATAAAGACACCCAGATCTTGAAAAACTAATTACTGATTCCTAGAAATCCTTACTATTGACAGGGACTTCTAACAAATAGCCCTGTCATACCATAAATAAACAAGTGAAATATAAAAATGGGACCCCTGTCAAAATAGAACAATCTTTAAACTCTTTCCTTTATGGATACTTTTTTGTAGCATTTTCAGTGGATTTTATAACAAACAATACAAAATATGTTGTTTCAGTTCTGCTTTGGGACAGGGATTGGGGTTTGGGATGGAAACATCCCAAATGTGGTGGGGAGGTGTAATGGTGGTGTTCCATTTGAATATTAAATGGAATCAAATATTTTGAACTACCTTATAAAATAAAAGAAAAAGTTGAAAAGGAATATATGGAGCCTTGTAATGCAAGAAACAGGAAGAACTCAAAGTGTATTGCACATGTAATAAATAATCATAAGACATCATATAATAGCCATTTTGCCAGGATTCCATAAATAAATCCAGCCTGCCACCTGTTTTTGTACATAAAGTTTTATTGAAACACCATCAAACCCACTAGCTCACATGCTGTCAGATGTCGCTTGTGCACACAACAGCAGTTGAACAGATACCATCCTGGCCAGTGGCCTCCCAGACAAAGCCAAAAATATGTCCAATGTGGTCCTTTGCCAAAAAAAAGTCTGTGCTAACCCCCATCTAAACCCGCCTGCGGTAGAGAGGAGCAAGTCCAGACATGTTCCATGGACAGGGCACTGAGGTAGGGCTCCCTCCCCACCTCCATTCAGGGTACAAACTTGGTTTTGAGGGATCCCTTTCAGAAGAAGGCCAGGAAGGAAACATTCTTACACTGCCCCCACCCCGACCCATCCGAGCCCCTCACAGCCTCACTCTCAGGCTTACTTGTTCCTGGAACCTACAGGAAAAATTGCTTTTAGGATAATATGAAGTGGATATTCAATATTAGTCTCATACTTTTTTTTTAATTATCCAATACCCAAGGCCAGGGAAATGGGGGGCCAGGAGGACTGGTCAGTGGTTGGAAGCTTACCACAAGTGTGTGGGAAAACAAAGGGCAGTTAGAGTAGAGAAGGGACCAGTGTGACAATACTAGTTGAAAATAATCACTTTGAAGAGGAATTGAGTGTTGGAAGTAGGAAAAGGGATATACATGATGACCTTTCAGTATCTGTACTGCAAACCAAAATGCCCAAAAGGGGAGTAGGAGAGAGAGAGACAGAGATAGAGAGACAGACGGACAGACAGACAGAGAGGAAAGAAAGAGAGAAAAAAAAAAGTAGCTGCCATGGGGAAGTGGGTGTAAGGGAAACTGGGGACATTGTGGGAAATGTACATTCGTGAAGGGACAGATGTTGGAACAGATGACTGAACCTAATCATGAAGAACCTTGTAACTGTGTATCTCACTCTGGTTCAATTTTTAAAAAATTAATTTAGAAATATATGTGTATATATATTTACATGTATATGTTATATATTTTACATACATATGTGAAAAATAATGCAAAGTGTCATGGGAGGAACGTTCTTCCACAAATCTTTTGTGTGTGTATGTTTGTTGATAGTGGCAGGGATGCAAGAAACAATCCTCACGGTCACCGGTAAATCTGTTAAGGAGGTGATGAAACTAGACGACGATGAAACCTTTGCCAAATTTTACCGCAGCGTGGATTGTGCAGGGTTACGAAGTTCAGTGTCACTCGATGAGGATTTCGACGTCATTCTCGACTCCTGTGCACCCAAGTGAGTCCTTCCATTTCCTCCCCTGGGCTCCTTGACCTGCTAACTTCGGGACCTCTTTTCATGCCTCATCTCGTGCACTCAGACCTTCTGACAGCCAGACCATGGGCCCTAGAGTGGGGCCGAAGCTATGGGGAGAGATTTGACTCATGGGCAATGGTGCTCTCAGGCACAAAGTTGGCAATATAGCCTGTGCCTGGCATATTTGCTCCCTTCCAGAAAAATCCTATATTCATTTTTGACATCATTTTCTTGGCAAGTCTTTGGTGACTGATTTAACAGAGCCTTCTGTCTTTCCATTATGCTAAATGCCTTCTCCTACGTGTGAAAGAGATTTGAATCACCCGGAGTCAGTATCACAAACCTGAAAATGAATTAAACCTTCGACTTGGCTTTCTGTGATGTGCAAGGGTCTCTCTGCATGCAGTTCACCTGGTATTATGGTGCTCTCTTCTCTTCAAATAAGAATGTGACTAAATCACTTAATAAAAGTGTGGATAGTGTTAGAATTTTATTTGAGGGCAAATGCCAGAAAAAACATCCTAGTTGCACTGATTTCAGCAAAGGACAGTTGTGGAGGTTGGACGGGTTCCCGCATTCAAAAATGCAGGAGTGAGCCTGCATTCTCAGGGTAGGCCCAGCCCTCGCAGCATCTCTGGGCTTCTCTAAGTTCACCCCCAGCGCAACCAGGGGAAGGGAAGGTGCTGATGGGCCAGAGCTTCAGGGCCAAGGGGAAGGCAAAAAGTGGGGTGTGGCAGTTCCCTCAAAGTGAAATCATGAGGTTTCTTGGAGAGGCAGGAGAGAATAAGCCCAAGCCTACAGCTCTCGCCACCATATTTATCATTTCTTTGTTTTGTTTTGTGGCATCACTTGGTGGTGCTCAGGGCTTGCTCCTGATTTTGACCTCAGGAGGCACTCCTGGTGGTGCTTAGGAGACCATACAGGGTGTTGGGGATCAAACCAGGTTGGCCTGTGCAAGGCAAGCACCCTACCACTGTACTATCTCTTTGCCACCCCCCCCCTTATTTATCATCATGTGTTACAAAATGATCAGAGTGCAGTGTCTTCCAGAAGCCTGTGTTGGTGTTATCAACTTTTACTTCAGCTGTGCCTCAGATATGCTTGCCAATTTCCATTTTTCTTTTAAATTTCTACTGGAAAAAAAAATGAAATTGGCACCACATCTGGTTCGTTGAACCCTGAGCACCACTGGGTAGCCCCCCACACACACCCAAATTTGGCCATTTTACCACATTTAAATAATGTTTTGACAATTTGTATGCAGAGTGATTATACTACCATTTCTTCATCACCCCCTCTGAGAGAGCCCCAGATGTCTCAGCCAGGAACGTTCTCTGAGAAATTTTTGCAGCTAGTTGATGTCTTTCAAGATTTATATGAGTCTCTGGAACAAGGCCAGTAAATGAGCTTACATGGTGGCGGAGGTGGTTCGTCGCCTTTTTGTTGTTTTGTTTGGGGGCCATATCTGGTTGTGCTCAGGGATCACTTCTGGCAGAGTTCAGGGCACCAAATGGGGTGCTGAGGATTGAACCCAGGTCAGTCACATGCAAGGCAAGCACCTTGCCTGCCGTACTCTCTCTCCAGTCCCAGAGCCTCTTTCATTTCAGTGCATTCTACAGTATCTTGGTTACTTTCCCAAGGGAGCAATAAATCAAGATGAGGCTGGTTAGAGGGAAGTTGATGAGGAAAGGGAAAGGAGAAGTTTGGAGGAAAGAGAATTAAATCCAGAGACAGTGGCAACCTGTAAAGTTCCAGGGGCTTGCTGGAGACAGCAGAGGATGGGGGGCTCCTCAAGAGAGAAATGGGACACAGACATGGCTGTGACAAGGCCCAGGAAGTCTCTGCAGAGGTGGATAGAGCTGCTTCGATAGGTCCCAGGCAGGCATTGCCCTGGCCGGAGAGCAGGGCCTGGTGCTGAAATGGACATGCCTCTTCTTTCATCTCCAAGATATTGAGACTTAGTTCAGTGAAGTGGAAGGGGATGGAGGAGTTGTAAGACTTATAATAAAATCTGGAAATAAGGTCGCATGGGGTGTGGAGACCCAGGGGAGAGAGCTATAGTAAGCCAGATGATGTGGAGGGCCACAGACTGAGGCCAGCCCCGATTTCCTTTTCAGGCTGACCTCTTCCGTGGCAGAACACAAGCGAGCAGTTAGGCCCAAACGCCGGGTTCAGTCTTCCAGAAACCCCTTGAAAATGCTGGCAGCGAGAGAAGATCTGCTTCAGGAATATACTGAGCAGAGGTTAAATGTGGCCTTCATGGAGTCAAAGAGGATGAAAGTCGAAAAGAGTGAGTATCTGGAACCATCTCCTTGCTTCTGGGTGAGGAGCTGGTGCTCTGATGAAAGTTGGCTCCTTTCTCTGCCTGGCAGAGCTCAGTTCTGGGTATTCAGAAGCTACACCTTAAGCAATAATGAGTTAGTGTGTGCACACACATCCTATCCTTGCAATTTTAGGGCATTTCCTAAATCCATAGCACAGAACAAACACCTCTGGTTAACACAAATTACTTGCTTTGTTGAGTTTTCCTTCAGAAGGCTGGAGGAGAGGCTGAGGAGATGGCTTCAAGGGCTGGGACAGGGGCTGGGCATACAGAGACTCCACGTTTGATCCCCAGCACCCTGAGTAGTACAGGGTGTCGCCTTAATGACCCTAAACACTGCTGGGCCCAAGCAGCACCATCCACAGTACAGGCCCAATCATAGAACATTCTAGTCTACCTGGCTAGGAAAAATAACCCTGGAGTCATCCCTAGGTCTCCTAATCATTTCTCAAGAGTCCCTCCCCAATCAACACACCCAAATAAAAATAAGAATTTGGGGGCAAATGTTGTTTCTGGGCTTTGTGATTCAAACCATTTTCCACTCTCTCAAGCCTTCTTTGGTGCAAATCATTTATGCTTTCACAGGACAATGTCCTAAGTTACTGCTTTTCCTAAGCCTCGGTGTTTATGTTAATAATATATCAACCAGTGCTTTTCAATATCTTTTTGATTGGGTCCCCAGATTTGGGATAAGGGTTGTGTAGAGTGTGAGGAGGTGGATGAGGGCATGAATGGAGAATGAGGAGGTATTAGAATCCAGCCCCTGTGTCCCATGTCAGGCTAAACTAACCTGTTTTGCATTCATTGGCCCAAGAATGTGGGCTCCATGGTTCTGAAATAGTGGGATGGGGGGAAATGATCATAGCATGCAAATTAGGCTGTGTTTGCATATTCTTACTGTTTCCTATAGCACTCATAAAACTATTTCCACTAAAGTTTTTCTTAGAACTTTAGTATTTGTATATGAAGTGATTGAGTTTTTTATCATAAGTGGTTTACTAGTAGTTTCCTAAAATATATTTCAAAATCACCATGTCCCACCAATTGCCAGGTTTCAACAGTGTGAGATCCTAATCCCAGCAAAATAATTTTCTGAACTTTCCAACTTACATTTTAAAATAAGAAGCAATGCGTTGGAGAAATAAAGGTTTATTGGAGCAAATTTTACAGACTTTTATTCAACCTTTGTTTTTAGGGGTGTGAGGGTGACTTTGTGACGACTGACACATGCTCATTGGCCCACACAGAACCCCCCAGCATCTTATCACCCTCTTAAATCTGAGGGCAACAATCTCAAGAGATCGTCTAGTTGGTCACTTTGCCTCCAGAAAAGCAAGTTTAGTAATCCATCCCATACAGAGTGTTTTGCTACATGTAAAGACTCTTGGTAAAAGGCAGCTCTTGGTGCTCCTGTGGGAAAACATTCTTCACATCTACCTACTGTAAAGTAAACACTAGCAATTGCAGTGCCATTGCAGGGATTAAGTCCAGCTCCAGGTTGGATCTCAAAGTAGCTAGTCCCCATTGTGACCTCTGACCTCTGCGTGGCAGTGGGTGCAGCACTTGTCTATAAACTGTTTTATAACTCCCAGGTGTAAACTTTGTCACTTCACTGGAACCTCTTGCTTCCCCTGACTTGTGTCTCCCTTTCTCAACCCCCACCCAGTGTCTTCCAACTCCAACTTCTCCGAAGTGACTCTGGCCGGCCTAGCCAGTAAGGAAAACTTCAGCAACGTTAGTCTGCGCAGCGTCAACCTGACGGAGCAGAATTCAAACAACAGCGCAGTGCCCTACAAGAAGCTGATGCTGCTACAGATTAAAGGTGGGTGGAGGCAGTCGGGGTGGGGGAATTTTGCACTGCGCAGGAGTTTGAGTCAATAGCCTCCAGAAGTCCCATCAGCCCCTTCGTGGTCAAGGATGTGTGCTTTTCGAAAACCAATGATTAGGTACTGGCCTGCCTCTTCTGTGAGTTTCACAGAATCCCAGGAGGCGTGAGGCATACCAGTCTAGTGAGGAAGTACAGCTGTGCTCAGAGGATAGTTCATAGCTTGTCTGGGGCCACCTCAGCTGCTGAATGGCAGAGCTGTATTTGAACTCAGGTCTTCCAGAACCCCAACTTTTTCTCTCTTCCCCTCACCTTCTGACCTCTACCCTGATGCTTTGGGTCCTCCTCATTGAGATGATACCTGTGGAAGCTGGCCTAGAGCCCTGTTCTCAGAGATGAATCATGGGAAAGCAGAGGCAAATGAAGGCATCCTGGCTCTCACTCCTCGTCATAGCAGGGGGTCCCTGACCAGCCAGGAGAGAAGCTTTGGGCTGTGAGGAGAAACTTAGCTGCCTCAGGTTGCCACAGTTTTAGATAAATCAAGAGAGGGAAGAATGGAAATCCCTCTACTTCCGTGACAGGTTTCCAGTGTATTTCTACACAATGCTCTTGGAGAGATAGTACATGGATTAAAAGTCTTTGTTTTTAGAAATATATATATTAACAACTGCTTTCTTTTTATTCTTTTATTAAATCACCATTAGATAAATTTATAAAGTTGTCCATGATTCGGTTTCAGTCATGCAAGAGCCCAACACCCATCCCTTCACTAGTGTACATTTCCTGACACCAATGTCCCCAATTTCCCTAGTTCCACCCCTCACAAGATTAACTCTTGCCTTGCATTCGGCCAACCCCACTTCAATTCCCAGCACCATGTATGGTCTGCCAGCACTGCCAGGATAGATATCTGAGACAAAGCCAGGAATAAGCCCTGAGTACCACTGGGTATGACCCAAAACACCTTCTCCCCCCCCAAAAAAAAAGGCAAGTGACAAATGCAGATCACCATGCTGCACTCCCCATGCTTGACCCAGCCGCTAGGCCCTCAATGTGATTGATGAATGAGTTAAACCAGCACTCAGGAGCAGATATAGGAAATAAGGCAAGCTGGCGCTTCCCCCGAGCCCTCTCAAGACTCTGCTGCTGTGGGGAGCTAGAGAGATAGCATGAGAATAAGGTGCTTGCCTGATCCAGCTCTCATCCCACATATAGTCTCCTGAGCCCCTGCTAGGAGCAATCTCTGAGCACAGATCTTGAGCACTGCTGGATGTGGCCCAGCCCCTACTCCAAATTTCAAAATATATATATATATATATATATATATATATATATATTTAATTGAATGACTGTGAGATACAAAGCTTTCATGATTCAGTTTTAGTCATACAGTGTTCCAACATCCATCCCTCCACCAGTGTACATTTCCCACCACCAATTTTCCCATATCCCTCCTGACATATATGTCACTGTCACTGTCATCCCGTTGCTCATCAATTTGCTCAAGCAGGCACCAGTAACATCACTATTGTGAGACTTGTTACTGTTTTTGGCATATTGAATATGCCACGGGTAGCTTGCCAGGCTCTGCCATGCAGGCAAGATATTCTTGGTAGCTTGCTGGGTTCTCTGAGAGATGTGGAGGAATCAAACCCGGGTCAGCCGCATGCAAGGCACATGCCCTGCCGCTGTGCTTTCGCTCCAGCCTGACATATAATATAATATATATACGTATAATATATATGGGTTTTTTCTTAACTCTACTATGGTGGAAAGTGAAAACCCCAAAGAAGCACAGGCCATGTGACGCATGCCCTGCCCAGCTGCTTGACTAGCAGAAAGGATTAGACATGGCAGGTGGGGAGGGAAAGAGGCAGATGTGCTCGCTTTCCTGGAGAGGGCGCCTTCGTCCTCTCTGTGTGCTGGTCAGGGACACTGGCAATGGCCCCGGACACACAGTGATGTCTGGGAAAGCACTGGGCCAGTCATCAGTCCCCCTGCTTGCCTCTTGGGAATGAGCTTGAGTCAGCCAGACTCCTGTCCTCCCTGCATCAGCTGAGGGGTGCTCGCTGGTCCATGCAGTGGGAAGAATCGCCCTCCCTGAAAAGACAGTGAATCTAGTATGGCCACCCCTGCTTTTTTTTTGAGGGGGCTGTTTGCTTGCAGGATTGTTTTCCATCCTTTGATTTTTAGTCTGTGTTTGTTCCGGCTATTCAGATGTGTTTCTTGTAGGCAGCAGAAGGTTGGGTTTAGTTTCCGAATCCATTTTGCCACTCTATGCCTCTTGATTGGTGCATTTAGCCCGTTAACATTAAGAGAGATTATTGTCATTGGATTTTGTGCCATTTTTCTGTAGGGTTTGTTGTTCTTATAGGTCTTTTTCCTTGTCTTATAGTAGCCCTTTGAGTCCTTCTTTTAAATTTGGTCTTGAGTCTATGAAGTTCCTGAGCTGTTGCTTGTCCATGAAATAATGTATGGTTCCTTCAAGTTTAACTGAGAGTTTAGCCGGGTAGAGTATTCTTGGTGAGGCATTCATTTCATGAAGTTTTTTCACTATATCCCACCATTGTCTTCGGGCTTGGAGGGTTTCTTCTGATAGGTCTGCTGTGAATCTAAGGGGTGCACCTTTGTATATGATCTCCTTCTTTGATCTTGCTGCTTGCAGTATTGTGTCTCTATCCACGGCATCCATCATTCTGACTATGATATGCCTTGGGGATTTTCTATTTGGGTCCCTTTTAGCTGGCACCCTTCGGACTCCTTGTATCTGGATGTCCACATTCTCTAGCTCTGGGAATTTTTTAGCAATGATGTCTTTAATGGTGTTTTTTTCATTGGGATTGGTTCAATTCTCAAAAAACTTGAGGTTGAGCTCCCATTTGACCCAGCAATACCACTGCTGGGAATATATCCCAGAAAAGCCAAAAAGTATAGTCGAAGTGACATATGCACTTATATATTCACCGCAGCACTGTTTACAATAGGCAGAATCTGGAAAAAACCCGAGTGCCCTAGAACAGATGACTGGTTGAAGAAACTCTGGTACATATATACAATGGAATACTATGCAGCTGTTAGAAAAAATGAGGTCATGACGTTTGCATATAAGTGGATCTACATGGAAAGTATCATGCTAAGTGAAATGAGTCAGAAAGAGAGAGACAGACATAGAAAGATTGCACTCATCTGTGGAATATAGAATAATAGACTATAAGACGAACACCCAAGAATAGTAGAAATAAGTACCAGGAGGTTGTCACCATGGCTTGGAGGCTGTTCTCTTATCCTGGGCAACTCAGAGAAGGGAACAGCAAGTAAAATGTGGTTGTTGGTCATGTGGGGGAAAGATGATGCGGGCCAAATATAGACTAGAGACTGAACGCAATGGCCACTCAACACCTTTATTGCAAACCACAACACCTAATCAGAGAGAGAGAACAAAAGGGAATACCCTGCCATAGTGGCAGTGTGGGGTGGGGGGAGACGGGACTGGGAAGGGGGGGTGGGATGTTGGGTTTACTGGTGGTGGAGAATGGGCACTGGTGAAGGGATGGGTTATCAAACTTTGTAAGGGAGAAACATGAGCACAAAAATGTACAAATCTGTAACTGTACCCTCACGTTGACTCACTAATTAAAAATAAACTATAAAAAAAAAAAAAATAAAAAAAAAAGAAAGTTATATTAATTCTTATAAAATATTGTGTTGTGAAGGGGTGAGAGAATTTGAATGCATTGGAAAGAAGCTTAATAAAAAGATATTAACATGTTTAAAAAAAAAAAAAAAAGAAAAGACAGTGAATCTCTGCCTCGCGTTCAGGAAGAAGACACGTGCAGACGAGACTGGTGGAACCTCGCGCCTCATCGCTGAACAGCGGGGACTGCTTCCTTCTGCTGTCCCCCCACTTCTGCTTCCTGTGGGTCGGAGAGTTTGCGAATGTCATAGAAAAGGCAAAGGTGGGTATCTGAAAAATGAAATACTTTCATTCGGCCGCTCCTTTAGATACCCATAGAATGTTCTACCAGTTGCCTCTGGTCATGATGGCACTTCTCCAATGCCTGGTGCGGCATTGTCTCACAAAAGCTTTGGTTGGGTGCTGAGGTGGGGTGTTGAAACGGTAGGACCTCCAGTGTTTCTGTCTTGGATCTGTTTTACTCCCATGGAAGCAAGGAGCCAATGTGCCTCTGTCAATCTTCTTATCCCAGTTGCCAGCAAAATTCTTCTGCAGACCTATTGAATATGAATCTCAGGGAGAAAAGCCAAGACAATGGGTATTTTTTTTAAAAAAATGTATAAATGCTCTTTTAAATGGAAGGATATTTATTGCTCTGAAACTGATATACTTGGTCTTCCCATGATACTTTATCAACTGTATTTAAAATACACCCCGCCCCCCTAGGTCCTGCCAGCCCTTTAGGCTCCCCCCACCCCTACCCCCACCCCCATGTCTACTGCCCCCTTTGGTCTCAAGGGTTTTTTCAAACATGGCCATCCTCCTCTCCACTTCAGGTGAGGGGTCTCCACTCAGCCCGGGGCTTGCTTGCTTACCCCAGTAATTGTGTGTCTCATCACCCTCTCCCCTTTGGTTTTAGGCCTCAGAACTTGCCACTTTAATTCAGACCAAGAGAGAGCTTGGTTGTAGAGCAACTTATATCCAAACTATTGAAGAAGGAATTAATACTCACACTCATGCAGCCAAAGACTTCTGGAAACTTCTGGGTGGCCAAGCCAGTTACCAATGTAAGGCCATGCTGTGTTTGGAGAATGAGTGGCATGACTTTAATCACCTTTCTCCTCTGCTTAATGTTTCCAAAACCAACCCTTTGCCAGTGTGACGTAGAGTGCTCTCTTCTTGTCTTACCCCAAAGCTGCTGGAGACCCCAAAGAGGATGAACTATACGAGACAGCCATAATAGAGACAAACTGCATTTACCGCCTGCTGGATGACAAGCTGGTTCCTGATGATGACTTCTGGGGGAAAATCCCAAAATGCTCCCTTCTGCAGTCCAAAGAGGTACACTGCATGGACCCTGCCTTCGCACAGGGCTGCCCATTAATGGCATAGGTACCCCTACAAAATGCCAGCCCGTGTTCACATCAACTGGCATCTTTTTAAGGAATATTTATTTGTGACCTCAAGCCATTACTGCACTCTTAACTATTTCTATGGAATTTAGAATATTGCTCAGAGGAGGGCCAGTTGATCATTAAAGCTATTTTAGGCATAATATAGAGTTTGGAGTTTTGTGGTGGTTTCAGACTTGTTTGTTTTGGAGTTTTTGTTTTGTTTTGCTAATTTTTTCCTGGTATTGTTATTCTTTCTGTACCCATTTGAGAATTGATGTTGTTAACGAAATGTATGCTGGTAATCATTTCACTATATATAAACCATTACAGTGTACCTTAAATTTACAGTGTACTGTACAGCATCATTTATAGTCAATAAAATTTACTCTTCTCCTCTGATTTTTTTAAAGCATTAAAATAAAGTATCTCTCAGTCCTTAAGTTTCAGGATTTATAGATGCCTGTCTGTATAATTTATGGATTTGTCAAATAATGTACTATTTTTTTCCTTCATGAGTAAACATACATTTCTAGCACTGTGAGTACTTCAGTGTTGATGAAAAAAAAGGTTAGGTACAAAAAAATATCTCAAATCCTATTGGGCAAAAATAAATGTATTAAAAAGGAATATTCTAAGTCCTGATGAACTGTACAATACAGTACAAAACTGTACAGTCATTTAAGTGCGGAGTGAAGGCAAGGTCACAGAGAGATAATCAGGAATGATTTTTTAAAACAAGGTGAACTCAGGCATGATTGGGAATAAGTAGTTTTGCATGGCTGGAAATAAATGAAGGAGGAGAGATTATTTTTGGAAGAAAGAATAGAAAATAACATTGGCAGGAGAATGAGAAATACTTTCATTCATGCATATCCCACTGGGTTTGACAATGGGTGTGAGCAAGACACCTTGTGGGTCTTGGAATTATAACAAAAAAATATTGCTGGACTCTAGTGCCTGGCATGTATAAGTAACCAAAGAGGAGAAGTGGGGAGAAGGAAGAGGATGGGAAGACGGAAGATAGCTTGAATAACTCCTAGGAAGCAAAAGTTCAGGTAGTTTGAAAGTTTCAAGGAGGGAACCCTAGCCTAGGACAATGAGCCAGCAATCCCACCCCAGCCCTGGGCAAGGCTACGTTGGTTATGGAATCTTGGGCCCCTTTTGAGTTTGCATAGATTGCTTCAGTATTTTTTTAAATCGGGATGGGGGCGGGTAAGGGAGGTAACACCCAGCAATTATTCCTGGCTGATTCGGGAATCACTGCTGGTGGAGCTTGAGTGACCCTATGGGATGCCCGGGATTGAACCTGGGTCAGCCACATGCAAGGCCAACCCCCTCCCTGCTGTACTATGGCTCCGGCCCCAGCATTGCTTAGCTTGATTGATTTGCTTGATATCTCTCTCTCCTTTGTAGTTAACTGGTTCTGTGCCATTTTCCCAGGTGTTGGTGTTTGATTTTGGCAGTGAGGTTTACGTCTGGCATGGAAAAGAAGTCACCTTAGCACAACGGAAAGTAGCTTTTCAGCTAGCCAAGCACCTGTGGAATGGAACCTTTGACTATGAGAACTGTGACATCAACCCACTGGACCCGGGGGAATGCAATCCGCTGATTCCCAGGTACTCAGGTGGTGCCACCCCTCACAGGCTCCCTCAGCATGCCTCTGACCATGGCTACCACTGCCACTCACCATCGGTTTCCATTTCTATCAGTGACTGCATGGAGTACCGTAATGACACCAGGAGAGCATTTCTTTAGCTTTATCCTATTACTTCTTTATGGAAATCTGACAGATGTCTGTGTTTCATTTAGCTTCTTGAAGTGAACAAATTGTTCCCACACACTGCATTTCAGGTGCAGTCATGGCAGCCAAAAAGCAATTGTTTAAGCAAACTACTTTCTCATCTTGAAAAAGCCTGCCCAGGTCAGAAATTCAGCCACTGATCAAGGTGCAGAGCAATGCATTTCCTCCTAATTTTCCACTTCTCAGCTAATCACTCAAAACCCAGGTGCTATCTTCTATTTGGCCCTGGATGATCTCTATAGTTTCATTTGTTTATTTGTTTGGGGTCTTACCCAGCTGTACTCAGGTCTTACTCCTAGCTCTGTGCTCAGGAATACTTCCTGGCCATTCCCCAGCAACCGTAGGGGTTTCAGGGATGGAACCTGGGTCAGCTGCATTCAAGGCAAGCACCTTACATTCTGTTCCAGTTCTCCATCTCTTTAGGTCTTTCATAGAGATGGGGGACTTGGAAGGGATTAAGCAGATTGAGATAATGGTTGTAGTTTAAAACTTTCCTGCAGTGCATTAGATCAGTGTTCTCAGCCCCTTCCCTCCGTGACCCCTTTTCAGTCTGTTTCCTTCCTATAGCATCCCCATTGACTGGTGATGCCCTGTCATGATCCCCTGTCTCCCTTTTATATGATTTTCACCTGTGGCCCCCTTGAAAAGGCCTAGAGACCCAAAGAGAGTCATAGGACCCCCAGCAACAGCACTGCTGGACTCCACTCCTGTACTCTGTTTCTTTAAGCACTGTCGTGGCTATGTTTTATGTGTCTTTGTTGCCACATAGGTAATTGTGGTTCTTTTCCTCTTCCCCCCAACCCACAGAAAAGGACAGGGGCGGCCAGACTGGGCCATATTTGGGAGGCTTACAGAACACAACGAGACGATTTTGTTCAAAGAGAAGTTTCTTGATTGGACCGAGCTGAAGAAACCCAATGAGAAGAATGTTGGGGAACTTGTCCAACAGAAGGTAGCATTCACTTCTTGGGGTCTTGGTCTGGGTCCCAGCGAAGGGGGGCAGGGTGGGGGCGGGGTGGATGAACCATAAGACCAAAAGCATTCCCGAGTTGGCTTGGGGAGAGCAAGCCCAGCTTCCTTTGGCTCTTGTTGTTGTTTGTGATTTGGGAGCCACACCCAGCAGTGCTCAGGAATCATTCCTGGCAATTTAGGGGACCATATGGGATGCCTGGCATTAAACCTGGGTTGATCATGTGCAAGGCAAGCACTTTACCTGCTGTACTGTCACTCTTGGCCCCTCCTAAGCCTAGTTCACCATGTAATTCTAGGAGACGAACAAAGGCACAGTGGGTGACAAGAAATAGCTGCTGTTGGAGCGATAATACAGCGGGTAGGGCATTTGCCTTGCATGCGGCTGATGAGGGTGTGATCCCTGGCATCCCATATGGTCCTCTGAGCACTGCCAGGAGTAATTCCTGAGTGCAGAGCCAGGAGTGACCCCTGAGCATTTCTGGGTGAGACCCAAAAAAGAAAAATAAAATAAAAGAAGAAGGAGAAGGAGAAGGAGAAGGAGAAGAAGAAGGAGAAAGCGAAGGAGGAGAAACAAACTCAGCTGGGCTGGAAAGAGAAAGAGATACAGGGATAGGGCACTTGCCTTGCATTGGACTGATCCTGGTTCAATCCAAGACACCTCATATGATCCACCCAGAACAGAGCCAGGATTAGTTTTTTAGTGCTTCTATGTGTGGCTGCCTCAAAAAAAAAAAAAAAAAAAAAAAAAAAACCCACCCCCAACGTTTTAAAATGGAATTTAAAAATAAATGTGAAAACCAGTTTCCAGAGCACAAGCCCCTGAGCATGTGTTGCATTGCCCCTAGGAGGAGTCCAGGGCCGATGTGAAGCCATACGATGTGATGCAGATGGTCCCCGTGTCCCAGACCATGGCCAGCACCGTGCTGGACGGGGTGAACGTGGGCCGGGGCTACGGCCTGGTGGAGGGGGAGGACCGCAGGCAGTTTGAGATTGCCATCGCCTCTGTGGACGTCTGGCACATCCTGGAGTTTGACTACAGCAGACTCCCCAAACAGAGCATCGGGCAGTTCCATGAGGGCGACGCGTATGTGGTCAAGTGGAAGTTCACGGTGAGCACCGCAGGTTAGTGAGCATTACGTTTCTTCAGCCCCGCAGACACCGCCCTGCGTGCTGGCTACCCCGTCGTCAGTCTAGCCACTCCTCACCCTGGACATCACCAAGCCCCAGGATGTGTCCAGTTTGGCCTGAAACTTACACAGGAAGTTCCCACCCCAACCCCCTCCCTCCAGTTCCCTGTCCACTGATGTTTTCTGGAAAGCTTGACGAGTTCTCTCCAAGTGATACTTAGTCTGTGGCTAGATGCTGCTTGAAA
Organism: Sorex araneus; assembly: GCF_027595985.1. Lineage (NCBI taxonomy): Eukaryota > Metazoa > Chordata > Mammalia > Eulipotyphla > Soricidae > Sorex > Sorex araneus. The sequence continues at coordinate 51,496,762 of NC_073310.1, read as the reverse complement.
GTGAAGCGAAGCCTATACTGAAACCAAACGGTGCTGTAAAGTCTCAAGCAATGCACACACAAGGATTTATTCTAAATAAAGGAGACTGTTTCCTCTGCAGCCGCACCAGCTGGGCTTGTGGATGTGGTAGAATAAATATATAGTCAGGCTCTTGATGGTTTCTGCCCATGAAATACTCTTTATAGCAAAACACTTAATTATATTCTTTGTGCTAGAGGTGCTGAGGAAGAAGAGTGAGTGAATTAAAGACGGGAATCCCTTTTCCTTGCCAAGAGGGAACTATTGTCCAGGTTTCCCATGGTGTCCTTCATCCCACAGCATTTAGGAAGAGTTTATGTGTCAGTCTGATTTTAAGATTTAGCTCCCAAGATTGTTCCCTTACCTCTGTGTAACCCCTTTGGGATCCAGATGAGATTCCTTCAGGCTGACAGGGAACAGAGACTGATCAAATTCCTACAGACTTACAGTCATTTGATCTCTTTCCTCATTTCACTGTATCACTGTCATCCCATTGTTCGATGATTTACTCAAGTGGGCACCAGTAACGTCTCCATTCCTCCCAGCCCTGAGATTTTAGCAGCCTCTCCTTACTCATCTTTCCCAATGATTGGAGGCTCTTTCAGGGTCAGGGTAATGAGATCTATTGTTACTGTTTTTGGCATATCGAATATGCCACGGGTAGCTTGCCAGGCTCTGCCCGTGCAGGCAGGATAGTCTCTGTAGCTTGCCAGGCTCTCTGAGAGGTATATAGGTATATATATTATATGTATATAATATATATATGTGTGTATGCATATATGTACATATATATATTACTCTCTATGATTTGTTGCCCACTGTCTGAACTCCATCAAATATAGTCTGGTAATTATGGAAAATGGGTAGGAAGTGTCTTATAATGGAGCATGGCAGCAGTTGGGTAATAAAGGTCGGCTGCTGGAGCTGGGTCCCTTAGGGTGGGGAGGGTTCTCGCCTGCCCCCCTCTGGGGTGCCCCGATGATTAACAAGTTAAGAAACAAAAAAAATAAGTCTATTGTGGCCAAAGACATAGTAGAGCAGGTAGTGAGCTTGCCTTGCTGACCCTGATTCAGTGCCCCATATGCACCCCATGTGGTCCCCCAAGCAAGGCCAGAAGTGACCCCTGAGCATAGAATCAGAAGGAAGCCCTGAGCACCACTAGGTGTATCCTCAAAACTCAAACTAATAATAAGTGTCTTAATCAATGAACAGCACTTTCTGGGGACCTAGTCTTTGTGGAGACCGTTTGGCCTCAAAGAAGCAGAGGTTCTCACAGAATGGGCAGGTCGAGCCAGGAGAGCTGACACGAGGCAGTGCTGCCTCCACAGACAGTTGACCTGCCTGCAGAGGGGAAGCCAAACACCAAGGGACTGCACAGACTTTGGTGTCCAGAGCTGCCCTGCTGGGCTCCAACCTGGGGGTCCACCCCAGCCCTGGGGTGGGTGGGATGCCCAGCAGGGCTCCAGTCTGTGTTCTGTGCTCCATTCTCCATTCTTTCTCCATGTGGCCCTTTATCTGTTCTTTCTGGGCCGTGGGGCAGACCCTCCCCCTTGTTGGAAGAAACCAAATCTCATGAAGAAAAATCCGTAGGTCCCAGGGAGCAGTGAGGGGCCAGCACCTGAGACCTTCAGCTCTGCACCCGGAGCCCGGCTTCCTTGCCTGTCTGAGGCTGGACTGTGTCACCTGGAAGAGAGAACTTGTCACGCTCAGCTCACAGTTCAGCCTCACTGGGCATATGTGTGGTTCTCCTGGTGTCTGGCTCGCTGATGCTCTCTGGGCCTGCAACAACTCTCTGCAGCTGTAGTAGCTTAGAGACCATGTTGCGCCGGCTGGAGAGATGACAGGCCTCGACCCCCAGTAAAAGCCGCTCCCGAGTCCTGCTCCCCCTTTGCCCCTCGGACGGGGCAGGTGAGGGAAACACAGGAGAGGATTATTCATGCTGCGGTGTGCTAGCGACAGGGTGCAGTGAGCCATCTGCTGGCTTTCGCCCCTGAATTGTCACCACACAGGTAGAGCGTTTGCCTTGCACGCAGCTGACCGGGTTCGAATCCCAGCATCCCATATGGTCCCCTGAGCACTACCAGGGGTAATTCCTCAGTGCATGAGCCAGGAGTGACCCCTGTGCATCGCCGGGTGTGACAAAAAAAAAACAAAAAACCCAGAAGATCTTACTCGGAAGTCCTGCTGCTACTCTGTGTGTGTGTGTGTGTGTGTGTGTGTGTGTGTGTGCGTGCGCGCGCGCGCGCGCGCGCGTGTTTCCAGGGATCAATCCTAGGGCCACACACATGTAAGGAGAATGCTCTACCATGGAGCTGCTACTCTGGTCCTCAAAACCTTATTGTTCACTAAAGTCAAAAATAAGTAAATAGATGAAAGACTTAGTTGTGTAGAGCATTAAACATGGGTATGTTGACAAAAAGTGTAAGGAAAATGACAGAAAAGTTGGTTTCATGGCATCTTTTCAAAGAAATACAGTTCTGTTTAGGGGGAAAGGCTCAAGTCCATTTTAGGATGATAAAATATAAACAAGGTGATTCAATACACTTACACGGTATTTTTAAAAATTTTATTGGATCACCATAAAATGGTTACAGGCTTTCATGTTTGGGTTACAATCACACAGTAATCAAACACCCATCCCTCCACCAGTGCACATTCCCCACCACCAATATCCCTGGTATACCCCCTTTCGCACCCTTCTCCTGCCTCCATGACAGACAATATTCCCCATACTCTCTCTCTACTTTTGGGCATTATGGATTGCAACACAGACACTGAGAGGTCATCATGTTTGGTCCATTATCTACTTTCGGCATACATCTCCCATCCTGACTGATTCCTCCACCCATCATTTTCTTATGATCCATTCTCTATTCCATCTGCCTTCTCCCCTCAGTTCATGAAGCAGGCTTCCAGCTATGGGGCAATCTGCCTGACCCTTATATCTATTGTCCTTGGGTGTCAGCCTCATGTGATGTCATTGTATACTCCACAAATGAGTGCAGTCCTATGTCTGTCCCTCTCTTTCTGACTCATTTCACTTAGCATGATACTCTCCATGTCTATCCACTTATAAGCAAATTTCATGACTTCATCTCTCCTAACAGCTACGTAGTATTCTATTGTGTAGATGTACCAAAGTTTCTTTAACCAGTCATCTGTTTTAGGGCACTTGGGTTGTTTCTAGATTTTGGCTATTGTGAACAGTGCTGCAATGAACATATAGGTGCAGATGTCATTCCTACTGTGCTTTTTTACATCCTCGGGATATATTCCCAGAAGTGGTATTATGAGGTCATATGGAAGCTCAATTTCTAGTTTTTGAAGGACTGTCCAAATTGTTTTCCAGAAAGGCTGAACCAGTCAGCATTCCCACCAACAGTGAAAGAGCATCCTTTTTTCCACACATCCACGCCAGCACTGGTTGCTTTTGTTCTTTTGAATGTGTGCCAGTTTCTGTGATGTTACACAGTATAATTAAATGCTAGCAAATTTCAAGGTGTATATCAACTGCTGTGGCCTATTTTGAGTATCTCCGTTCCCCATAACCTACTCAACACTCATTTTCACTACTGTGGAGAATGGGATAGCTAATGAAAGACAGGCTTTGGCTTCTCTAAATTAGCAGGAATTTCAGTTGAGTGGCTTCTAAATAATTGATGGTGTTTGCAATATGTTTATTAATGGTTCACTTCACTTGCCTGCTTCACAGAATTGAGGTGGGGTGGTGGAAGAGTAGCTCAACAGGCCAGAGTCATACCCCCTTTACCCATGGACCCCAAACACCACCAAAGGTATCCTTCGATCACTGCAGGTATCCAAAAACAGAAACAGAAAAGTACACAACTTGACTAACAGTATTGTTACAGAAGTTCATTTAGTTCAAATATTTTGTTTCTTTGTCTTTGTTTGGGGGCCATACCCAGCAGTGCTCATCAGGACCTTCTCCTGGCTCCTCTGCTCAGGGGTCTCTCCTGGCAGTGCTCAGGAATGGGGTGATAGAAATCAAACCTGGGTCAACTATGTGCAAGGCAAACTCCCTACCCTCTGTGCTATCTCTCTGGCCTCTCCTCCAAATACTTTTTAAACTATGAAAATCGTTTATGAAAACTCTTACAGTAGAGTCCTTTGCTATAGAGTGCAAAATGAACCATTATGGCCTTTGACCTTTGCAGTTCTTAAAATATGTGTGCTTTCCTCTTACCTTAAACCTCAAACAAGAATGATTTGGTGAATGGGAATGGAGTTCAAAGGAAAGGAGGATAAGAGAATTTGCTGCAGTCATTAATTGTGTGGTGTGGAGATATCAGAGCATCAAAAACCTCTCTGGGTTGGCCCCCACGAAATGCCACCAGCCCTAAGCATCTGAGCATTTCCTGATCTCATTCCTACCTTGTCATTGCCCTGGGGCCCATTCACCCCTCTTGACAAAAGGCCTTCCTTCATTACGGGGTCCTCCCACCATCCCTGTGTGGACTACCACTCTATCCACCTCATATCCCATGCCACATCCATCCTGCCCAATCATACACCCCATGTACCACATGTCGCGCATCTTGCTGGTTTTCCTCATAGGACTTTTTGCTCTGAAATGATCATACAAGGAATGGAGGTGGTGTTTTCTATAGCCCCAGAATCCTGGAGTCCCTGGCACACAATAGATGCTCAAGAAATATTTGTTGTATGGCTAAACAAGGGCTATCTGCAATGAGAAACAGCCTGAAAAGAAACAATTTTGAAATCCTCTCTGAATTGACCACTTGACCAACTAGTTTTGCAGATTGATCTTTGGGAAGATCGCATTTGGGGGTGTTGCTAATACTTGTCCACTTTCTATTTATCCAGACAGTTTAAATGACCAGTCCTTCCTCCTGGCTGCTACCCTGGCAACAGATTATTTAAATCCCAGATTATTGAGTGAAAGTGATATGTCAGCAGTCCATCCCTTTCGGCCTGCCAAAACTTGGAAATTTCAAAGTAGTTTTCTTTTTACTAGAACAGTTTTCACAGACCAATCATTTTTTCCTTTGTGCTTACAGCCGGCCCAGCTGTTGTTTTCCATATCTTTTCTCCACCAGCTAATCTCTTGCCAGAGAATGGTGCAATCTGGAAAGTGCATTTGTGTCGATGGGAGCCGCTGTTTCTGCCTTGGCTGTGTCCTGGTTTCCCGTCACATGGGGTGATCAGCTCCACCCCTCGAACAGCCCACCCTCACCCCCCACCACACACACGCACGCACGCGTGCGCACACACATCTTTTCTTAGAGCATAGGAAGGGAATTTGAATCCTCTTCCTCCAGTTTGGAGGCACAGGATGAGTTCGCAGGAAGAAAAGGAGGGTGTTTTTGTTTAGTTTTGAAAGAATTCATTTTAATATAATTTAGGTAACAGTTTCAATAGTATTAATGTTTATGATTAATAAACTCCACCACCACCAAAGGGCTTACACCTTCCACCAATTTTTTTTAAGTTTTACATCTATTTTATTTTCATAAAAGTAGTTCACAGTAGTTCATTACAGGTAATATTCAAACACCAATCCCACCAAAAAGGAGGTTTTATTCTATCCCACCGATGGGGGGGCGGTGGGGAGCACTTACACCCCCTTGGGTTATATGGATGCCATATAACCCTGGGCCCCAAAGCCATTTCTAGGCTGCTTGTCCTCAGAGACATGAGAAATGAGGGCGGGCATTTGCTCTTCCCTGGACTTGTCAGTTGCTTACGGGCCCTCCGCCATTCTGTGTTCACAGTGGGAAGTCGGCAAAAGGGGGAGCACGCCATCAGGGTAGCCGGCAAAGAGAAGTGCGTCTACTTCTTCTGGCAAGGCCGGCACTCGACTGTGAGTGAGAAGGGCACCTCGGCCCTGATGACGGTGGAGCTGGATGAAGAAAGGGGCGCCCAGGTAGGTCCTCAGCGCATCGAGAGCGGCAGCTTGGTCCCCTAAGGAGGAAGTGGGCAGCAAAGAGCTTCCTCCAGAGCCTTTGGGGCGAGAGGAGCCCCATGGGTGAATGATCCCAGAATTTAGTTGCGGGATGCAATGTGGTCCATCTATTTATCAACAAGAAAAACTCTTCCCCCAACATACATGTGTTTTGTGAACCACTGGAACAAGAACCAAAAACAGAAGCAGCTTAGTTTTCTGATTCGGCATCTCTACATTCAGGCTCTGCCTCAAATATTGTTTCCCTTGGGCAGGATACACCTTTTATGCACACACACACACACACACACACACACACACACACACACACACAGTAGGATCTTAAGCAGAATGTTATATCTACAAATAGTAAAGCAAAACCAGTACAATGAAGGGGGGTTCTTTTAAATTTGCATTTGCTAATAATCAAAGAATTGAAAGGTGAAAAAGAAAAATTGCTCTTTTTGTTTCAGCTACAGTTCATAAGGAGTTGTAGGGACCTGCCTCGGTAAGACGCGACCACTAGTACATGTCTGCTTAGAAGTATGGTGGGAACAACCAGCCTGAAAAGAATTTGAGGCTCCAGAACTGTAAAATGCTCATAAATTGGAATCATTGATCCCTCTTACTCTCACATGACCTCAGGAAATGTCACAGACACATGTAAAAACCCATCTTTCTCTCATCCGCGTTCCTCACAGCAACCCACACAACGGTTTTCAAATCTATCACATCATGGTCAGCCTTTGTTCAGAATGCTGGACTGCAGTCCCAGTTTTCTGCCGGCCCTTGTTGGAATGTTGCGTGTCTGAAACAATTCAATTATGAACAATTTTGTAAATCAAAAAAAAAAAAAATGACAGTAATAAAGTGCATCAGCTAACAACCCTGAGGCCTGAAGGATACAGGCGAGGGCAGGAACTTGCCGAACTTGAGGCTAGTCCTGACCCTGACTTAAATCCCAGCACTGTGTGTGTGTATGGTCCCCCAGCAGAGCCACATGTGGCTCCTGAGCACTGCTGGCTGTGGCCCAAACATTGATAGAGAATTATTTTTAATCTGAGTTTTATTTGGGAAAATTGATGCCCAGCTAACTGTGAGAGGGAGCTGAGGGCTGGAGTTCTCCTTTTATCCCCTCTAGGGGCCTGGGGCCTCTGTTGGTGGGGCCGGGTCTCTGCCTGAAGCACGCCTAACGTTCACAGATGTGCCTCTCACTCGTCCCTATTTCTGTGGGCAGGTCCAGGTTCTCCAGGGCAAGGAGCCCCCCTGTTTCCTGCAGTGTTTCCAGGGGGGCATGGTGGTGCACTCCGGGAGACGGGAAGAAGAGGAAGAAAATGCACAGAGTAAGTCCTTCTCCTGCAGGAATGAGCTGTTTCTCTTCTCCAGGAAGGAATTTTTATAGCCCGGGGCTCTCAGGCTGTCTCTGTTCTCAGAGCTGTGGCTTCACCCCTGAAAGCCTCCTAAAATGCTGGGCCTCATAAATCAGCTTTATGGGGCGCTCAGAAGCCCCACCTCCTCTGGACTCGCCTTGGGAACCCAGCTCTGCCTGCGGGGTGCTGAGAGCCACTGTTCCTCCAAGGCCTGCTCTTGTGAATCTTTCTCAGAAGCGGGAAGGAGAGGGAGAGAAGACAATTGGTGGCTCATTTTTAAGAGATAGCATTATAATTGATAGCATTTTATGATTTTAAAAAAATAGATAAAATCATGTAACCACAAAATCATCATAAGAATTATAAGATTTTTGTTGGCCATCCTTTTAAAAAAATCTATGGGGCTGGCAATTGCACAGCAGGTGGGGTGCTTGCCTTGCACGCGGCCGACCCAGGCTGACCCAGGTTCGATTCCCAGCATCCCATATGGTCCCCTGAGCACCGCCAGGGGTAATTCCTGAGTGCGGAGACAGGAGTAACTGGTGTGCATCGTTGGGTATGACCCAAAAAGCAAAAGCAAAATAAAAAATCTATTTGAACCATACCTGCAGGAGGACTGTCCCAAATGTGGATGTTGTGAGCAAGTTTATTCAGAGCAGTGGACTGTGGGCAATCTGCTTCTGCCCCCAGAAGGAGCTGCTTTCTGGGCAGACCACCACTGCCAGTCTGCCCACTGCCTGCCCGTAAGAGAGCCACTGACGCCCCCTAACTCAGAAGATGGTGCTGGCGGTGGGGTAGTAGCCAGCTCCATAGTCCCGCCGGGCACCCCTCCTAACTCCGTGCCGCTGGCGCCCCCTGCAGGCGAGTGGAGGCTGTACTGCGTGCGGGGAGAAGTGCCCATGGAAGGAAACTTGCTGGAAGTGGCCTGTCACTGCAGCAGCCTGAGGTCCAGGACGTCCATGGTGGTCCTCAACATTAACAAGGCGCTCATTTACCTGTGGCACGGATGCAAAGCCCAGGCCCACACGAAGGAGGTTGGAAGGACCGCGGCTAATAGAATCAAAGAACAGTGAGTGTTGGGGGGGTCAGCGTGTACAAGAAGGGGCGTCCTCCCAGGCAGGTGGGAAGGGGCCCCCAAGAGCCCCAGCGGACGTCCCAGAGCTCTTAAGCCACAGGGACAGTCCGGGACAGTTCGCTCTGAGGACTCCACCCTCCAACCCTCCCCAACCCCATCCCATCTCATACCCCGAGTTGCTCAGGGTTCTGAGGGGCCCGTCTGAAGCACGGAAGCGGGGGAAGCACCCCAAATCCATCGTAGCTTCTTCCCTAGGTGCAACCCAGCAGCCAAGTAGCAAGTCTGGAGCCCTTTGTATTCAAAGCGGGTGTATATCCAGTGCCTTGGGGGACCTGCCTGGCCGGCCTGCGTGAGGCCCTGGGTCCAAGGCCCAGCTTGTGCCGCAACAGTTTCAGTTTGTGAGCGTGGGGCATGGTGTCCAAAGGCCTGGAGCTGAAGGAGAGTTGGGCGCCCCTGAACTGCATGAGCGCCCGTGGTACCCTCAGCACTCAGGCGTTTCCACCGCCCCTGCATGAGTGGTTGGGAGTCCCCAGGCTGCAGCCACGCTGGCCACTGACAAAGGGAAAGTGACCAGAGAGGGGCACTCAGGAAGGAGCCGGGGGAGCCAGAGAAACACGGTGGAGAGAGGAGACACCGAGAGCAGGTGGGGGTGCGCTGGGGCAGCTGGGTCTCCTGACCCACGCAGTGGCAGTGGTGGCACGCTGCCCAGCAGCGCATGCGGAATGGACATGGCCCCCAGGAGCCCCTTTCATTCCTTGGGGGTGGGGGGCCTGGAGCATCCTGCTGACATCCAAGCAGAGAGCAGTTGTCGCCAGGAGCCACCAAAGTCGAGTGGGGTGACACCCATTCTTGGGGTGCCTGGATGGTGCATTGTGTCCATGCAGCCCTTGCACCACTCTGAGACCCAGGTCCTGGACCCAGCACTCAGACTCAGCACCCAGACCCGCACCCAGCACCCATACCCAGCACCCCAACCCAGCACCCTGACCCAGCACCCAGGCCCAGCACCCAGGCTCAGCACCCAGACCCATACCCCACCCTAGCACCCTGACTCAGCACCCAGACCCAGTATCCAGCACCCTGACCCAGCATCACGACTTAGCACCCTGACTCAGCACCCAGATCCAGCACCCAGACCCAGCACCCCAACTCAGCACCCTGACCCAGCATCCCGACTTAGCACCCTGACTCAGCACCCAGACCCAGCACCCCAACTCAGCATCCCGACTCAGCACCCAGACGTAGAATCCTGACTCAGCACCCTGACCCAGCACCCGGACCCAGCACCCCGACCCAGCAGCTGGGAGAGGAGGAGAGCAGAGCAGCCAAGAGTGTGTCCGGGAGGTGCCAAAGGCATTCGCGGCCCAGAGTGATTTTTCTCTTGCCCCACTGAGCCGTGAGGACCTCACGACCCCCCACCCCCATCAGTCACAGTCACCTAGGTGGGTGCACAGACCAGACCTGACCGTTGGAGTGACCAGCGTCAGTCTCTGTGCCCAGGAGAGAAGGACGCGGCATGGCAGGCATGCACCCCCACCCGGGGAAGGCCCGGTGACTGCCAGGTGACTGTCCGCCCTGCCCTTCAGGGCCACACCAGCCCTCTCCGAGCTCCCGCGTGTTTCTGTGACCGTGTGGGTTCGGCCAGAAGAGGAGAAGAGAGACAGGGAGCTGACCGGCCGTGCGGCCTGGAGCGGGTCTGCTGCTGCCCGGGCTCCCCGGGCTCATGAGACAGCCGGGCTTCTCCCGCACAGGTGTCCTCTGGAGGCTGGCCTGCACAGCAGCAGCAAAGTGACCATTCACGAGTGCGACGAAGGAGCCGAGCCCCTGGGATTCTGGGACGCCTTGGGAAGGAGAGACAGGAAAGCCTACGACTGCATGCTTCAAGGTAATCCCCCCACCCCCAGCCTTTGGATGTCCTCAGAGCACTGACAGGGAGCACTGCACAGTGACCTCAACCTCAGCGGGGTCTCCACACACCTCCCAGCTGGTCAGGAGGTGCCTGCAGTGCTAAAGAAAAAAGCGGATGTTTCCTCACAGAGTCACCAGGGGAAGGGGTTGGTTATGTAAAAAGGAGAAAGATTTGCTGCCAGCAGGAAAAGTCACACAGGGCCCCTGGGAATGCAGGGCTGTGGGTGGGGGTATGCTTATGGGGAGCAGAAGGAGAGGGGAGGCACAGACTACCCGATGTGTGGTGACAGTGTGGACCACGGTGACAATGTAGACCACAGGAGCTGGGCTTTTATAGCTCAGCCCCCCTTCGGGGCACCAAGAGGATAGTGATACATAGTCACTTAAATACAGATTAGTAGAAGAAACTCACCCTTTTGAAGCTTCCAGGATGATTCCGGCACCATCCAAGCACCCACGTTCATTTCATGCTCACAACTTGACATGTGACTTCTTGTGAGGAAACCGAGGCACAGAGAAGCAGAGGCCCGCAGCTGGGCAGACGGCCCTGCACTGTGCCACTCCATTGCATGCTCTCTCCACTTTTCAAAATGTTGGTGCAGCTTTTTAAAAATAAGGCCTATTGCCCTGAGCACAGCTGGGTTTCGCCCAAAGCCTAATCCAAAAATAATGATGCCTCTCAGTGCTGGAATTATGTTGGGCAGTTCAGATCATCTTCCCACATAGGCGAGGGGTATGGTTCCCCAAGGTCTCTCAAAGGTTATCATCCCTGGACATGCATGAGCCACACTGCACTGCTCAGCTCAGGGTGCTCCCGTTAGCCTGTAAGGGAGCAACACCATCTAGTCGAAAACCTAGTTGATGATAAGGTGCTGACTTACTCGGACAGAGATGCTGCTTTGTGGGATATATTCAAAAGCACAGAACAGTATGGCAGTGGCCAGAACCTCTGGTCCTGTGGCACACTTTGATCAGGGGGTGGCTGGGGGTCTTGATTGAGAGTCCTGGGCCACCTGTGGGCTGCTCTGATCAGCGCCCCAACCCAAGGACCCTTCCCACTGAACGCTTCTCACTCTCACACCCCCACACAGTCGGAGTACCAGAGGGGCACTTCCAGGAACGGACCAGATGGTGTGGAGAAACTAAGTCACTACTGACCATGTCTATCCAAGATAACCACATGAACAGCTCTTTCACTTATACACTTAGAGAAACTTCCTTTTTTTTTTCTTTTTGGGTCACACCCAGTGATGCACAGGGGTCACTCCTGGCTCTGCACTCAGGAATTACCCCTGGCAGTGCTCAGGGGACCATATGGGATGCTGGGAATTGAACCCAGGTCAGCCACATGCAAGGCAAATGCCCTACCCGCTGTGCTATCACTCCAGACCCTAGAAACTTCCTTTTGAAAACTAAGATCTGGAGAGCATGATGCATCCTGTTTTCTAACCTCTTCCTTCCCTTTATTAGGAATAATTTCCCAAGGAGTTCATGTTTAGGCTTTTAATGATGATGGGGTGTTTCCTGAGGGTTCTTTATTGTAGACAGTTCTCTGCTTCAACCTAGTGAGAGCATTTGAGTTGTTTCTGGTTTGTTGCTATAACATAACAGAGTTGTAGTCACTGGGGAGGCGGGGGCTTTCAAACTGACTGCCAGTTGGACACAAGGGCCTGAGGTCATGGTGCTGCTCAGGCCCTTTGGTGCTGGGATCAGCTGGACCAGCCCCTGCTGGTCCTCCAGAGAACCCTGGCAATGCTCAGGAGATCATGCGGTGCTGGGGATCACACCTGTGTTGGTCATAAGCACCTATTTAAGCCCTGTGCTATCTCTGCAGCCCCTAAGTAATTCTTTTAGAAAATTCTGCCTGCATTACTAGTTACTTCCTACATAAAGAAATGATGCTGCATTAGTTTGGGCCCAAGTCTTACAGAAGCTATACAAGTGCAGGACGGGTGCTGGGGCTGGGTGGCTCAGTGGTAGAGCACTTGCCTTGCATGTAGGAAGTCCTAAATGTAATCCCTGGTACCACACACACACAAAAATAAGATAAAGTGTGTGTGTGTGTGTGTGTGTGTGAGTGAGTGTGTGTGTGAGTGAGTGTGTGTGTATCAGCAGTTTTGTGCCACATTTTACCAGCAATGTACAAAAGTGCCATTCCCCAGCACAGTCATAAACTCAGTCTTTTCTCAAAGCTGACAGAGGGAAAACTACTCTCTAAGTAGTTTTAATGTCATTTAAAATAAAGATATGGGAGCCAGAGAGATAACACAAGGATAAGGCAAACTTGCCTTTTCTGCTGCTAACTCCAGTTTGGTCCCCTGGCACCCCATGTGGTCCCCAGAGCATGCCAGGAGTGGTCCCTGAGCTCAGAGCCAGGAATAAGCCAGGAATAAGCCCCCAAAACTACTGTGTATGGCTCCAAAATAAAACCAATGTCTGGTTAAATGCTTTCCATATGTATTCTACTGGTATATTTCTACTTTGGCGAATGGTTTATTTGCCTTCTGCCCATTTTTATTGACATTTATCTTCTTTTATATCCCCTTATAGAACAAGGATTTTCACAAGTTTCCATATTTCCCGTGACACTTGCAGTTTTTGGTTTGTATTGTTTGTTTGGTTTTTGTTTGGGGGCCACACCTGGCAATGCTCAGTGATTACTCCTGACTCTGCACTTAGGAAACACTCCTGGAGGTGCTTGGGAGACCATATGGAATGCCGGGGATCGAACCCGGTCGGCCACATGCGAGGCATGCAACTGCCCTACCCACTGTACTATCCCTCTGACCCCATCATTTGCATTTTCATCTTGTCTGTTTTATCAGGGTTTTGTTTATAATGTAGCTTTCCCCTTGGATGTTGCCATCACATAAGTCTCCTTACTGCTACTGTTGCAATTTTAAAGATTTTCCCCATCTCCAAGCTCACTGAAGCTCTCCCCACCTTTGTACTGATTCGCTGATTATTGTATATTTTAGATGAATTCTCCAGTCTGTCTGGAATTTATGGCCGTGTATTTTATCTCTTGTTTTTCTCTCTTTCTTTTCAAAGATCCTGGAAATTTCAACTTCACGCCCCGCCTGTTCATCCTCAGCAGTTCCTCTGGAGATTTCTCAGCCACAGAGTTCATGTACCCGGCCCGAGAGCCCACTGTGGTCAATTCTATGCCTTTCCTGCAGGAAGATCTATATAGCGCCCCACAGCCAGGTACAGGCCGAGGGGGTGGGGCGGAGGGGGGTGATCCTGCCGGCAGCAGCAGAAGATGCAGACACTTCCCCAAAAGCCTTCTCAGGTCACTGTCACCTTTGACAGGCAGCTTTCATTCAGCCAAGGACATTACATGAACACTTGCTTACGTTGTCACACCTCCTCTTCCACCTGCACCCAAAGAAAGGTGCTACCACATCTAGTAGTATAAGAAAATGCCACTTGGTTACTTTATTAGCCCAAATGTCACTTAGGCATAGGCTGAGCAAAACAACAGTGTTCAACTTGCTCTCCCTTGTTTTCCCAGCTCTTCCTCCCTGCTGGCCCTGGCTGGCCGCCTCTGCTCCAGCCATCACACTTTTGTTCAGGACAGAAAAAAGGAGGGACTGGGACAAAGAACCGAGATGGCCATGGCTCTTCTCTTATCATATAATGTAAAAGCTTTCCCAAGGCCCCAGAGGACATCTGCTTTACCTGCCCTTGGTCAGAGTTCTGTCCTAGACCCACTTGGGAAAGCAAGTGTCCAAGCAGATGCTGGGGGCCTCTGCTGATTGGCCACAGAATAAGTTCAGGGGGCTGGGGGGTCTCTAATGATTGGCCATAGAACAAGGTCAGGGAGCAGGAGGTCTCTGTTGATAGGCTATAGAACTAGATCAAGGCTGCTTCTGTCCAGGACCACCTCAAGACAGAACACCTGGGCCTTGTTTTGGTTGGAAGAGTCACTGCAAGATGGGGCTGTGTGGACAACTCCCTGCCTTCTGTAGTTGGAGGAATTTCCCCTTTATTCAGGGGTCCCCCAAGTCAGGGTGCAAGGGCCTGGAGCTGCTAGTGGGGGCCCTGCCCCAAGGTACCACCCAGAAAGCTTAGCTGGAGCAACTGTGGTATCAGTCTGTGGGAGCTACTAAGCAGAGGGACTGTCGCCTTGCATGCAGCCAAGCAGGTCTGAACCCGGGCACCCCGAGCCAGGAGTGATCCCTGAGTCAGCGCAGGAGGAAGTCCTGAGCACTGCTGAGTGCAGCCCTCTCCTCCACGGCCATCCCCCCACAGCTCGGGATGGAGCACTCTGTCCTCTGGCCTTCCACACTCAGACCCGGGCAGGTGCAGGGACAGAGAGAAGTATGCTGAGTCGGTGGTGAATGCCAGCAGCATGTGGACTGAGGCAGGCTGGCAGCTAGTGGCCAAGACAAGTGAGGAGAAGAGGCTCCACTGTTGGTTTTCAGAGGGACTTGCTCTGGAAAGGAACCGTGGGCTCCTAGACTGGCAGAAATGTCATGGGTGGGGCGTGAGAGCCCATGATGGGCAAGCCACAGGCTTCAGCAGCCTTGGAAGCCACATATGTTCATGCCAATGCCCACAGCTACCAGTTCTCGGAGGACCAGGATAGGGGAAGCAGAAGAGGGGGGAGGAGGCGGAGGAGGAGGAGTGGGTAGGTGTAAGAGGAGGAAGAGGAGGAGGTAAGAGAGGAGGAGGAGAAGGAGAAAGAAGAGGAGGAGGAGGAGGGAGAGGAGAAGGAGAGAAAGAGAGGAGGAGGAAGAGGAAGAGGAGGAGAAGGATGGAGAGGAGGGGAGGAGGAGGAGGAGGAGAGGAAAGGAAGAGGAGGAGGAGGAGAGATACTCAGGCATGAACATCACCACATCACCACCCCCTGCCAAACAGCCCTCCCTACTCTCAGGAGCCCAGGTGACACAGAGACACCCCCCTCCACCCTCTCAGGGCCTGTCCCCCAGAGATAGGCTGCTGGCACCCAGCACCCACAGAGGCTCCTAACCACTGCTGCTACCCCCCACAGCGCTCTTCCTGGTGGACAATCACCACGAGGTGTACCTCTGGCAAGGCTGGTGGCCCATCGAGAACAAGATCACGGGCTCTGCCCGCATCCGCTGGGCGTCGGACAGGAAGAGCGCCATGGAGACGGTGCTGCAGTACTGCCGAGGTGAGGCCAGCCGCTTCCTGCCCACCGCCTGCTGCTTCCTGGGAGGGGGCGGGCCGCTGGGGGAACCACTGTACTTTCCCTTCAACTCTTGGAGGTCCGTCCTTCCTGAGGTGAGTGGACCAGGGTTTTTCAGAATTAATTATTCTCTTACATGTGAAGATACTAAGGATACTAAGTTCTTTCCCTCAAGGTACAAGGCACAAGTCGGTTTGTGGAATACGCTGGGTGGTTCGAATCCTTTCTTGAAATTAGAATTAGTCCTATTGTGAGACCCACAGCCCTCCCTACACACACACACACACACACACACACACACACACACACACACACACGAGTTCACATACAGTGTCACAAGGTCAAGAAAGCAGGAAGTCTCCCAAAATGGGCTGGAATTCGTAATAACCAAGTCACAGTTTCTGCTACCTTGTCTGCCTAGAATTTATAATATAATAATTGTATTATATTATAAATGTATAATATAATAATTGTACATAAATGTATAATATAATAATTTTATATAATATGAAGTTGCCAATAATTCCTCACTGAACATCCAGGATGTGTTCAATTAGTCTCCCCGAGTATGTGCAAATTGCTTTCCTTCTTGCAAAGCGCTTTTATAAAGAACATATGAAAGCGCACAGATCTACGGACCTTTGCCTTTTGTATCATGGCAGGGAAAGGTACCAAGAAGCCACCCCCCAAGGCTTACCTGATCCATGCTGGCCTGGAACCCCTGACCTTCACCAACATGTTTCCCAGCTGGGAGTACCGAGAGGACATCGCGGAAATCACAGAAATGGTGAGCATGTCCCCCACCCCCTGCCCCAACACACACACACACACACACACACACACACACACATACACACACACACACACCTCAGGGATGGGGTCAGCCTAGGGGATTTTCACACAGAGAACCTTGTTGTGTTTTTTGCTTTCACCCGCCTGAGTCTCCGTGGAGTTAGATCGGGAAAGGAAACCCTGAAAAGCCACTGGAACATTTTGGGTGTATTTCCGCATAGGGTGTTCATGTTTTCAGAAAGTCCAAGATGAATCTCATTATTTTAGGGCAGATAAGAAAGAAAAAAAAGCTGCCGTTGCTTCCTTCTGTTAGCTGAAAATCGCTTGATTTTCAGAGTCTGTATAAGACACGAACAGAATCCTCAGCTGTCAGACATTGACCAGAGGAGCTCCGGAAGGGTCCAGTAATGAACTGACAGGTTCAAAGTCCTCAATCGGTGAAGGTGCCTCGTCTCTCCTGGCATGTCGCCATGGGGGTCCTGTCTCAGGAGAACAGTCTTTTATGAGACCTCCTTGAATCTACATATACACCGTTTATCACAGCTTCTCATTCCCGAGACACAACCACCAGCCTAGCCTCATTTCCAATGACACAGACGAAAAGGAAACAACTTACAATAATATGGAGTAATTTGGTCTGGTTTGGTGTTTTTGGTTTTTTCCCTTTTGACTTTTTGGGTCATACTTGGCAAAGCTCAGGCATTACTCCTGGCTCTGCACTCAGGAATTACTCCTGGCGGTGCTCTGGGGGACCCTGTGAGATGTCAGAAATCAAACCCAGGTCAGCCGTGTGCAAGGCAAACTCCAAACCCGCTGTACTATTGCTCTAGCCCCAATGGAGATTTTCTTGGTTTTTCTGGTTCTTTTTTATTTGTTTCGTTTGGGGGGCCATATCCGGTGATACTTGGGACTATATGAGATGCCAGGGATCATACCCAGGTCAGCAACGTGCAAGGGCAACGCCCTCCCCGCTTTACTATCTCAAAGGGATGTCCGAGTTAACCTGCCAGCAATAGCCAGTTTGAGGGCCCTTGGGGGCTTGATGGGACACGGGTTTGCTCCCTTTTCACTTTCTTTCTGGGCACGAAAGTGGCTTCTTGAGGGGGAGAGGACGTGAGGAATGAATAAGTGGAGAGAACAAAGTAACCGAAAGATGGTCAGGGCTGCCTAGTTGCACCCCGGCATGCTCACTGCACCTCCTTTTAGTCAATGAACATGATCTGCCCAGGACGGGGAAAGGGAAGCCTGGTAGCCAACACAGACTCAGAACGGTGACAAGACAGCAACTGTAGCCCGTGTGAGTTCCTAGATGGCGTCACCATTGTCCACCACTGTCCACGTTCTCTGTTGTTTGTGCTGGCCGTAGAGCGGCCCAGGGCAGCTCCATGTCATGATGAGCCTCCACCAAGGGCGCACTCGGCACCTGACACCTTGCTTCGTCTTTCGTTTTCATGCCTGTCTGTTTAGACTCCTCTTTTCGAGGGGGAGGGAGGGGCCGGGGGCATACCCAGCGATGCTCAGGGGCTGTTATTCCTGGCTTGTGCTCCTGCGTGGTTCCAGGGATCAAGCCCGAGTCAGCCACATGCAAGGCAAGCCCCTCACTTCCCACAGTATCTCTCCAGCCCCTACATTCCACTCTTACCCTTATTCTTCCAGTGTAGTAGTCGAGGCCTGGACCTCAGGTCACTGTCACTGAGCCTGCCTCACTGTCAGCCCTGTATTGCCCAGTCAAGCAAGTGGCAGACAGCCAACCGGGAGCCCAGGTAGAACAAGGAAGATCACTTGCCCGGAACAACCTCTTCTAAAGAAACGCACACGGGAAGTTGAAGTTGCATAAAGCTCAGTTCAGCCCCAGGGTATTCTCGATGCTCTTTCCTACCTTCCTTTCCTCCTGAGTAAACCTTGGGACTCGGGTATGGAGAAGGGTGGTGTACAGAGGCCCACAGCTGTATCCCTGGCACCACATGGTCCTCTGAGCTCTGCTGGGGGGGACCCCATTGGTCTCCCAGAACAGCACAATGTGGCACTTAGACCTTGAACCATCCAGCCCATACGCCCAGGCCAAATATCACTGGGAATGCCCCCCACTTCCCGCATCCCCACTCCCGCTACAAAGAGAGAGAACTGGGTCAGGAAAAGAAGGTGGTTCCCCTTAACGTTCATTATTTCAAAGCATTTGTCCATGAGGTCCATGACTTGCAAGATTCTCATGTTTAGACCGCGGTCATCTTCACTGCAGGGTTCACGCGGCGGGTATTCCCTAAATACCCGGAAGCCGACTCCCGGGCAGCCGCTATGGGGAGCCGAGCCCTCTGTCAGGGACACCGGGCAGCGCTTTGCATTTCCCAGCCAGGCTCTCTCCAGTGCTCCCAGCTGGGGTGTGGCTTGTGCGGGAATGTCCTCGCACAGCATCCCTTCTCTTCCAGGATACAGAAGTTTCCAACCAGATCACCCTGGTGGAGGACGTCCTAGCCAAGCTCTGTAAAACCATTTACCCACTGGCTGACCTGCTGGCCCGGCCCCTGCCCGAGGGCGTGGACCCACTCAAGCTGGAGATCTATCTCACGGACGAGGACTTCGAGGTGAGTGTGTGAGGCCAACAGGCTGGCTGGCTCCAGGCTCCTCAGACTTAGCCCCTGAACCCACCAGGGCCATCCCAGCAGTAACTGGTGCTTAGTGGGGGACAAGCGGTGCTGAGCATAGAACCAGGATCAGGTCCATCATGAGCATGAGTCCCTGTGCCTGTATACTCAGCACTCCTCCCCCTGGCTGTGCTCAGGGCTAACTCCTGGTGGGCTCAATGAACCATATGGGAAGCTAGGGATTGAACCCAGGTCGGCTGTATGAAAGGCAAGGGCCTTGCTCACTGTATTATCTCTCTGGCCCCAGAAAAGTTTGAAAATTGAAAGAAAATTTTTTAAAAAGGTGGGGATGGTGTGGTTTGGGCTACACGTGGTGGTGCTCAGGGGCTACTCCCAGTCTGTGTGTGAGGGTGACTTCTGGCAGTGTTTGGGGGACCGTGCAATGCTAGGGATCAAACCAGTGGTGACTATGCAAGGCGCCCACCTTAGCCTCTGTCCCATGCTCTCCCCCACCTCTCTCCCCATTCCTGCAGTTTGCACTAGAGATGACAAGGGAGGAATACAGCGCCCTGCCCTCCTGGAAGCAGGTGAACCTGAAGAAAGCCAAAGGTCTGTTCTGAGCATCCCACGCTGCTGGAACCTCGCCTGTCAATTTCCAGACCACTGGGCCAGGAAAGTGGGTTTTTTTTTTTGGACTGGTACATATATATATATATATATATTAAATAAATAACTTCTTTAATCAGAGTTTTCAAAATTTGAAGTTCTTAGCCCTACTGCTTGTCCTAGAGTTGTGTATTTTGTAAATGTTGGCAAGAACTCTTTGGAAACTCTCTTTCCACCATCCAGCAGGTAATGTGAATGGATATCCTTCTGTGCACTTAAGCAGCTGTTCCTTGCAGCGAAGATCCCACTGCCCTCCGGATCCAGCTAAGCCACGCCTATTTTTTTTAAGCAGTTCTCTTTATAAAGTGTTATTTTGATAGTTTGTGGATTCTAAAATATATATATTTATATAAACACCATATAAATCAAATATGTATTTAACAAATGCAAAATATGTATTCATTCACTTTTAAGAGGTTTTTTTTTTTTGGTGTCAAATACTATTAAAAGGTAGACAGAGTTGTTTCTGGGGAATTTGCACTGCCCCAAGTTGTAGCCTCACACACGCAATGAAGTGTCGCCTGCCATGTGAGGTCGCGCCCTTGGCCTCTGAACTGCTTCCGGTGCTACAACCTATAGAGAATGTCCACTTCTTGGCACGGGCTCTGAGGACTCTGCGACCCCCACCTTCATATCTCCCCCAAATGTATAGTGCCTTGTTTTTATGTACAGTTTATATACAGAACAATTTGCTCTGCAATTTTTTGATGATGGTTTGGAACCTTATCTATAATTTTACTCCGAAATAGTCGAACTAAAAAACATCTCAATTTCTGATACTTGTTGTAAACATTAAACCTGTCCTTTTGCCATATAGGACTCCAAAATAAAAGCTTCCAAATAAACACAATTTATTGATTGGTCCTCATTGTGTTCTGAGCTTGTTCCTTGTCTGAAGCATATTGTTCCTGGGGCTGCTTCATCAAGCCTTGAGTTTCTTCGACACTTCATTTCATCCGATTGTTTGTTGCCCCAATACAAATGGCCCTCAGAAAAAAACACTTTCTCAACTGGAAATAACCTGTCGGTGCCTTCCTCCAACTGGCGATGCCACAAGTCAGAGCTGGGCGTGACAGAGAAGGAAAAGGTGGGTTAGGGGAAGGATGTGCTGCGGCGCGAAGGAAGGAGCAGTGGGCCAGCAGGTGGCGCTGTTGCTCATCACTAGAATCGAGGAGGCGTTGCAAGAAGCAACTGGCCAGGCTTTGCAGCCTGGGGGTGGGATAAGAAATTGTCCCTCAAATCCACCCTCTCCAACACCTGAGTGACACCGTATCCACAGTGCAAAGAACCTGAATCCTGGGCCGGAACAATAGTGCAGAGGGTAGGGCGTATGCTTGCATGCGGGTTTGATGCTTGGCATCCTATATGGTCCACCGAGCACCGGCAGGAATGATTCCTGAGTGCAGAGCCAGAAGTAACCCCTGAGCATTGCTAGGTGTGAGCTCTACACACCACCACCCCTCCCTCCCGTGACAAAATTAAAAAAAAAAAAACACCTGAATCCAGTGGCCCTGGGGGTTCAGTTTGTACCCTGCTACCTCTGTTCAATCTGTCACTGCCCAGGGATGCACGAATGTTCTAGAAGCAGATACAGGACGCAGAGACCAAAATGCAGTGATGGAAACTGAGAGAGACCATGCAATGACATGAGGCCACCCAAGGATCTGTAAGACACAGAAAGACTTGCTTATGCGGATCCCTCCCTTGTATGCATACTTGGAGTTTGGGGTGGGCGATGCTTTTGTGTTTGGGGGTTTCATTCAAATAAATGCCCCCCACCCTACCAGACTTTCTGTATAGAACAAAAGAGCTTTCTTAGAATCAATTAATTAACATCAAGGTAGCTCTCTGCAGATGAAAAGCACGAAATTCTATTTACTAACTATTAAGTTAGCTCCACTTGGGGATGATTCATAAGCATCTCTCCAGCTTGCTGAATAACCAGAGAAAATGGTATGATTGGGGAAAAGATTTTTAAATTTGGGGTCTCATAGATTGTTTTTTCTCTTTGTCAGGACTGTGAGGGAGAAGTTTACAGTTAGCATTCCAATTCCTCCCTGTCTCCCTGGAAGAAAACAAGGCCCTTTGCCACTCAGCCTGGTGAACTAGGACCTCCAGCCCCTCTGCCCCGGTGCCCAGGGAAGGAAGGCATGTGTGGAAGCCCAGAGGCCTCCCCTTCCTGAGCTCCAAGCTGGACCACTCTCCAGGCTCCATTTCCTGCCTGTCACATTGCCCATTCTACTCTCCTGTGGCAAGGACTCACAAAAAAAAAAAAAATCAGGTCTGGTGGAGACAGCCACATAATAAGAATGACATGGAACCACTCCAGACTTGGAGCTGATGGAAGAGGCATTTCCAGTTGCCTTGAAGCACTGGGACCCAGCTTAGCTTTGCGTTGGCTTACAGTTGCATAAACCAGCCTCTAAAAGCAAGAAAAACATATTTTTCTCAATAGTGTGTTCTGCTGCTCTGTGTTAAGCACTTGTTATAGCACCACATATTAAATGCACATTAGCATGGACAGATACTGTCTTGTACTTGCTGGTGAAGCCTCCTGAGGGGGCCTCCAGGAAGCAGGCTCCAGGGCAGGGTTAGCCATGTCCAGCGTTTGCTGGAAGGGATGTTGGGGTAAGAGGAAAGACAGGAGCGGGAGGAGGAGGCAGAACCTGCAAAGGATGTTAGGAATTCCTCGCCCTGGAAGGGGACGGCCTAGATGAAGGAGCTGGGAGAAAGCAGGGGAGGCCAGCCTAGGGCGGATATCGCCCTTCTAAGCAAAATTGTCGAGCCCTGGGACTTACTGGGTCAACAGCTGGACCTGATCTTGACGTGAAACCTGCACTGGGATAAGCAGGCGCCACGCCCAGAAGCTGCCAGCAACAAGCACTCCTTGAAGATTCCTTGAAGGGTTCTGATCCCTACTTCCCCATCACAGCGTGTGCTAGAGATTTACTGCAATCATTAAATGATGACAAACCAACAGGATGGCAAAGTTCATTTCGGGGATCTGGTAAAAAATATAGCTCTGCTCAAGAACATGTGTGTTTTTGTGTCAATCTAGAGGGGAGACCGTGGGAGCAGGGGAGTGAGCTAATAACATCTCAAACGTATATTCAAACCTGGTTCCTATCTTCCTAAATTCTTTTTTCTTTCTTTCTTTCTTTCTTTCTTTCTTTCTTTCTTTCTTTCTTTCTTTCTTTCTTTCTTTCTTTCTTTCTTTCTTTCTTTCTTTCTTTCTATCTTTCTTTCTTTCTTTCTTTCTTTCTTTTTTTAGCTTTTTTGGGTGGGCTGGAGCGATAGCGCAGTGGGTAGGTAGGGCATTCACCTTGCATGCAGCTGACCCAGGTTCGGTTCCTTCACCCCTCTGGGAGAGCCTGGCAAGCTACCATGAGTATCTTGCCCGAGTATCTTGCCCGCACAGCAGAGCCTGGCAAGCTACCCATAGCATAGTCGATATGCCAAAAATAGTAACAACAAGTCTCACAATGGAGACCTTACTGGTGCCCCCTGGAACAAATTGATGAGCAACAGGATGACAGTGATACAGCTTTTTTTGGTCACATCTGGCCATGCACAGGGGTTACTTCTGGCTCTTCACTCAGGAATTACTCCTGGAGGTGCTCGGGGGACCATAAAGGATGCTAGGAATAGAACCATGGTCCACCGTGTGCAAGGCAAATGCCCTACCTGCTGTGCTATCGCTCCAGCCCCCATCCTCCTAAATTCTTAACATAACCAAGAACTTCCCATGTAGTCCAAGTGTGGGAGGGACACACACACACCCTTAGCGCGTGTGACTAGTCTTTGCCACCAAAAATAATTTGCATCTCTAATGGGAAAACTTTTTTTTTCATTTCCTGTATGTTAATATGTTCTCTTAGAATCTGGGTTCTGATAATAACTAGCAAGCTCTAAGAAGCAACAACATTCCCCTGGAGAGACAGTTGCCACAGACAGCTTACTCAGCTGTGCCCCAAAGGTCTGAGGTAGGAAATTGTCTTTGTACCTCACTTCCAATATTTGTTTTGGTTTTTATAGGGGCCACACTCAGCATTGTTCAGGGGCCACTCAACAGAGTTCAACCTGGATTGTTTAAGACCACCAGAATTACACCCCGTGGTGCTCACATTTCAAACTTAGGATGTGGGGTGGACTTGGAACCCACAGCCTTGCTCGTGCATGGCTTATGTCCCACCACTTATGCTATCTCCCTAATGCCCACATTCAGGTTAATTGATTCTTCTTTGGAGATTTTTCATCCTGGTGGAGCAGAAATGGACAAAGTCGTTCTTCGAACCATCAACAAGCACCAAATCCTACATATGGTCTGTTTTTCCTTATTCTAACATACCTATAAAGATGTTTATTAAATTTGTATGCTAAAATGAACTGCAATAGGGAAAATGATGATATACTATCAAATAGGGAAATTATGACAATACGCTGTCATATAAATTATGTGAATGTGATCCCTCCCTCTCAGTATCTTCTTTTACCTAATAATTTGGACCATGGACAGTGAGTAATTGAAACCACTATGAAGTAATCCATGGATAAGGGAACCTAAAATATAAGCAGGCTATTTAAATATTTAGTGACAAGAACTGCTACAAGTGACCCTATAAGTGAGGCAGTTAACTCAGACCCAGGAGTACGGGTGCCTTCTTCTCAGACCCCAGAAGAGACCTCTCTGTCTCTCTCTGTCTCTTTGTCTCTCTCTTTCTCTGTTTCTCTCTGTCTCTGTGTCTCTGTGTCTGTGTCTGTCTGTCTGTCTGTCTCTCTCTCTCTCTCTGAAAAATCCTAAGGGAGATTGAGCTCCCCAGTAGACCAGAAGATGGGACAGAATTGAGGGGCATCAGAGAAATCCAGCTGAGACTTGAGGGTGGGAGGCCCCATGCCATGCCAGAAGGACAAGATGTGGAGGCTGTCAAGTACAACAGGTAAAACAATGAACTTGCTTAAGGGCCATGCTCAGTGTTAAGATCAGCTGCTGAAGCACTTAACACAAGAAAGAATTTGACATCTTTTATCTAAACTACTCTAGTTGAAATGTGGAAATTAGGTGGGAGGGATTAAGTCTGGAATTAGGCAAATGGGTCATGAGGATGTGGTTGTAATCTGGGTAGGAAGTGATGGGGAGACTCAGTCACATGACCAGGTCACATGGGGCATGGACTGACCTGGTTTGCTATTCTACAAGTTTACCCTCTAAAAAACTTGTTAGTAGAATAAAAAGGGCCAGGCCAAAAAAGAAACAACTAAGTGAATTTTTTTGTTGAAATATTGAATGGAATCAAAGTAAAGTGAAAGTAAAGTGAAATTTACCAGTTACACATGTGGGGTGGGGGGCTGGGGAGGTGGGGGGAAGGGAAAAATAAAGAAAGAAAGAAAAAAATTAAAATTAAAAAAAAAGTGAAAAAAAAAGAAACAACTAGGTGTCCATATCCTGGGGTGCTTGGGGTCTCCATCTATGTGTAACCAGGGAATCAGTTTTCAGGCATCCAGGCTCAAAACCAACCAATCCATTCCTTCCTTCCATAAATATTTATTCCATCACCTGCTATTCCCAGTCAAAACCCCTAAGATACAGAGATGGACAAGACCAGTGTTCTTAGGGGTCTTGCAAAAAAAAATAAATAAGGGACTGATCAAAATGGAATATGAAGAGGATGGCTGTCAAGATCATGTGAGCCCTTCCAGAAGCAGAGGGTTCTGGAAGGAAAGGAAGACATTTGGGTTTGACTGTCTGCAGAGAGCCAGTCAGCTGAGATGATGTGGTGGAACTTACATTTATATATGCTCCCTCTGGCTAGGAAGTCCAGTGCAGGTAGATCCAGGATGGTCCTGGTTAGTGCCCTTGTCTAGACCAATTTTTTCCAGTGTTTCTTTTCACATAAGACGTGTCCTGGTTCCAGTGACAGATCACAATGTCCCCCTCTTCCCTAACTCTACCTGCAGTAAAAAGGCATGGGGGTATCATCGCAGGAGCTGGGGAGTTGGTCAGGAGTGAACGCTGAGAAGAAGAAAAGCCATGATGGGGCCCAGGTGGTGGCTGAGACCAAGGACACGGGTGCCCTGGCAAGGGGGAGAGAGTGATTGAGACAGAAGACGGGAAGGAGACGGGTTCCGGCCAATCATTAGTGAAATCTCTCCCTTCTGTCCAGCCGCCTCCACTCCATAAACCTTCCCTGATCTGCTCCATCACTATCATTTCTAGGCCCCTCCCAGTTCAAGTCTCTTCATCTCGTGTTTAGATGCACAACCTCCCCTCCCTTCCCATGAGTATTTATCATCCCCTAGATGGTGGGACACAAACACCAATCCCTCAGAGCAGACCCTGAGCCTGGCACCAACCTCCTCCCCACATTGAAATCAACAGTCTTCCATCCCACCTGGAATGCCCCGCCATTCTTTCTACTTCTTTCCGTTCTTGGGGTACTTGGGTCTTCTGGTTGGGGATCCCCTTCTGCAATTTCCAGCAGCTACAACTCTCCTTCACCTCTTAGGACTCTGATCTGACACCCCTTCAATTGAATTTTTTTCTTCTTGCCTGTCAGTCCCTTCCCTAAGACTCAGATCTTTGCCTCATCTCTTTATGGCCCCTACATAGTTAATCTTGTAAAATTATTATGTGGTATCCTACCCCCTAGTGTATAAGCTTGTTCTGATCCTCATCCCTGCAGAAAGTCTGGCACATCACAAATACCTCAATTCTGAGCAGCCTATACGAGGTGAAGAGGTTTTCATTGCTTGTGCTGGTTTGGCCCCAGTGGGTTTGTCCCCTGACTCCACAATCATGGAGCTAAGGAACTGTCCTTAGTTCATGGTTCCTCACTCAGAACTAAGGGCAAGAGCTACACACAGTAGAATGACCCAGACCTGGCCCAAGGTTAACCCTGACACAGGGACTGGACTGGTGGTGGTAGAGGGAGTTCAAGCCTCAAAGTGAAGGTCACTATTTCTAAAATATGACTGAAGCAACTCACATACTTGGTTTCTATTCTTATCTACAAAGCAAAGGCAATAATAGAACTTGACCAGGGGATCTTGGTAGATTCCCTGTAAATTTCTTTGCCAGGAACTTTTTCACAACATAATTAATTGGCTATAACACAATTGTGCTGTAAGATAAATGACCATATGTTATCAACTGAGATGTCCTCCAATTATTTATATGATATAAATTATCCTCCATGATGTCTTCTGCAATGAGTAGATGTGTAAAGTTTTATCACAGGGGATGATAACAACTAAAATATCCACTTCATAGAGAACACAAGCTAAAGATTTACAGAGATGTCAGACAAGACTTGAAGCCAGACCACATTACATCCTCTGTTATAAAGTGATACCTTTTTTCAAATCCTTCCTAAGAGTCATCCTTCTCATGCACGCTATCAGAAAGTCTACAAAGCTGGCAGATCTCAAAGAGGTAGCTAGTAATTCAAAACAATAATTACAGAGTGCTAGTCTAAGGAATTCAACATTAGCATCTGAATCCTGATTGATGTACTCTTTATTTATTTATTTATTTATTTATTTATTTATTGGCTTTGGGGGTCACACCTGGGCGTTATTCAGGAGCTATTCCTGGCTCTGCACTCAGGAATTGCTCCTAGTGGTGTTCGGAGGACCATAGGGGATGATGGGGATCAAACCCGGGTTGGCCATGTTCAGGCAAATGCCCTCCCCACTGTACTATGGCACCAGTCCCTGATGTACTCTTTAAAGGTGTGTGATTTTTCTCTTGTCACTGCAAAGTTCCCTTATGGTAGTGAAGGCACCCAAGTAGTCATATACTGGTGAAAGCCGAGTATGAAGAAGCTTTCGGCAAAATATGTAAGCCAAAGCTTCTAGAACACACTGCCCGAGGGTGCTGGGAGGATGAAAGGTGACCGTTCCCAGTGGGTGTCTCCACGAAACTCTGCTCTCTAAATGTACTCATCAGATAGGAATGATGGCAGTTGGAAGTCAGAAGAAAAAACAGATGTTGGTGGGCCTTGATAATTTTATTAATGATTATAAATGTTCAGTGAGAGCTCTCAAACTAGAGCGGAAGGAGGGAAGCCCACTGCGAGAAATTGTGAAGAACCAGCTCCTCTCACAAGCAATCAATTGAGAAACTTCAAGGTTCTCACATCATTGGTTCAGTCATTCCAGGTCTGGGGGGTCCCTATTAGATAATTTCACAAAATAAAACTAAACAAACCAGGTTGTTGGGGGTGGGGGGGAATGGGGAAGACCTTATTTCAACTTCCAAAAATGTGAAGTCTCAGAATTTCTTCCAATTATACAAAACGGTAAGTGTGGCATGATATAAAACAAAATGTGCACTGTTCTCAAAAGCATGCTTGCAAAGGTGTAATGTCCAGGAAAATATTCCTAAGGTGAAATGAGAAAAGTAGGTCACCAAAACTTTATGTAAATGAACATAATTATGTGTAAAGCATGCACACAAAGAAGCGTGTAGAATCTACCAAAACGTTAATGTTGGGTTATCTCTAAGTGATGAGATAATGGACAGTTTGGAGTTTCCTTTGTGACAGTTTCTAAAATGAGAATGAGCTATTTTTCTCATCAGAAAGAAACCTCTCGCTACTTTCAAAGACGTTTGATAACTGGCAGTTCTAATCCAGAGCGAATCTGAAGCTCCGTATTTGTGCAAAAGCAGCGGCTGAGACAGCTAGTCTGCGTCCCCTGGAGGCCTCCGGTTCTCCTCCCTGGACCTGAGCACTGTCGTGGGGAAACCTAACTGCTCTCACCATGAGGGAAGGCAGGTGGCCACATCAGGTGTGATGCTGAAGCCTCACTCCGGTCTCTGATGAGCTCAAGGGAGCCTCCTGGGTAAGACCACTTGACTCACAGAGGACGGACCCCGTGCTCCACTTGGCAACACTTTAGCAACTAATGCCGGCACACAGTAGGGCTCTGCGCTGCTTGTCTGGCTGTGGCCCTGCTCACTGCCCGTCAGCCCAGGGCCACTGGGGGCAGGCCCGGGGCTTCACAGAGAGCAGCAGCTCCTTCTAAGACTGCAGAACCAAGAGCTCCATGAGCTTGATGCCGTGAGCGTGGCTCCATGCTGACTCCCTCCCTCCCTCAGCGGGAATCGGAGCGGGAACACGCCTTCCGGTCTGGAAAGCACCTGCAGACCAGGCACTGGAATAGCAGTTCAGAGTCTCCACTTGGCCATGGAATGAGCAGCAGGGTGCACATTCGCCTTCAGTTACCCATCCTGCGCAGGGCTCGTCTTTCTTACTGAGCTGCACATCAGCTGGTAAGAACTCAAAGTCACATTGCTGGGGGCACGGGAGACACCCCTCCCAGACTCTGCCCAACCCAGTTTAATCAGAGCAGTTGAGCCAGTACAACCCGGGCCCAAGGCCAGAGACGCTTCCTGGTTGTGTAACTGGGAAAAGCACCCACTCCCCCCGGAGGGCTGATCTCTCTGTTTATGAAATGAGATGCATATTGGCACCTACAGCCCAGGGTGCTATGGGGAAAAAATTCAATAAAACATGTGCATGGAGTGTGTGATTTTATGCATGCACTCATGCATGTGCAGACACACTTGCACACACATCGAGCTCTTCTCTCCACTCTGGACTCTTGTGGACTTGAGGGGATTCAAAGAGTTAAACCACATCCCTACCCTGGTGAGGTCAAACTATGCCCCAGAAACAGTTAAACAGCTAAGGCTTGGGTGATTGAATACAAGAGTAACTGGCAGAAGCTAAGCTATTTATAATAGTGTTGGAAGCAACCCAAATGCCCAGCAATCCTGTAATGACTCAGCAACCCTTGAAAGCGGGTGAATTTGACAGCTCTCTGCAGAGCCATTGGGACAGGCAGGCAGAGGGCCCAGGGCCATATATGGAAATGAGACTCCATCTAAGCATTTCCAGGAGGAAGAGGAGGGAAGGTATTTGCACATCGGGGTCATGGTCCTGGAAGCAGATATAAAGCTCCTCTGGGGTGTCTGTGGGACAGCTTTGAGGAATGGAAGAGTTTAAATATGTATCTGTTTTTCCTGCAGTAACTGCCTGAGGTTTAACAAAACACTGCTAGAAGGAGGTGTTGGAGGCCATCAGCAGAGGAAGTGAGGGCTAGAGGAAGACTGGGGAAGATTTTCCAGAAAGAATATTGTTTGAGACAACGTGGAGAGATCTGTGCGTTTGACTCTAGGGGAGAGTTGCCCCAATGGGACAATTTGGGTTTCCCTCCCCCACAAAACTCTTAGGCCCAAGAGAGTGAGAAAAGTACAGTTAAGGTATGTTAGAGAAGGGGTATGAGAGGGCACCCACATGCTAGAGGTAAGTTTTCTCCTCAAGAGAGCATCAGAGGGGGCAGGAGCGATAGCACAGCGGGTAGGGCGTTTGCCTTGCACGCGGCCGACCCGGGTTCTAATCCCAGCATCCCATATGGTCCCCTGAGCACCGCCAGGGGTAATTCCTGAGTGAAGAGCCAGGAGTAACCCCTGTGCATCGCCGGGTGTGACCCAAAAACCAAAAAAAAAAAAAGAGAGAGAGAGAGAGCATCAGAGCGTGGCCCTGCCAGTGGATGGGGACTTACTACCACGTTCTCATCCAAGTTGTGCTGAGACATCTAACCAGGCAGGAGGAAGCTTCTGAGAGAGTGTCTTAGGGCCAAGAGTTCACACAGGACTCTCAGTTTGCATCAGGAAGGGACACAGGAACCCCTGAATAAGATCCCAGCAACATCAGACAGAGAACTTGAAAAGAACTGAGGAAATTCACCTTCATCTTGCCAGACCTGCAAAGATGGCTGATGACATCTCACACAACTACAAATTGAAAATATCTTCAGTATTTCTGCTCCATTGTCTTTTTGATTTAGTCTTTGGGGCAAGTCATTTGGCTGTTGTTTGGGTGTAACTGGGCTCCAGGGATCATATCTGGAGTGAGACTTTTGCCCTCAACCCCCACAATGAGAACTAAGGGAACCGGAGCTGACATCAGCACCTGACACTTGAATCCTGCCTCTGCTGAAAACTCTCTCTCTGACCGGAAGCAAGTCTTCAAACCTCAATGAGCCCACTGGCACAAAGACATGTTGTACCCCAACTGCACAGGATGCTCTGACCTGAGACCTTGCTGACCTCATCCCATGGAATTCTTCAGCTTTTCTTTTCTTTTTTTTAAATTTTTTTTAAAAAAATCCCCTATGATAGAATAAACAGATAAAATTAAATAAAAATATGTTTCCAGGGGGCTGCAGCAATTAGCACAGCAGGTAGGGCATTTGCCTTGCACGTGGCCAACCTGGGTTTGATTCCCAGGATCCCATATGGTCCCCTGAGCACCACCAGGAGTAATTCCTGAGTGCAGAGCTAGGAGTAACCCCTGTGCATCGCTGGGTGTGACCCAGAAAGAAAATAAATGTGTTTCCAGGGCTGGAGAGATACAATTGGTAGGTCATTCACCTTGCATGTGGCTGACTTGGTTTCAATCTCTGACAACCCAATGGTCCCCTAAGAACTGCCAGAAGTTATTCCTGAGTGTGAAGCCAGGAGTAACTCCTGAGCATTTCCAGGTGTGGCTGCAGAAAGAAAGAAAGAAAGAAAGAAAGAAAGAAAGAAAGAAAGAAAGAAAGAAAGAAAGAAAGAAAGAAAGAAAGAAAGAAAGAAAGAAAGAAGAGAGAGAGAGAGAGAGAGAGAGAGAGAGAGAGAGAGGGAGGGAGGGAGGGAGGGAGGGAGGGAGGGAGGAACAAAGGAAGGAATGAAGAAGGAAGGAAGGAAGGAAGGAAGGAAGGAAGGAAGGAAGGAAGGAAGGAAGGAAGGAAGGAAGGAAGGAAGGAAGGAAGGAAGGAAGGAAGGAAGGAAGGAAGGAAGGAAGGAAGGAAGGAAATGCATTCTGAGTTCTATGAGATATTCTTGAAAATTACCCCAGAAATCCTGGTTTGTCAGTTTGTTGATCAGAAGGAAGGAAATGTGTTCCTCAGTTCTATGAGATATTCTTGAAAATTATCCCAAAAATCCTGGTTTGCCAGTTTGTTGATCAGAAGCCCAGGGTTTATGACTGATCTCTGAAGTGAGGGCAGTTGGGTGACCATGAGCCAGAAATCTGTGGGGTCTGATCTGGATAGCTGAAATGAGTTGTTAAAAATCATAAAACTGGTTATTGGCACTGGAAAATACAGCATCTCAACCCCCTTGTAAGTTTTCAAAGTGAGTAGAACCCCAAGCAGTGAGAGAGACACATGTGCATTACCAAAGAGAAATCCTCAGCCAGGGCCTCAGGAACCTTCCTGAGGTCAGACATAGTCAAGCCCATCATTCCCTTTAGAGCTAAGGTCTCTGCCACACTCTGGGGGTGTAACAGGTCAGAACGCTTGAGGACTTTTTTTTGCCTAGAACTTTAATCCCTGATTTATCTATATTGTAGGTTCTCTAATTGATCCCAGATTATGTACACGTTGTGCAGTTATTTCACATTTTGAAAGGATAAAATAGGACCTGTCAGTCCTATTCTGAACACATGTGAAAACAAACAAAAACTCATGAGTTCTGGTTTCTTCTTGTTTTCCTCAGGCATTGACAGCAGATCTCTTGAACCACCCTCCAAGTTTGCTCCCATTGCCGGGGCCAGAACCATCAAGAAAAGGAAAACACAGTGAAAAATAAACATTCAGAAAGGCCCGTGAGTCCAACATTCAGAGTACTCTGGGCTTCTCTGTTCAGGGCCATCCGCCCGACTCGACTTCTCAGATCATCTCCACCACCACCGACTCCGTGTCTCTCCCAAGCTCTGGCTGCCAGCCACTGCTGACCCTCTTGGAGGTTCCCCACCCCTGAACAGGCTCAGTGTCCATCTTTGAAATAGAACAAGGAAGCCTTCCTTAGTGCTTCCTTTGTGCTTGTCACCCAAATCAACCTGTCACCAAGACCCAGGCAACAATTCCTCTCTCTAAAATAAATGGCTCTAAATCTACCCCCTGCGCCCCACTTCTATGGCCATCACTGTGGGCAGGGCTGCCTGGACAATTATGGTGGCTGTCTCTTTGGGGCCGAGGAGATTCTGTCCCAGTCGAATTCCCACAATAGATCTATCATGCTCTTCCCAAACTGCATATTTGACCCCAGCCTCCCCCCCTCCAAGGGCTTTCCATTGCTCTTAAAATAAGAACCAATTCTCCAGCCAGCCCACAAAGCCCCTATTCAAATGCCCCTTGTTCTCTGTGCTCTGGCCACACTAGTTCCTTTAATTCCTTCCAGGCCCATCAGACTTTGGCATGCACTGCCCCTTCCATCTGGCATGATCAAATGCCACTCCCACCACCCTTCCAACCTGCTAGCTCCTGCGTGGTCTGCAGATCTCTGTTCAAGCATCATTTCACTAAAAATCTGACTGCTTGTTCAAAGAGGCTGCTTTAAAAAAAAAATCTATTCCAAAATTTTTCCCCCTGCTTCAGAACATGCGTCTCAGCTTACAATTGTCTATTATTCACATGATGGTTTAATTGATTTCTTACTCACTCACCACTGTATCACAACACCTTAGAGCATGACTAAATAGCAGTAAACTCTGTAGTTTGGTGGAAGGCCACACCCAGCAGTGCTTTGTGGCTAGTTCCTCGTGGACGAAGCTATAAAGGTCCAGAGTTCGGCTGTAAGAGGTTACTCCTGGCAGCTCTCAGGAAACCACATGATGCAAGCGACTGAACCAGGGACATCTGCAGGTAAAGAGTGGGCTCCAGTCCTTTGACTCATTTCCCCATTATAGGTTAAAACAATGGTTAAATTAGGTACAATAATGAGTGAGTTAAAATATTGGGGCCCTGGGGCAGGAGTGGGTAGGGCACTTGCCTTGCACACAGTCGACTTGGGTTTACTCCCTGGCACCACATAGAGTTCCCTGAACATTGTCAGGTGTGATCTATGAGTGCAGAGCCAGGAGTGAGCCCTGAGCACTGTCCTGGGTGTGGCCTAAAAATAAAATAAAAAGTAAAATAGCAAAATTTTAGATCCTTGACTTAGATACATGGTGTGACATCACCAGCAAGAGTAAGACCACAGGTCCTTTATATGCACCAGAAAATTGGTTCTTCGCAGAGGGATGGAGTATTGTAAAGCTGGGACTAACCAACAGGAAAGCTACCATGCAAATGCATAAGTATTCAGTCACTGAGAGGGGAGGTCACCGGCAGACAGAGGAGAGAGTATGTCTAAAGGTTTTTAAAAGTCAATTCAATCTATTTGGAATGCAAACCATTGGTTTCAGAATGACCCTGGAAGAGCAGGAGACATTTCTGGGTGTCACAGGATCAGAAAGAGACCCACTGGGTCATCAGGAAGAGGAAAGCGCTTCAGTGTGGGTCCATCCATCGTTGTGGATGCAACGAAAAAATTTCCAACTTTGATGCCAATAACAACTCTGTTGAGAAATACCCGGGGAGATGGAGGTGGGGATGGTTTGATGGAAGTTGATGTTCCCTCCAACGCATCCTGCAGTTCTAAGAAATGGGGCACTCAGAACTATGAAAAGAGGAAGCAGCTATTTGTTAAGGAGCAAGGTAGTGGCACAACACTGCCCCTTCCTGGGTTTACCCATCCTGGTGCCAAAGCAGGAACCTCGCAGCCTACATACACATGCGTGTGCATACACACACAGTTGGTCTGTGGCAGGCAAAGGGGACTGTAGGAGTGCACGGTGCCAGCTATCAAAGATCTCTGCTGCTATACCTTTTATCTGGAGGCCTAAGGCTGAGTCGTAGGGAGCCAGGAGAGGACGTCTGCAGATCACCAACTCCAGCTGTCCACGTTCCTCTCACTCTTTCAGGTACAAAATCCACTCAGAGGTTTAAGGGGCCATAATTAGTATTAGTTTCACAGCTCTGTCCTATAGACACAGAAAATTTAATGAACGTTACCAGGACTCAAAGCTGACCATTTTTCTCTCTGATTTTTGGTGAATTCCAAATCAAAGCATAAATATATCTTTCTAAGGTAGAATCTCATAAATAAATTTATATGTTTTTTTAAAGTTCTAATTCCCCATGCTTTGCAAACCTTGACTTTCCCTTCCCTGTCTCTCCTTATTATAAGGACATCATAACTGGAACTGCTAATAAATCCCTTAGAGTAGACTAAAAGAACCTTCTGGTATTGGTCTAATGGAATATAGTATAATATATCAGTGCTGAAAGTTTATATAAGAATTCTGGAAACTTTCCTGGATAGTATTCTTCTTCCATAATCACATTGCTTCTTTGTCTCTAATCATAGACATTAGTGCATTATACATATATATATACATATATAATGGAATATTCAGAAAGATACAAAGGAAAAGCAAAAACTCTCTACTCCACCAGACAAAAGGTAGTCCTTGTTAATGATATATGATATGCCCTTTTTCATATACAGTTAAAATCACATGACATGACATCTTCTCCTTTTTAAGTGTCTCTCAGCACTGGGCAATACATCTGTAATATAGTCTCGACCATGATTTTTGTGGCTGTGTATCTGCATTGCAGGGCTGCTTGCTTATTCAGTGCCCCTGTGCTGAACATCAGTCAGTGCCAAGTGCTCCTGAGCGCAGCTTCTCTCTTTTCTCTGCTTTAGGACAAGTGAACTGGGAATGGACTGGCTGGCTCGACTAGGGATTTTGATAGTGCCTTTCTTTTCCCCACCCTATCTTCGCCCTGCTGGCAGCAGTGTATGCCTTCCCAAGCTACATGTCTGTGCGTCCACTTCTCCCTGACTCTCACTATCCGTGAGCAATGGTGTCTTTCCAGCTCTTTCACTTTAAATGCAATGGGCCACATTCAGTCGAGCGAAATTCATCTTTAGAGTCCATCAGTATCCAGGGGAACCAACAGAGACTCAATCAAAGACAGCACTTCTGTAGTGACCGGGGAGACAAATGATGTAGGCAAATGCAAGCTGAATACTGAGATGGTTTTTGCAAATGCAACGATAAAAGCACACTCCTTGGCTGAGGTATCAGAGATAAAATGTTCAATCCTGGAGTTGCCCTGTGGTTAAAATGGCTTATTCATCAGCAGCATTGCCCTCCTCACTTTTCACTCCCCTCAGCTTTCAGGGGAGTGAAACACAGACGCAACTCTCAAGGGCATATATTTTATTTCATTTCACTTCATTTTTGGAGTTTGGGGTCACACCTTGTGGTGCCCAGGGACCACTCCTGCTCTGAGCTCAGGGGACCTTGTACAGAGGCTGAGAGTTGAACCAGGATTGGCTAATGCGAGGTAAACACCACAAGGTTGTACTGCCGATCAGCTCCCATGAAAGCCTATGTTCTCCCAATCTCTTTTTTTCATTTGTTTGTTTGGGGCCACATCCAGCAACACTCAGGGGTTACTCCTGGCTCTGCGCTAAGAAATTAGTCCTTGCAGTGCTCTGGGATGCTGGGGATCGAACCCAGGTCAGTTGCATGCAAGGCAAGAGCCCTACTCACTGAAGGGATCTTGAGGGGAAACGTTCAGAGATTCTGTCCCCATTTCAAGTGCAGGCTTGGTCTGGACATGACTGCCACCTCCTTAATACTAACTCAGAGACAGGGGACAGCCACAATGTTGAGTTGCAGAAAGCAGCCGTGACTCATCTTCCTCAGGAAGGCCTGGCAAGATTGGAGCGCTGTCCTGAGATGAAGGGACTTCATTCAAAATTCACCCCAAAGCCCCAATGTCTCAGACACTTCCGTCTGTCTGAAAGAAGAATTGTCACATTTGGTTTTAACTTGGGAATTTAATCATTATATTGAGCAACTCAATTTTGAGTTGCATGGGTTGATAGGAATATTAATTGTTTGAAATTTGCAGCCAGAAACTTACATGAGTCTAGATTTTCTAGTTCATTCTAGATAGTGGTGACACACTGCTAAGAAATGCATCTGTTTCCTAGCCTCATAGATTAGATGTTGTTTATAATAATGTAGCTAGAGCACTAATACTTTATCATAAGAGCTGCTGTCTCCAGGGGGAAAAAAAAAGAACCAACATCATTCAGTGTATGCTTGATAAATTGGTCATCCTTCAGAGGCAAAAGAGAAATTGATGTGGCCTGTTTTATTTACAGGGGAATAGGCCTTACGTTATCTTCTTATTAGACTGATGTTTCCCTCCCAGAAAGAATAGGTTGTCTCCTGTGTGTTGCTCAGAGAATTTTGTCAGTGTCATTAGTCCTGAAGGCTTTAATGCCCAGGGCACAGGAAGAACCTTTCCTAGCAGAACGCTTCTCAGCAGAGAACCAAAGAGAAAGCATTTCCAATACAAATTGAATCTCGTGGGTTCCAGATGGGAGGGGAAATGATGTATGATGATGACAACTACGTTCCTGAAAGTTGGGTAAGTCATGAGGCTCAATGATTTCATCCCCCTTCAAACAGAGAAAGACACTGGCCAATTATAGTTTGGTCCATGTATATGGCTGAAGCCTGGCCTTCCACCTTCATGGGCCTGTGTACCCCCAAAGAGAACTTGGCAACATTTTCCTGTAGATGACACCTCTTTGCACTGCAGTGAAGAACAGCTATGCCGTGACTGTGGCTCTGGGCTACAGCTCTGGGGCTGTCTGCCTGGGTCCTGGTGGTTTGGTTTTCTGTAGAGAAGCGTTCTACTAGAAGCACGGGTTCTTCCTGTGCCTGGGGCATTAACGTCTTCATGAGCCCACTCACTCACAGGTCTCAGCCTCCCCAGGGGTCGTAGACTCGGCTTCTAGTGCTTTCCAAGCATCCCGTGATGTGGTTTCCAAGCTTCGCAGGGACAGTCTGAAGTTGTTCTGAAATTTTCAAGTGAGGAATGACAGGGAGGGGAGTTTCAGAAGAATAGTGAGCTGTCTCTGGGCAGAAGGGATCTGGAGTCAATCCAGCTGTGAATAGGCACAGGGGCGGGTGGGGGGGGACCAAGGTTGTGGGAGGGAAGAGGAGTGAGAGGGGACACGACTACAGTGGGAAGGGGCCTGGAGGACGGTGAGGCGCTGTGGCGTGCTCCCCTTCAAGTGAACTGATGGAAGCTTTACTTCCTCGTGCGCTGCCCATGGCAACCAACCTCTTGCCTACTCGTTTGCCATTTTCCCTTTCCTGGACTGTGCTTTGGGAGAGATATGACGTCTTTCCTATGTCAGCTCTTCCGATGCAGGCATGCAGCCTGCATCTCCTTATCGTTGGGAGGTTGTTCTGATGCATTACCAGAAGGAATGTTAGGCTTCTATATTTCAATACTATAGGACGTTAGCACTGTCGTCCCGTTGTTCATCGATTTGCTCGAGTGGGCACCAGTAACATCTCCATTGTGAGACTTGTTATTACTGTTTTTGGTATATCAAATATGCCACGGGGAGCTTGCCAGGCTCTGCCGTGTGGGTGAGATACTCTCGGTAGCTTGCCGGGCTCTCCGAGAAGAACAGAGGAATCTAAACCGGGTAGGCCACATGCAAGGCAAACGCCCTACCTACTGTGTTATCGCTCCAGCCTTAAATAATATCAAATGATCAATAGTTACTTAGTGAATATGTACTGTGGGGATTTCGTGAGTCTCCAAGGGCTGCCCATGGCCATACTGCTGGTGGATATGACTCAGAGAAGCTCCGGACAGCGACTCCCAACGTACAATGGACGTGTCCAACTTCGACAGACACTGGACTTCTGCCCTGAAGGTAGTCATTTAAAGGGAGGGGCCATCCAGAAATCTTTTGAGCTCTTTCTGTGATGGTTTCAGCCCTCTGAGGAAAGTGGTGACAGCCATGCAGTGGGGGTTCCATGAGGCTCAATAAGATCCATTCACAATAAGCACCCGCTGCTGCCGTTAGCCCTCTTCCTCACGGTACCCTCATTCCCAGAAGGAAAGCGGGCAGCGGGCTGGCGTGCGGAACGGAAATAGCACTAGCAGTTTCCATCTCGTACACACGTCTCCGCTCAGGTGCTTTTCTTCACAATCTTCCACCTTTACAGGTAAGAGACTAGAGCAGAGAGGTGAGCTTCGCGTCATTTGTCGTGGTTTACATTCGGATGTATTGTGGGGACAGTCCTGTGCATTGTTGGATATTTTTCAGCATCCCTGGCCCCTACCCAGTAGAGATTCAGAACACTGCCCTGTGCTAACAACCCAAACCTTGTCAGGACATTACAAAATGCCCTCTGGAAGGATAAAATCAAGTCCCCTCACCATGACCTTGAGACTCCCCAGAGGGAGAATCCTCTATCACCGAGCCAACAGGGAGCACAGAGCTGGGAGCAGAGCTATAGGTTCTGCAGGTGACAGGCCCAGCAGCCTTCCTGAACCTCTCCTCAGAGTTGATGGCACAGTTGCAGAGAAGAACACACTGCCCAATTTGCCAGGTCACAGGAGGTCCAAGAAGCAGGAAATCATGAAGTTCCGATTCCACAGGACCAGAGATGAAGGAGTTAGATGTGGCCTGGGTGCTGCGGGCTGGAAGGAAGGAGCGGCAGGCCATGGGTGCCGGTTCAGAAAGCAAGAGACAGGACCAGAAGAGATCTGTCAGATCTGTCAGGGGCACAGTGGAAGAGGAGGCGGACAGACAGGTCTGTCGTGGAAAGGGAAAAATGAAGCCAGAGAGGACAGGCCTCAGGGAGCTGCCCAGGGAAGCTAGACTTGATGCGGAAGGAGTGAAGCTCCTGACTCAGGAGGCATGTCTGGAATACGCCCACCCTCGTGACCTGAAGAAGTGACTGTCCCTGGGTCCCCTCAATAATTCTGGCCACTGACTTGTCGCAGCTGACCACAAACTAGAGGGGTCATGAGAGAAGGGGGCTCCGCATGCCCACCTCAGTGAGGTGCGGCCGCCCTGACCCAGCCATCAGCAGTTCTGCCTCGGTCAGCTCAGAGATTATGGCTGATGATTTCCAGTGACCACACAAGCCAGCTTCCTGTGCCCTGGCCTTCTAGGGACAGCAGGCCGGGGGCTCTGCAGTTAGGCCTCCCTGGTTCTGAGCGGGAGGTGGCAGAGGTATTTGCTCTAACCACCATCTGGGGATCAGGATTTCCTGAGGCCAGCGGTGAGGCCTCGGGGCTTTTGCACTCCTCAGGAAATCCGCCCCAGAGACAAAACCAAAAAACAACAACAACAAAAAAATTGCCGTGCAGGTCATCGGACTATTTTTATTCCGTGTGGCCCGACTTGGTGCTACGTGCCTGGCCGGCCTGTGCAAATGTCATCGTGATGTGTGTTCAGGGAGACGGCCTTAGAATTTCCAACTTGCAAGTTCGGGTCCCCCGGGTGAGGTCCCAAGGCTGGGCAAATGGGGCGAGAAGTGAGCGCCTGAGGTGGGCTGGCAGGTCAGCATGTCTGCAGAAGCCATCTCCGCCCCCGTGGCTGCTGCCCCCGCTCACAGACGCGGCCCCCGCGCGCAGGCAGGAGCACTGCAGCTGCCCCTGCAGCGCTCCAGGAAGAATCAAGCAAAGGCAGAAACCCGAGCAGCACTGCTTATGCTGGGGGAGCGTGATGGGAGCTGTGTTGTGCCCTGGTCTTTGCCCCCCACCCCACCCCGCCTCTCCTAACCAGGAATGCATCTAAACTGGATGCACACAACCCCAGAGTGTGGGTCGTTCCGATGAGGAAACTGAGTTCCAGTGTGTCCAGCTGGACAACTCCTGCCTGTGAGCCACAGATAAAGAAATAAATCAAAGGCCTCTGGGCTCTCTGCGTTCTCTCGTGCTCACAGCCACCCCGCCGGGCGCCCTGCCCCAGCTACTGCCCGGCTGCACTGGAGGCCAGTGGCCGGCAGAGGGGGCTTCAGGCCCGCCCAGGGAGCCGGGGCTGCAGACTGGGAAATGCCTGTTCATGCCTCCCTCCTGCCCAGCGCCCGCTGGACTGTGAGCTGGACTCCAGAGCTCCCTGGCTGGGTCTCTGCTCACGGAACAGAAGGGGGCTGGTGGCCACAGTGAAATCGCAGCAGTGGCAAGTGTCTGCTGATGAACACAGACCACAAAAGCTGAGAAAGGAAACTGCAGCATGGGGCGAGGGGGGGGGTGGGGGGGTGGCGCGTGGACCAGGAAGCCCCACCTAACCTTAGCACCGACCTAGCTGAGCCCGATGGCCCAGGCCTGAAGCGTGACTGCAGGCCAGCCCCTCACCCTGTGCTCTTCTGTCCTGAGGCTGAACGTGTCCCTGGGGAAGGGGGAACGGCTTCGGGAGTGGCTGGCTGGTGCTGGCCCCTCTGGGAAGGACAGCAAGTGCTGGGGCCCTTTGGCACAGGGGAGCTGGCCACAAAGCTCTGGAGAACAGTCTCCCAGAAGCAGCATAATCACGCAGGCCCATGTCACCCCCAAGTCAGCACAAAGAGGGTGAGGTCCACACTTCCTGAAGCAGGTGATTCAGACCCGGCTCTCTGGAGTGAGCACTCTCTCTCCTCAGCGGGAACAGGGTGTGTACGAGGCAGAGCCAGGATGCGTGAGAGAGAGCTGGTGTCCATGGGTGGAATCATGGGCAGGAAAGGTCCTGCCCACTCCTACCGCTGCTCCCTCTGCCCACTGGGTTCCTTCTGCCCACGTGCTAGCATGTGGCCTATCCCTGCGGTTCCAACCCAGAAATGATCTGTCAGGAGAGTCGGTGAGAGGCTTGTGTGCTTTGGCTGCATCTGAAAGAAAGCCCGTCAGCTCTTTCCTCTCTCTCTCAAAAATCAGGGCTTTCCAGGTACTGAGCCCTGCGGCGGGATGGGAGGTATATCTAGGGGGCTGTTTGATTTGTCGGCTTTTGGTGGGTCCCTGCCACCCTGGGCACCCCCTCACGGCTCCCGTGTGCATGCATGGGCTGTCCCACAGCTGCATGGCAGAGACCCTCCTCATTGCCCAGCTGCTGGCGTTGTCCTCCCACGTGCTCCCCCACCTCTTCTCGCACCTGGAAATAAATCCAGGCTGTCTGGGAGGCGCTGAGAAGCAAATGAAAGCCAGGGCCAGACGGAGGATTCACGTCTCTCCTCTGTGAGCTTTGTGTGTCTTTGCTGCCTTACAGGTGAATTTCCCCAGGTCCAGGGCAAGACAGGAAAGCAGGGACCATGTGGTCCATCACCAAACCCATCTGCTCTTGCCTTCTTCCTCCCGCCTGTTTGAGAGGAGCCGGCTCTGCTAGCCCGGAAGCTGCCGTCGTTGGGGAGACAGGAATCACGTTTCACAGGAGACCAGTCCCCCACCCTACCAGATGGAGAGCCCTCCGGGGTCTCCTGTCCCTCACATCACAGCATTTGGAGAAGCCCCCGAAGAGCTGATCCCACCCTCTCCTCTTGCCTTCCACTGCACACCCCTGACTTCACCTTGCCCGTCTACTTGCACGGAAAGATGGAGCCAAGAGCACACACCTCATCCCAGTATCCCATCATGCCTGTCCTGAGACCTCCAAGACCACAAATAATAGTGCAGAAAAGGGGCCTCTACCTTAGGAGAGACCAGCTGCTCTCACCAACCCCCCCCACCCCTGAATCTGCAAGGCCCCTGCCATGTTCTCTCTCTGTCTCTCTCTGTGTCTCTCTCTCCAATCTTTTTATTTTTCTTTAGAAAGGCAGACTGCCACGTGCAGCACTTCATTTGGATGTGTCTGGAGTCTGGAAGCTTGACTCCACTAAGTTCTCCTACAAATGGACCTTGAGAGCTCATTGAGGTTCTAAGCAGAGGAGCGCAGCTACTCGTATTCCCTCACATACCCTCGACCCAAGAACGGTCTGTCGTCTTTCTTCAGGGAATGCCGTCCTCTTCAGCTGAGCAGACAGCTTCAGAGGGACGCATTTGGAGTGGTGAGGGAAGAAGGGGACGCCCGCCTGGTCAGCCAGATCAGCCAAATCCAACCAGATGATCAACGGGGTGACATGACAGATGCCGCAGCCAGATCGCCCTCACATCCTCTCTCTTTTAAAAAAAAATTAAATTGAATTTTATATGTACAGCACTGTAGCACTGTCACCTCATTGTTCATCCATTTGCTCAAGCGGGCACCAGTAACATCTCCATTGTGAGACTTGTTGATACTGTTTTTGGCATATTGTATAAGCCACAGGTAGCTTGACTCAAAAAGCAATATATATATTATATTGCTTAATTATATATATAATTATATTATATTATATTATATTATATATATATACCCAGTGATGCTCAGGGGTTACTCTTGGCTCTTCACTCAGGAATTACTCCTGGTCGTGCTCAGGGGACCATATGAGATGCTGGGGATCGAACCCAGATCAGCCACGTGTAAGGCAAAAGCCCTCCCCTCTGGACTATTGCTCCGACCCCTGAATTTTATATTTCTTTATTCACCATAAGTTACACCAGTTTGTATTTCAGGCATGCAGTGTTCCAGCACTCATCCCTTCACCCATGTTCACTGCCTCCAGCAAATGTCCTCAGTGCCCCTCTCATGCCCCAGTTTGCCTCTATGACCAGTACTTTCATTACAAATGCTAGGCACTGCTGTGTTCTCTTAAGTCCTTGCACCTTCCCTACTCTTCTGGGCCTTGGAGGGTCTTCCAAACAGGCGCACCCCACTGAAGTGCTTACCAGCCTCTGTTCTTCTGATCTGAATCAGGGTCTAGCAGAGGGAGTAGGGGGCCAGCTAGGGGAATTGCAGACAGACATGTGCAAACTTGACCACTGACTCCCAAACATTTGCAACTCATGGCAAAATAGCAGCATTCCCCCCCCCCCCCAATCCAGGACATATTCCAACCACATCCAGCCTGGAGCAGGAGTTCTCGTGTGCGTGCCCCTCACTCCACCCTCTGTGGAGAGAGACTTGGGTGCTTGGTCCGAGGCAGCGGGTGGGTGAGGCCTTCAGCAGCTGGCTACCCGCAGGAGGCCTATAGTTTTCTCTGGAGGGAGACTGGATGACAAGAGGGGGAGTGGAGACGTTTGCCTGCTCTTTCCTGCTCCTGCTAACACCCCACTCCTGGCCCACACTCCCACCTTCTTGCTGGGTCCGCAGGGAAGAGCAAAACCACAAAAGGAGGAGGAGCCCAGCTTCTTCAGGATCTCCCAGCACCCTTCCCGAGAGAAGAGGGATTTCATATCTTTTGACCGAGATCTCCCCATGATTGAATGGGTTCAGGGACGGACAAGAGTGAGCGAGTGTCATTTCAGGTTTTGTTTTCCAAAGGCTGCGGCAAAGACCTGGGTTGGACAGCAAACCGGAGACCTCGGCATACCTGTCAGAACAGCCCGCAAAGGGCCATTTGTATTGTATCTTCCTTTCCCTCCAAGCAGCCGTATTTGCAGCTCACAGTGCATGGAGAAGCCCTTTTCTGCCTTTCAGATCAGCATCTTACCCTTCCCGGTGTCCACCTTCTTTCAGAGTCCAGGCAAAAAAAAAAAAGAGTGCTTCGGATAGGAAATCTGAGCTCCTGGAACTAATGGGTTAAGAGGGGTCCATTGATAAATTCCAGCTGTTCCAGCATGCGCCCAGAGGTACATGCTCTGCATTCCAGCTGGAGGCCATGGAATAAGTGCTGGAACGGGC
Organism: Sorex araneus; assembly: GCF_027595985.1. Taxonomy (NCBI): domain Eukaryota; kingdom Metazoa; phylum Chordata; class Mammalia; order Eulipotyphla; family Soricidae; genus Sorex; species Sorex araneus. Next base: position 51,452,834 of record NC_073310.1, on the reverse strand, counting down.
AAAAAGGGAACTCTCGCAAGCTGCTTCATTTTTGTTCCTCCTTTCCCATAGACTGAGGGGAAAATCGCAACTCCTTGCCTCAATGTGGATGGCGGAGTGTAGAGTTACTTTCCAAAGAAACCAGAACATTCCGTGTGAAAGGTGTGGGGCCCAGGGAGTTGGCCCATAGCTAACGGAGAACAAGTTTCCACTTTGGGCCTGGCTGCCCGCCCCGGGCTGATGCCAAATGAATCCCAGCTGTGCAGCTTCTAGCCACCCCCACCCACCAGAGTTTGGGGGGCTAGGGGGCTCCTCCCCTTCTTTCTGGGCTATCCAGGAACAGGGCTGGAGAACAGGTGGGCTGCAGGCAGACGCGGAGTCTGCACAGCCAAAGGCCCTCCGAGTCCAGGGGGCCTGGTGGGGTGAGCCTTGGTCTCTGAGCATGTTGAGGAGGAAGAACCAAGGTCCAGTCGGGGAAAATGAACCAGGACTGAGGATCATAGAAAGGGCTGAGCAGGCCCAGGTTTCTGGAGAGAACTCGCGTCAGTAACATCCCCATTTCCTTCACCAGCACGAGCTCCAACACTCTTAAGTGCCTCTAAGGAGGGGTGCAGTTGAGTTCCAGACTCAAAGATGTCTTTTGGTGCTCTCTCGGGCCTGTTTCCTCTTGGGTTCAGATGGAGGAGGGGAAAGTTTCTCTCAAAGACCCTTTTCAGGCAGTTTTTTTTTTTTATAAGACTCTCCTCATTTGGCTACGAGCCTTTTAACAAATAAGCAGCTTTCTACAGGGATGTACTGACACATGATCATCTGCCAGCTTCCTCCTGTCCCCAGAAATGAAGGAGCTGGACACCATCGAATAAACCACTGTGGCCTGTTTCTGTAACGTTAGTCCTGAGATCCATAATAGGGTGCTCAGAACTGCAGAGATTTGGTTGGGACAGTCTGTGAATTGTTCCTTGTAAATAGTCACTCAGCTAAGTCTCACTGAAGCATTTATCTTTTTTTTTTTTTTGATCCTGGGATTATCCATTATTTTGTTTATTAAAAAGAAAAGTTCTAAGCAATGCCCTGAAAACACAGAACCAAATCCCTAAAGCCATGATTTTAAATATAAACCTGCTTATCATGGAAGCCTCTGGTAGGTACTTAGAGGCCTTAGGTTAGCATGAAAATCTAAGAGCTCAGACAGAGCCGTTCATGGAAGACTGTCATCCACAAAAAGTCTCTGACCGCAATTTAGAATGGAATGGGTCCAAGGTGTCAAATCTTTCTCTCCATTCATCATCTGAAACAGATGGACCTGGGAATTATAACCCACTCTGATCTTTAAAAGAGGACCAAAGGGTACTAGCTATAAACCTGTGATCCTGCTGCTTCCAGAAAAAACATATGTATATATATACATATATATGTATATATATTATATATATATATGTATACATCCTATACATCCCATTCATCTTGGATAGCTATAGATGGTTTCAGAACTCTAGGAAAGAACTTACTAAATATCACTCTAATTCAGCTTTCATATCACTATATCACTGTCACCCTGTTGATCATCAATTTGCTTGAGCGGGCAACACCTCCATTCATCCTAGCTCTGAGATTTTAGCAGCCTCTCTTTACTCGTCCTTCCCAATGGTGCCACATTGGAGGCTCTTTCAGGGTCAGGGGAATGAGACCCATAATTGTTACTGTTTTTGGCAAATCAAATACACCACGGGGAGCTTGCCAGGCTCTGCTGTGCGGGCAGGATACTCTCGATACCTTGCCAGGGTCTCTGAGAGGGAGAACTAGGCTATAAGAGGTCGCATGGCCTCAGATATGGCCACGTGCTTCCAGGAGCTTTGTTTTATAGTCTCTGGATCTTGGCCGTTGATGGGATAACATGGTGCCAGAGGCAGTTTGTGGGTGTGGCTGCCAAGCTACTGGAAAATGGGGGATCTGAGTGGAGGAGGCCCAGTCCCGATTCGAGCAGGCTTGGAGTTCTCAGCCCTGGGTCCTGCACACCTGGGTTTCTCTGCTGGTTCCTTCATGGGTGAGGCCTTGAGTATGGCTTGGTTCCAGAGGTCTTCAACTGCCAGGGCTCTGCTCAGGTTGGGAAGAGAAACTCAACCCACCCCCATCTGAGTAGCCCTAGTGAAGACAGCCAGGCACGGGGGCATATATATATTATGGTGTTGTTTTTGTTATTATATGGGATCAAGCTCAGGGCTTCATGCAAACAAGGCATTACTCTTACTACTGAGCTATATCTATGACTCACTTGTTCTTTCACTTAATCAATGCATTTCTAAAATATTTGCAGCTTGCCTGGTTCTAGCTAATGGGACCACCATACATACTCATTCAGCAGGCAGACATGGCAAGCTGTGCGTGGGTTCCAGTAAGTGAGCCCAAGGGAGGTAGAGAAGAATCTAGATTGCTGAGGCTGAGCTTAGGGTCTAACAATTCACTCTGGGGGATGAGAATCTTGGCCACACTAGAGAAACTAGCTATTGAGTTTTCACTTGAGGTCTCTGGAGATGAACTAGTCACTGAGGACCAGACGTGGGGGCTTTGCTGGGTTCAGGGCTTGAAGGATTTCAGGACTACAAGGTGAGGTGGCCACTTGCAATGGAACTGGACAGCTGGAAAGGAAGATGGAGTTCAATCACTCACTTGGCTTCACAACACATGAAATCCCAGGGCTTAGTTTTTGACAGAGTGAGGCATAGACCTGGCGTCCACTGAGAAATGCTTTCACAGCTGTGGCAGTCGGTGACCCCAATCGGTGGGAAAGAATAAGGACCCAGCAATAATAAGACTGAGTCCAGGAGGACCATGCTCCCCATCCTCCTTGTTTCTGCCACTCCCAGAGACTGGTTCTCAGTGTTCCCTCAGCAACCCCAGCAGCTACCTCCTACTTTTCCACGAAGGAACGTTAGACTAGAAATTGACCAGTCAGTCCTAAGTTTCAAATCCCAAATCCTAAACTGGTACAGGAGTTAGTCCTTTTAAGTGCTACCAAATGTTTAAACATACATAAGGGACCCCCAGATATCTAGTCCTTGTGGTCCTCAAGAACTCCTTAGTCTGAGCACCAAATTGTTAGGCCTGCAGTGCTGGCCAGGCCCCAGGAAGGGTGAACCCTAAGAAAACAATACCAGAAATACTCCAGGGAATATGGGAAGTGGTTCCTGCCATGGGGATAAGCATGAAAATGTTCGATCATTTGCTGCCATGTTCACAGGTAACTATCTCCAGAGCAGGACTTTCCTATGGCCCACATTCTGCTAACATACCTTCTAAAGATCCATGTTTTACAATCTTCTTTTGTGTATACAGACATAGTTAATCATACCTTCTTCAAGGCTCCAGTGAGTGAAAACAATTTACATGTACAAAGTTAGAGAACTGCAGCCAGGCACCATGAAGCATGAGGTACCAGGTGGAAGACTTTCTTTCTAGATGCGGAACACAGTCTCAGAACAACTTCCTTACAGCATTACTTCAGGCTTGGGTATGTACATGTTTTGTTTTGTTTTGTTTTGTTTCGTTTGGGTACTATCCCTTGCAATTCTCAGGGATTAATCTTTGCTCTGCTCTCAGGAATCACTCCTGGCAGTGCTCGGAGGACCATATGGAATGCTGGGCATCAAACTGAGTCAGCTGCATATAAAGCAAGTGACTTACCTGCTGTGCTATCTGTCCAGTCCTTGGATATGTACAGACTTTTATGTGAAAGGGATCTCATAGGTGTTAACTCAGGTTGGTAAACCTGGAAAAAGCTGGAATTCATAAAACAGTAGAACACATTGATACCTGAAATCAAATATGGTCACCTGAGCACTGCTGGGAATAGTACCTGAGTGCAAAGCTCAGAGTAGCCCCTACTGAACAAGTACTTTAAGCACTACTGGGCATGGCAAAAAAAGTGAATACAATGGGACTGGGGTGATTATACCAGAGGATTAGGCACTTGCCCTTACAGGCAGCTGCAATGGCCACAATCATGCTTCAAATCTCTGGTTCTACCTATAGTCGCCTGAGCAACCCAGGGGTTACTCCTGAGCACAGAACCAGGAATAGCCATTACCACCAGGTGTGGCTGAAAATTCCTCCTGCAAATTTTCCTTCTTCTGGGACCCAAGACTGTGAGGTGGTCAGGATCATCTTGAAGCGTGCATGACCCCTGAGATTAAGCTCATAGCTTTTTACTTACCCTGGATGCTTCCTGAGGCATGGTACCATCTTCCAGGCCCTTTCTCCCTGGGAACCCCCAGCACCAGCAGGTGGTTAGAGCTCACAACTTAGTACTTGCAGGGCAAGTGCTTTAAGCCACCAAGACATCTCCCAGGGCCCCTGCCATGAGTCACCTTATGTGAGTCACCATAATGTTGTCTAGAAAGTGGTAATATAAAGAAATTAAATCAACTGAAATAGAGGAAACACTTTGGCAAGATTTCCCCCACTTTTAAAGGCTGGCAGACTGTGGCAGTCCTTATGAGACTGGTAACTTTGGCAGGGGCATGTTGGGAGGAGTAGAAACACATAGTATCCCAGGAAATGTGACATAAACCCCAAATAAGGGACATCTTACCCCACTGACTCCCATGAAAATTGAACCAGGAAAAGCAATGATAACAAAAAGGAGAAGTATCTCAAAGACATGAGTGCTGGGGTCGTAAAGATGATGTCCTAGATATTGAAATGAGTTACCTAGTGATTCACTGAAAGACAGCGAGCTTCGTGAATGCCCTGTGTTAACTGCTGAATGACCCCTATTGATCTCCGTTCCCTTGTCAGTCTGTGGACTTAGTGGGAAACCCTTTCTTTCTTTTTTTTCTTTTTTTAATTGAATTGCCATAAGATACATAAAACCCTTTCTTCCATTGCCTACAGCCTCTCCATGTCAAGCTGAGGACAATGCACTAATTCTAGTGACAAAGAAAGTAAGAGGTAGGAATTCTGAAGAGATGGAGAGATTGTATGCAAGGGGACCATGCAGAGCCCAAGGTCAGGGGCATTTGAGGCCACAATTGTCCTGTCTTCACATGTCAAGGACTTTCCTCCTTCCTCTGGCCCAAGAAGCCCTAAAAGCTGTCCACTCAGGACTACAGGATGCTGATCTGGAACAAAAACCTCCGCAGAACCCTTTGGGTATCCCTAGAAGTGATGCTGTACCTGGGAAATGCCTGGTTCTAGGGCCCGGAGCTGGTGCAGCTTAAGCTTCAAAGCTTACGAGGGTGCTTTTGGGGCTATGGAAACTTTGATAAAGACGTTTTCTTTTTAAACATTTTAGTCAGTTTTGCTTGTAGTTTCTTTTTCTTCTGTACTTAGAAGGGGAGACTCTTTGCCTCTTTATCGGTAGGTCCTCCTTTCATCCTGTAAGCAAGTTCTCTTGTGCCTTCTGCCCAAACAAACCTAATCTGGTTTGGTTTATTTTGCCGACTGCCCAGGGTGGCCTCGTGCTGGCTCCCTGCACCCCAGGGGGTCCCCAAGCACCCAAATGCCCCCGATAAAAATGGATGTGGAGACCTGATTTCCAGTTCAACTCTCAACTTTTCTCCAATCCATCCATCCTTAGCACTGGGACTTTTCCAGAAGTTCCAAAAGCTCACAGGGGATTCGTTTTGTTTTTTAACAATTACCAAAGAAAAGAAAAATAAATCAACCTGAGTGAAAGCAGAGATCTTTACTCTTCAACACACATGCAAACCAAACCCGCACATCAAGAAGGAAGTGTGCTTTTTAAAGGTTTGACATAGCCAACACCAGAGCCGGGAGAGGTCCAGAGCTGGTATAATTGGCCTTGTGGACATTTTCCTTAGCTCTGCTCAATTCCCCATGCCTGTTCCTCGTTGAATAAACTTGCTTGTGAATTAAGGTCTTGAAATTAAAATATATAGATCCCAAAGGGCAACTTTCAAATTGCCTAGGCAGCGTTACACAACTACTGGTTTTCAACAGCTGAGCCAAAGCTGCTCAATGCCAAACCTGTGTTATTAGTGAAACCGAGGCCTGTAAATGGTGGGGTACACCCAAGATGCTCTTAACAGGTAACTCAGGTCCCCTGACTATCATTAACAATCATTGCTTATAGTCGAGGGACAACATGGGAAGGAGACTTGTTTAAAAATTCCCCAGAGACTTTGTTAATAATTTAGTATTGTAAAAGTTCATGATGTATATGTTTATTTAAAGCTTGAAGTTTCCCTAATTTTCTAGCAAGATCCTTTTCTTCCAAATCACAGCTGAAAAATCACTTCTAAGGGAAGTATCCCGCAAAACAAGAATGGTTTTACAAAACGGACAACTTGCCACTGGAGAAATTCAGTTTGAGGTGATGATCTCCAGGGACTGAATAGCAGAGGCTCAGAAGCAAGTGGCTGGCTGGGGTGGGAAAGGGGCCATGAAAGCGAGTCACCCCCACTTCATCCCCAGGCCCAGAGCAGCTGAGGACAGAGCTAGGCTCTTGGGTCAGCTTGGGGAGAGAGACAATGGAGGTGCGCTGGCCACGCTGGGCTGAGGGTAAGGTTGCAAAGCTGGCGATCCACATTGACCCATGCTCTAAACCTGCCTTCCAGAATGACAGTGACCAGAGGAGCAGGGCACAAAGAGAGGCACTCTTCTTAAAATGTACCAGGCGACATCATCAACATGGTATCTGGTGCTTGTTGGGGTACAAAGAAATCATCCTGAGGGCCAAAATGATAGTGCAGTGGGTAGGGAACTGGCTGGGCATGCAGCCAACCAAGGTTCAGTCCCTTCCGGGTAACCATATGGTCCTCCACACCTTCTAGGAGTGATCCTGAGAACAGAGCCAAGAATAAGCACTAAGCACTGATGGGTGTGGTCAAAAATAAATAAGGGGCTGGAGTGATAGCACAGCGGGTAGGGCGTTTGCCTTGCACACGGCCGACCCGGGTTCGATTCCCAGCATCCCATATGGTCCCCTGAGCACCGCCAGGGGTAATTCCTGAGTGCAGAGCCAGGAGTGACCCTTGTGCATCGCCAGGTGTGACCCAAAAGCAAAAATAAATAAATAAATAAATAATAAGAAATAATCTCGTACCCCTTTGGGCCCTGAGAGACTTGACAAATAAAAAGCATGGGCCAGACTGATAAAAAATCAAGAGAAATGCATTAATAACATGCATGCCTCCTATACACATAATAGAAACGCAGAAATTCTAACTAAATCACTATGTGGTCTCAGATGCCATTTTTAAATATATCAACTAAATGGATTCTGGGAAAAAAGGAAGGTCAGGCAAAGAAGTCACCATAAAACAATTTAAATTCTTTCCCACTGATTAGATGTCCCTAGAAGACCATCTTTACGTAGATGGTCCCATGTAAGTGTCTCATACAAAGGTTACTTCTATTCTGGCTTCAGGACCACTCCCCAAAAATTCATCTTTTACAAAAATCATGCCTTGGATAGACATTTTTGCTGCCTTCCACCCTGAACCCTAAAATTGTACATGCCATTTTCAAAGCACTTTGAGCAAAATTGTATACACTTAGAGCCAAGTCTCAGTACTGACATTTGAGGAAACTTCACATTTGAACAATGAATACTTCCAAGTCATATTTCCCCCAAGATGATGGGACATTTGAGTAAACTGGGAGAAAGAAAAATTGCCTAGTCTAAGTTGCAAGGGAAGGGACAGGGTAATAGAATGGACGAGGGGGGAGGGGGCGGCGGTCCATGAAACCTTTCATGCTTTTGAAGGGACCAAGTGAGTAAGACAAAAGCTCCAAATGGGACCCAAGTTCTAAGTTAGTTAATATAAAGTCTTGTGATTTTGGTGACATTATGCTCAGTGAAATAAGACAAGCTGAGAAAGACTAATACATGATCGTTCCATTCATGTGTGAAAGACAAAGAGACATAGCAAATGAACAAACAAAATGAATCAAACTCTTAGTGAACAAGATTGGGTGTTTTTTTTTGAAGTAAGGAAAGGGGCTGGAGGGTGATGACAAGGCAAAGGGATTAAGAGTATGTTGATGATGGAGCTGCAGAGATAGTATAGCAGGTAAAGCGGTAAATCACTCGCCTTGCATACAGCTGACCCAGGTTCAATCCCTGGGTCAATCCCTCATATGATCCCTCAAGTCTGTCAGAAGTGATTCCTGATTAAGTCCTGAGCACAGCTCAGTGTGTCTCAAACCCCCCAAGAGTTAAAATAGTATGGTGATGGATGAAATCTAGACTTTACTACCTGAATATTGAGTTATAACGCTGTAAGCCTGAAACACATGCATATGAAGTAGCCTGGTGCTTCTTCAATCACTTGTATCACTTGTTATCCCATTGATCTTCAATTTGCTCGAGCGGGAGCCATAACATCTCCATTTGTCCCTGTCGCATGCTAGTGTAGCCCAACGGTATCTGCTTACCCCAGGAACACGAAGAGCCTCAAAAATTCAGGGTTTTGAAGAAGAAGTCTGACCATCTCATAGGTGGGCAGCCATGCGGTCTTTTGATGTCCTGTGGAATCCAGTTGGTTTCAGCTCTAGTCCAGCGGTCGTCTCTGAATCGCATTCCGTGTCTGGCCCATCTGATTTTTGACACCTTGGCAAATGAGACAGCATCCCTGATTCTTGATCATCGACAGAGGTCGGAACTCACTTAAACAAAACATGATACTTCTAGCATAGCTCTTTCGATTCCTCTTTGGGATACCCGAATAGTGTTCTCATTCTGTTTTCATAGGGCCCAGGTCTCTGAGGCGTATGTTAGTGCAGCTACTTCAATACAAATTTATTTTTAAAATGCTAATGATACAAATTTGTTTAAGTAGAAAATACATTAATAGATGTTTTAAACTGGTTGCTAGGAGCTCTGGACCTATTTCAAGGGTTAAGGTGCTTGCCTTGCATGCAGCTGATACCAGTTAGATCACAGCACTGCATATGGTCCCCTGAGCACAACCAAGAATGATCCCTGAGCACAGGCAGGTGTAAGCCCTGAGCACAGCTAGGTGTGGCACCCAAACAATCACCAAAATACTAGATTTCTGGAAAGCAGAATTTAAAGTTTAAGAAGGACAAGAATTTCACTTTTTTCTAACTATAATAAAGTATTCCTTGAAAAAGCCAGTCCTGGGCTGTGATAGTCCAGGGTTTACAGGGCATTTGCCAGTTGCCATTTTGATCCCTGGCACCACATGCCCTGCCAGGACATGGAGTATATCACAGGATGCTATTCAAGAGGCCCCCCTGAGCACTGTTGAATAGCCCTGATGGTCCCCAGCACTCAGGGACCAAATAGGATCTTATCCTGGCCTGGTCAGCTGGGCATTTCTAGCAGTGGCCCCCAGGCACCTGAGTACCACTTGGGAGACCAGTATGTGTGTGTGTGTGTGTGTGTGTGTGTGTGTGTGTGTGTGTGTGTGTGTGTGTGTGTATTCCATGCCTTGCTTATGTAAGGCCCTGAGTTTGATCCCAGAGTTGACTCATCTGATTCATGTAAGGAGCTGATGGGCACGGCAAGGCTACAGGGGACTAGGCACATTGCCCACTCCCCACACCAGGCCAGTCCCAGATGGCCAACTGGGGAGGTCTGGGTGAATAGGGGACAGAGGACAGCTATTCTTGGAATTCTATTCAAGTAAGTTCCAGTTGGACCCAGATCGGAGCTTGGCAGAAGTCTGAGTGTTGGGCCTAAGGTGAGGCAGAGATCAGGCCTGTTCAATGCCTAGGCAGGGGACAAGGAGGCGGCAGCAATAACAGTGCATCGGCCCCTGCAGTAGCTGGCAGCCTTCACGTTCCTGCCCCAGATCCTGGAACTGATTAGCAGGACACAAGTCATTTGCCCATTAGACCACCTCCGAAGCAGGTGGGGTGCAGAAAGCAGTGGGCAGAGATAAATAGAAGGCAGCATTTAGGGGAAATGAGAGGGTTTCTCAGTCTTCTTTGAAATGAAACTTAGAGGATCCACTGCAGCCTTTTTGTTGGCAAAGAAAGGACCTGTGGTGCTTTTGTGCTTCCACCCCTGCAATCAGGGCCCAGGCCACGTTGCTTCCTGAAACCAGAGGTACACCGGGGCCCAGACTGCAGGCCCACAAGAGGCAGCCCAGCGGCCATGTGCACAGACACACCACGGGCAAGGCGCTGGCCCTGCTCCTGCCTGCAGTAGCATGTGGGACCGTGTCTGGGCACGGGCCGGGGGGGAAAGGAGGGCATAGACAAGCAACGCCCAGGAAGCAGACAGGCTCCATCAGAAGCCTGGGGTCCCCTCTATAACAAGGCTGAGGTAAATTTGGTGTAAAAAAATATGAGCTTTGAAGGGGCCTGGTAGATCTGAAGGGGACTAAACAGCTAGGGTGAACGCTCCCAATGCCGGAGCCCCAGAATTCATCCCGAGCACCCCACGGTCCCGAGCCTTAGCACTCTAGTTCCAGCACGCGCGCGCGCACACACACAAACACAAACACGCACGCATGCACATAGGCACACATGCCTGAGTGCTGAGGTCTGGCCCTAAAGTTTGCTTTCAAGCACTGTCTCCCAAACACCAGTCGATTGAGTCTACTTGGAACATGGTTTGGAAAATCCTGACATAACAACAGCAGGGCACTTGCTCATGAAGGAAAAAATTCTGAAGAGAAAATAAAGACTGGACTCATGTGCCAATTCTTCTGTGCCCCCCCACCTCTCCACTGGGGAGCACTCTCCACCCCCACGTTCCTTCCCACTGAACTTGCCTTTGTTGCCTCTTGCTGGCTGTCGTTCCAACAATGAGGAGCGCAGCTCTTGCTGCATCTGGATATTTGACAGCTCTAGCTTTTGTCCCCAAAGGAACCTTGCTTCCAGGTTCTTAAATTGGCACACTTCACTTAGCTGTCTTTTTATAAGAACAGAGCTGCAGAGGTGCAGTAAAACTTCATTATTGTTTAACTCCAGGCAATTATGATGGTGCTCAATCAAATCCATTTGGTTCAGTTACTCAGAGGAAGAACTTGAAAAACAAAAACGGAGGTCCTGGCATCTGCAGAGCAGAAAAAGGGAATGCGGGAAAGGCGGCCAGGAGCCTTTGAGCTCTGTCCTGCGTTGCCTGTGTCCAACCTGTGCCATGTGGAATTCACATGAAGCTCCATCTTAATCCCGGAGGTTTGGTGGAATCATCATTTTGAAACCGGTGCTTGGGGGACAGAGGTAAATGTGCTATTGAAAGAGTTGAGATGTATGAATTGGATGCAGTCTCAAAGCTATGAGGAAAAAGAAAATGTATAGGGAGATTCTAGAGTAGGAAGCTGTTTGCAATGTGTGCGGAGATGGGGGACATCCCTGGGGTCACTGGCAGAATGTGCTTCCTCTTCCCATGGACAAGAGACTCCCATAGCAAAGGTCTTGGGAACAAACTCAGTGGGACCTGGAAACTCACTTCTTCCGAAGTGGTTTTCACAGCCTTGTCTAAGAGCTACACGCACCCCGTGCTCTCTCGCCCCTGGGGTTCTTCTGCCTGCAGCCTTCCACAGGGGTCACAGCAAAGTCCACAAGCCTCTGTCACCTTTCCCACCTAGAGGCATGCTCCAAAACCCCGAGGGAGAGCTGGGGCTGAGCATGGGGTCAGGGGTCAGGTCTCTATGCTATTTGGTTGCTCGCTCCCACCTCCCATATAAGCCCCCAATTCCTACAAAACAAGATTATAGATTTATCATCCCTCATAGTATCCCCTGAATTTTCTGGAATTGAAGTGCTGACAGATTATTTGTAGGTCCCAGGGTGGGAAGTTTGGGGGGGGGGGTAAAACTACAAGGTTTTTTCTTCATTTGCAGTTAAATGGGACTATAAAGTCACATCTAGTGAAAAATCCTAAAACTCAGCTAGTTTGTGTTCCATACCCAGAATGCAATGGGTGAGCCTCAAAAAACTTCTGCCATATTTAATCCACCACAGAGAGCCCTCCGGCGCCAATTACTCATACATGTTCCACAATATCCAAAGACTCTCCCCCAACTCCCCTCCCCAAAGCCTCTTCCCATTATAGCTTCTGGTTCCGGTTCAGGACCAGCTTCTCATTACCTAAAGCATGTTGAGGTCTGTTTGGTCCTCTTGTTTGGAAGGTTAAGTAGAGAGAGATTCCCATGTTCGTATCTCCTCCCCCCTCAAGACCCCCTCCTGCCCTCAGCACACACATACTACAAACAATGGTGATTTGGTCAGGGGGATATCCCCATGACGGGTGGGCTAATTCCTAATTGGGCCCTTGAGTCACTGCATGTGGAATGAGCACATAAAACCGCCAATATTTCTCTATATCTCTCTTTCTTAGAGTTGTATAATATTCCATTGTGTATATATACAGCAACTTCTTGATCCAGCTACAGAAAGATACAAAACAAGGTAGCAACAAAAACCCATAACAGCAGAAGTGGGGAGGGTGTTTGGAGGTGCAGTGTGTTTGAAAGGAAGGACACTGGGATGTGGAATTGGAATTACATGAGTGAGAAACCATTATTAATAGTACTGTCAATCAGAGTTCCAATTAAAATATTAAAAAATAAGCTTGATATTTATGAAGTTGCAGTTGACAATTGACAGCTGTGAAAGAAGTTTTCAGTTCCTCAATGCCCTCTGTCCAGGCTCCGTGCTGGCTTCTCACTGGCTCTGTCCTTTCATGTCTTGATGTTCTCAGTGGCCTGCTGGTCTCTTGCATATGCTTCGTGGTTAGTCTCTCCTTTCTGGAGCTCAATCTTTGTTCTCAGGCCACATGCTCATGGGTGAGAACTGCTGCTTTTTCTGACACCTGCCAGGGCACTGCCAGCTACTCTGGGCAAAGCATAGGGCCCAAGGGGAAATTACTGATCTGGGTAGCCTTGCAAGTATCATTATGCCTGCCCCTTGGCCATTTCTGTGATTTATCTGACTACTAGCCCTCGCGTGGACAAGATTTAAAAGGGCTGATTGCATTTACCAGCTTACCTGGGGCCCCTTTCCCAGTCTACTTCCATGGTAACAGAGTTGGGACACACAAGAACAATGATTTTTTTCCAAGTCAAAATGGGGACAACTGAATTGGAGAACCCAGATCACAATTAACAGAAGAAACCATGGATTCCCCAGATGGTGTCTTGCAGTGGACTTTAGAGCTTTCTTGCTTGTGACCTGGCTCTCACTTAGGTGCCTGGTTCTTATGAGGTTCGCAGGGACTGCAAGGGAGTGAGGAAAAGCAGGAATGGTTAGAGAAGAAAGTCTCTTCAACTTTCCCTGCTCTGGGGGTTCTGTCCAAGCAATCTACGTTGGAGTTGTGGCACAAGTTTTTAATTAAAAAATCATTTTTTACAATTATAGGGTCATCAAGTCACCAAGAGCTTACTTGTTAAATCACAAAAGGTGTTAAATAAATGAACAAAAATTATAATAATCAAAGGAACTGGTTATTTTGTCCCAGACATTTCCTATACTAACAAGAGATAGGAAAATTTCATTGAACACTCCATCCAAAAGAGGAGAGTATCCTTTTCTGGGTCATAAGCATGATAATTGGGTGTTCACACATTTGTGACATGTGCCGCCCTTGAATCTTGGTATGCATTTGGCACATTATCCACCTGACATGAAGGAAAAAGAGAAGAGGAGAGAAGAAGAAGGCTGTCTCAGGGACTGGCCCACAGCAGTGGTGAGTCCAGCCAGGCTCACATCACCAACTTCCTGCCTGGAACAAATCCTGCCCTCAGGAAGCTTATCCTGGTTGTTCTTAGTCAGAAGTTGCTGTGGGTAATGCCCTTAACATTCTATTTGTTTGTTTTGTTTTGTTTTGAGGCCAGACCCAGTGGTGCTCAGGGCTTATTACCGGCTCTTCTCTCAGAAGTCATTCCTGTCAGGGCTCAGGAGACCATATGGGGTATCCCCGACCAAACCAAGGTAGACCTCATGCCAGGAAGCATCTTACCTACTGTACTATCCTTCTGGCTCCAATTCCTTAACATTCTTTATTTTATTTTTTTAATTGAATCACTGTGAACTGATAGCACAGTGGGTAAGATGTTTGCCTTGCATTTGGCTGACCTGGGTTTGATTTCTCTGTCCCTCTTGGAGAGCCCGGCAAGCTACCAAGAGTATCCCACCTGCACAGCAGAGCCTGGCAAGCTACCTGTGGCATATTCGATATGCCAAAAATAGTGACAACAAGTCTCACAATGGAGATGTTACTGGTGCATGCTTGAGCAAATCGATGAATGGGACTATAGTGCAGCGGTACAGTGCACCGTGAACTATGTTAGAAAACTTTTGTGTTCGAGTTTCAGCCCTTAACATTCTTAACAGCTCCATTGTCTGACTGCAGAAATCTAGATGCATGTCTTTAAGACTTATAAACCACTAGATATACCCTCATATCTTTTGGGGATCTTAAAGAACCCCTAGTGCCACAACCTTGGCCTGAGGCCATGCTATACAGAGAATGCCTGGACATCACCTTTGTCCTAAAACCATTTCTCACTGTGAGATACCCAGTAAGGTCTGGCCACTTTATAGTTCCTCTGAGCTCTGCTTTGCACCTTAAGATTCCTTCCTTGCTCTGTCTGTCTCTTCACACAGTTTATCACAGGCAGCTGAGAGAAGGCAACGGCATGTTTCTTCCTTTGCCTGGAATCTCCTCCGCCAGATCCATGAGTTCACTGGGTACTCTTCCTACTTTCCATGTTACTGTAGACACCAATTCTGCCAAGCTTTCTGTCCAGTCTCTATTAACATTTTCCTCACTGTCTTCCAAGTTCTCATCAACAGTCTCTTTGAGGTGCTTCCAGCTTTTATTAACAGTCTTCACAGGGCTCTCCCAGCTTTGGCTCCGTACCTCCTCCCAAGGCATTAGGCTTGATTATGGTAGTTACCCCACCTCAACTACCAAATTGTGTTCTGGTTATCTCTGGCTATACATCAAATTGCCATGAAATTAAATGGTTATAAATGATAATTATTAGTGTTTTACAGGGTTTGTGTGTGTGTGTAAAAACCTTAAACAGTCCAATGGAGAACATGTTTTTGCTTCCACATGTTTTGGGATCACTTGGTGATATTAAGCTGGTGCATTGACGGGTCTACGGATGCCAACATGGTTTTGTTCATATTCAAGGCATTTCAATGGAGATAACCTAAAAGTCAGGCTTATCAGAAACTGTCACCCAGAATCCCTACACACAGACTCTCTAGAACCACAATCAAGAAGGTCAAAAGGCAGCCAATATTACAAAGAGAATGTTCTTAGAGTAGCTGCTTCCTTAGATTTGAAGACCTTATAACATCACTCCTGCCTCTTTCAATAGATCAGTGAGTTCTACAGTCGAGTGTAGCAACCGAGCCCCTTTTGCAGAAGGAAAAACCATCCAGGAATGTATAGTTCTCTTTGCTCTTCCCTACTCCTTGGTCCTTATCCCTTCCTCCTTCCTGTTGCCTGGAATCACCTGGAGCTGAAGCAGCCATCTTGGACCAGGAGGATCATTGGGAATAGAAACATGTGTGGCCAATAGACATGATGGGAATCCCTGACACTAAGAAACACGATGTGATGTCTTACGGGATTGACATCTCTGAATCTTCCAAATGTGAGAGAGCATAAGCATTAAGCTTGTTGTTTGGGGCTTTTCTGCTACCTGGGGTCTAATATTTAACAGTGACTTCTATGAGAAGACTATTCTTACCTCAACCATCCACTGAGCACTCAATAATCAGCACTGCCTGAAGCATCACATATCAGGACTGGCAGAAGGTCACATACAATCCCACTCCTTATAGAAGCATTGGGCTCAAGTTTTACTCTGTTTCTTTCTTCCAAACAAACTTCTTATTGGATTAAAGAGTGGGATTCAAGACTTCACACCTCTCCCGCTTGGCTCATCTCATCTCCTCCACATCTCACCTAGAAGGGGACCCCAATCTCCAATATGCCCTGGAAGGCTCAGCCCATGGGCATGCATACTGATCTCACCAAGCATTCCTTCTTCCAAATTCTACTGGATTTTGAGGACATCACTCAAATGTCATTTTCTCAGAGAAGAATTCCCAGGGTCACAGAGAAATGTCTTTTGCCTTTTCTCGTGTTTTCCTGGGTATATGGTCCACTCCCCTCAGTGATATCCCATTTCTCTGTTGATAGAAGGGCTTGGTTGTTTTCATGCCCGTCTACTACATTTCATTCTCTGATGAGACTGGGTCACTGGAGTGCAGGGGCTGTGTCACAGCTGCTTTCCATGGCCAGTTTGGTTTCCAGAGGTCCACGGTACAGTAGAGCCAACCACCTGCCAAAATGGAAAGATGAGAAAGGAAACCAGTTCAGCAAGGAACCCTTTCTGTCTCTGTGCCCACCTCCCTGGCACAGGGAGACTGATGTCAGGATATCTGCAGGGCTGAAGGGCATCATTCTTGTCTGAGGGTCAGAGACAAAGGAAGACATGTCACCATGTCCCAGGCTGGTGAGTGTGTACTGTCCCCCAGAGCCAGCCCAGAACAGGAGTTGGGATGCACAGGTGATCTGAGAAGGCCAGCCCTGACTCAGATGGAACTGGGAAGTCCTTGGGAAGGATCTGCCTGCTCTGACCCCCCCCCCCCGGACCCATTTTCAGAGCTGAGCATAACACTGGCTCACACAGACCCAACTTATGCCAGAGTCAGCTGGAATCACCCATGTAATCCTAGTCCTTTCAGAGCTTTCAGAAGCTCCTGAGTGCCTATATTCTGGGACAAATGTTCCTGGACTTGGTTGGGTCTATAAACTCCCATGTAACAGGTTGGAACCTTTGAACTCAAGGCCACAGAGCCCATGTTTGACTCAGGTTTGACCCAGGTGAGAAATTGACTGACAACTTTCCCTTTGAGGATGTACTAGTTGCCCCAAAATGATTTACCCTAAAAGATGAGGCCTAAGGAACCGTGAGTTAGTATAGCAGATAAGGCACTTGCTGCGTGCAGCCATCAGCTCCAACCACCAGAATCACATATAGTCTTCTGAGCTCTCAGAAGTGATCCCTGAACACAGAGTCAAGAGTAATACCTGGGTGTGGCCCTAAACCAAACAAACAAAATATGAGGTCCAGAGTCAGGAGCTATCACAGCATTTGGTACACATGCCTAGCTGGGTTTGATCCCCAGCACCACACGGCTTCCTGAGTATCACTAAGGGATGCTAAAGGTTCCCAACTATCACTAAGCACCTTTGTGTGCCTCTGGTAGTCCCTGGCAAATATAGATCTTAGCATCTTAGCCTGTCTGCGAAGAATAACTGGGGATGGTCCCTGGGCCCTCTGATTACCAACCACTTGGTAGGCCCAAAAATAAACCAAAAAAGATGAGCTACAACTACTTTGATGAGAAAGATCAATCAAAATAGATGCTGGGATTAAACATCAGACTGACCTGGGATCCTGTACTGGCTACTTCCACTGGGTCATATAGCCTTGGACAGTCTTTTCACTCATTAGTAGAGGTTTTTGTGTCTGCTGGAGTAGCTCATCTCTTAGGTTCCCTCCAGGCCCAGAGTTCACTGACTCTGCGAACTGGCTTTGATACTGGAAGACAAGTGAATTGCTCTATCATCTTCCATCATCGACTTTAAGATTCAGTGTGGTCTTTTGTTCTTTCTAGGGAGGACCTGCTCTGAAGAAAGGAGAGCAGGGAGGCTTTTGCTGGATGTCCTGGGGGAACGGTGTTTAGCAGTGGGTGATTTCTTTAAATCCAACTGGAGCCAGATCACCTTGGAGAGCTGAGCACAGATCATTCAACTCAGATATCAGCACAGGCAGAGTTGAATCCTTAGGCGACATCTGCTAGCTCCGTGCCGAAGGGTGGGCTCTGATCAGGAGAACCACAAATTGGGGTGTCCAGGTTTAGCACAAACTCCAGGCATCCAGCTCCAGGAGAAAATTGGCTACTTGGCACAGAGATCCAAGGCTGGAGCCTGCCAGCTCTCAACACCCCAATTCCGGAGCCCTCTGGAATGGGGCAGTCTGGGAGTGAGTGAGGGAGGGAGGCCTGGCTGGGTCTTACCCTCTTTCCTGCAAATGGCCTTTAGGGCTCTCTCATTATCACCATTTCCAGCTCTGTGCTCGCTCACGTTTTGTGTCTCAGAGATAGTGTTTATTGATATTAAACAATGCTTTAGCTGCTATGCAGAACATCTGTGCCGCAGCTGCCAGAGCCCCAGTTCAGATTTTTGCAATAGCTGTGGGATGATCCACCAGCATGGTACATACAGTCCTGAGACGCCTGTATTCTGCTGGTCACCCGGATTTGGCATAATTGGAAACCTCAGGGTTTTTAAGGTGGTTGTTGGGTGTGGCTCTAGGGAAATTTTTGCTGGTCTTGGGGCTTGTAAGTACCAATTAGAAACATTTGTTTATAAATGTCAGAAAGAAGAACTTGCTATGAGTATACTCTGCCTGGGCCACTACAAAGCAACCTAAGAATTATGCTAGAAAAGTGCCCAAGGTCACAAAGCATTTATTACTGTAATGTTCTAGACCCAGACTTCTGGTAACAACTAAATTTCTAACAGTTGAACCAGTCTTCTAGGCTGTAGAAGAAAAAAGGGACCTTTATATTCAAAAGGCTTTTTTAAAAACTATTTAGAGAAGGGATGTTGGGGAAGCAGGTTCCAATCCATCATCCTTCACTGGCGTGTTAGCACATCCCAGTGGTTGGTAAGTTAAAAGCCCTGCAAGGCTTAATAAGGAATAAATCCCTTTAATGTGGGTGATATCCTTGGCTTTTCAGAACATGCTCCCTATTAGGTTTTCTTCTTCAATGGCCTAGATGCGCAGAGAACACTCCCCTAGACACTCAGCACCCAAGAAGATGCAGACGGACAATAGCAGTGCTAAGGGCTGTGGAGGCCTATGAGGGAGGCCCCAGATAACAGAGTGCAGGGAGGAGCTGCCAGAGAAAGATGGGGTGATAGGGCCCCGGGCAGTCTTACAGAAGGCGGGGACAGTCCTGGTGATTGTGCACGGAGTCCTGGCCAGCTCCTCGGTTAGGCCCCTGGCCAGCCCCTTGGTTAGAAATTCCTGACCAGCCCCTTGGTTTGATCCCTGGGCAGATCCTTGGTTAGATCCCTGGGCAGATCCTTGGTTAGATCCCTGGGCAGATCCTTGGTTTGATCCCTGGGCAGATCCTTGGTTAGGTCCCTGGGCAGATCCTTGGTTAGGTCCCTGGGCAGATCCTTGGTTAGGTCCCTGGGCAGATCCTTGGTTAGGTCCCTGGGCAGATCCTTGGTTAGGTCCCTGGGCAGATCCTTGGTTAGGTCCCTGGGCAGATCCTTGGTTAGGTCCCTGGGCAGATCCTTGGTTAGGTCCCTGGGCAGACCCTGTTTAAACTGCTGGCATCACCTAGATCAGCACTAGGAGAGCTCAGTTCTGCAGAGATACGAAATGGGCCATGGCGGAGTGAAGGGAGAACAAATGTGACAAAGCAGGTGGGGCCTGGCGAGTCCGTGAGGACCTACATTTGGTGGGGGTGCAGGGATCCTCATAATGCAGGCTGCAGAGGTCCCCAAGCGTGGGGGTGCAGGGATGCCCTGTGTGGGGTGCAGGGATCCCTACCGTGGAGTGCAGGTTGGCTGTGAGCACAGCACGCCCAGCTTCCTCCCTGAAGCCACAGCTGCCTGACCACTTCAGAGGAACCTGAGAGAGACCCCTGTCAGCCCCGTGGGTGGCACAGCCTCTGGTGTGCCCCCTCCCTTCCCCCAGTCCCCTCAGTCCCTCCTGAGCCTGCCGCTTCCTTCTCTCCCCCCTTCCCAGATAAACTTCCCATGGCCAATGCCAAGGAAACTTCTCTGCCTCCGAGTCCCCCCCCTTTAGGATCTGGGGGGAGCGCGCGGGTGGAAGGAGTCCCGGGGAGTCTGGATGGGGCAGAGGCCAGGTGGGCCAGAGGAGTCTCTGCTGTCGGAGTGGGAGCCTTTGAGCCCCAGGTCTGGGTGTTACCCTGCGCTCCCAGACAGCCGTTCCCGGGACCCCTCAGGCAGTCAGGATTAATAGGCCCGCAGACAGCTGGGCGCGGTCACCCCAACACTCCACCTGCGGGTTCCCCGTGCCTGTTCCGGGGGCCGGGGCATTGTGTCGCCAGCAGCCTGCATCATGCATCATGCGCAACTCTCCAGCACCAATCCCCGCTGCAGGGTTAACCAAGAAGGGTCGAGACATTTCCAGAAGCTTTCTGGGACCTTGCCGGGGGCGGGAGGGAGGGGCGTCTGAATGCTGTTCGGGAAACTAGGGATGCTACTCGGGGACCGGTCCGGCAGCTGAGCAGGAGGGGGTCTTGTCTCGGTGGAGGAGGGGGAGACTCCCGCCCCCACATCCCCTTCCCCAGACTGGGGGCTGGGGCCTCCCCCTTCAGCAAATAACTTTTTCTTCCCGGCGCCGCGGCCCCGGAAGGGCCTGGGAAGCGGGTGGGCAGGAGCTGGGCCCGCGGCGCCATCCGCCCCCGGGAAAAAGCTCACTTGTTCCAGGCACACAAAGGATGGAGGCGCGGGGCGCGACCGGCCCGGAATGCTAATGTCGGGGCGCGGGGAGGCGGGGCCGGCCGCCAGGCCAGACCCCACCTGCTGCCGCCGCCCCATGCCCCCTTTCCCGGGAGGCTGGGGGTCTGTGCCCGTCACGTGTCTCCCCCCACCCCCACCCCCCGCCCCGTGAGCATCTGTTGCCCGCAGCAGCATCACTTCTAAACATCCGTGCAAACTTGGACCAACAGGTCCTGCCGAAATGTGCTAACCATCTGCTTTGCCTTCCCGTATTTGAGCGAATTATGTTTATTATGTTAATTTATTTTACTGTCAACAACACCGAACGGCACAGTTGCTGCTAAACAACATCGTTATATCGCTGGTGCTGGCGTATTACCAGAAAGGGCTTCTCCCCCTCTCCCCCCACTTAAATTTTTTTTCTTTTTTTTTTTGGTAAATGCAGCAGGAATGAACACACGTGGAAATGTCACTCTATTTAAAATGGGGTCCAGAGGGGTGAAACTGTGGGGGCAGGCACCCCATTTTTGCTCCCAGAGCAGTCAGCCACCTGGACAGAACCAGCCCCACACTCAGGTTTGGGAGATAAAATGCTAGCAGGCCTCTGAATTTTCCTCTCCCCAATTCTCTGTGTTTCAGAGGGTAAAGCCAGGGACCACGGCCAGGCTTCGGCTAAGGCTAAGCGTAATTAAGTTTGTGCGTGTGCCCCCCTTGCCTTCTAGAGACTCATGCATTTCAGACTTGCAGATTTCAGAGAGAAGAGTGCAAACTAGTAGGGATGCAGGTGTGGGGAGATGGCTCCAGGGTCAGGAGGGCAGGCTTGGTCTGGGTGTTCCACCCTGGGCACTGCCCTGGCACCCAGCACCTACGTCAAGCAGAGTCCACCAACAAGCCAAACGTGGCAGTGCAAAAGCCCAGCCTTCAGCCCGCGTTTCACAGCTCTCCACAAGGTCCTCCAGCTAACCGGAGGGGGTAGCTGTCAGAGCTCAGGGGAGCACCATGCACCAGGCTGACGCAAACAGTTCATCAATTAGGTAATAAGCAGCGTGAGGTCAATGCAGCTTCCGGGAAGGGAAGCAGCTTGGTGAGGGCTGCCGGAACCTGACCGCCTGCTGCAGAGAGGAACAGGGGTTCCTGCATTCCGCTCACATGCCCAGGTCCAGTCCCAGGCCTGCGACAGCTGTGGGGTCAGGCTTCAGCAGAATGGAAGGGCAAGTTGTCTGCCGTCCCCTCACCAGCCCAGAGGCCTTCCTGGTGGCATTTTCACAGCACAAACGTCCTGCCTGCTGAGGAGATTGAGAAGCCAGGTGGCTTCTGGGTGTCTTTGCAAATATTTGGTTTCAAGAACGGGGTCACATTACACTGTTTAATATTTGGAGGCGGAAAAGGGCGGCCACCTGACATCTTGAACCCTCCTCCCCCTGCAGCCCATTAGAAATGTGGGGCTCATGTTCAGACAGATGGCTGTGGCTTTCTGGGCTGGGGGAGAGGAGCGGAAGAAGACAGTCTCAGAGGGCCTGCCTCCAAGTCTCCCTGAAATGGGTCTCAGCTGCCTGGACCCAGGGTGACCGCGGTGAGGGGAGCCTGGCTTCTGGGGCCCACTGGGGACTCCAGGTTGGCTGCTCGCCCCACCCTGGAAAGTGTGTAGTACTCTGCCCCTCCCCTGCCACCCCACAAGAAGACACCCCCTCTGCCCTTGATGAGGACCCCAGTCCCTGCTCCTGTCTTCTTGGAGTCTCAGGATGTGTCTCTTGTCTCTCTCCAGGAGCCCACTGGGGAAAGATAAGTAACCGGTAACCGAAAATAGGGGCCCCAGTGATATCTTACCAAGGGTATTTTCCATGTATTTTCTGGGTTCAGTCTTATATGAAAGGAATAGCCCCATAGCTGAGAACTAGTAGGACTCATAGAAGGAGGGAGAATCTGCCCCCACCCGCCACTCCCGAGTTTTCAACTTGTTCCAGGAACAGGAAGCAGGGAGGTAAAGCCCATCCTACCCGCTCTGTTCTGCGGCTCCTTGAATGATGCTCCATCCGACCACCAAGAGGAAACGCTTGAGGGGGATTCTGGCCACACGGTGGCGCTATTGCCAAAGGCCGTCTACTTGCCCTAGGAACGGGTGAAGGGTAACAGGAATCACCCTACTCAAGAGAGGGCAGTTCCAGAGGGCTGTCTTGGGGGGTGGGGTGGGGTGTGCTTCTAGATTGGAGTCCGTCGCTGTGTGGTAGCCAGAGGGCGGAGCTTAAAGCACCAACCACAAACGCACCCACTTCCTTGTCTGTGATGAAGACCAGCGCCTCTCTGATTCCTGGGGCGATGGGATGGAACTAGGTCAAGAGGTGCCGTGGACCTGGAAGCGGGGAAGGGCACTGCAGTGTTCAGAGTGGTCCTAGGGGGTTAGGGGGCAGTCAGCCCTCCTCCCGGGAGAGTAGGAGCAAGGCGGCCTGGTCCCCTCGCTGTCCCCTGCCCTGAGCCTCAGCCTGAACCCGCCTGCACCCTACAGCACCCCGCGCGCCACCCCCAGAAGGCGGAGCTGCGGGCACGGCGGGCCGCACCCCTCGCCTGTCCTCTCCCCCCAGCTTGCCCCTCTGCAACAACAGCAAGAGCCCGGTGGCGAGCTGGGCTTTCTCCACCGGAGCACGTGTCAGAATAAGCGACTGCATCTTCCGTCTAAATCACAGGCCACTTTGGAGCACGGGGACTTGGGCTTCAAAAGGAACCCGATGTCTAAACAAAATACCTCGAGCGGGTCCTTTTTTTTCTTTCCCTCCAGTCTCCGTGTTTGGGGAGTGGGGAGGGTTTCAAACACCAACGACCGGAGTCAGTGGGTATCTTCTCGCAACTGCAGCTGATTTCCTGTGTAAACGAAACCATGTGATGCTCCATAAATGCTTCCAGCGCCAAATGACAGGAAATGAAAACCATCACGGAGAAGGGGAGCCGCGGGATGAAGTCCCAGGGCAGATAGCATTAGGGCGACGGTGTCAAGGGGACGATGGGGACAAGGGGGACCCCGCGCACAGACATCCCCGCGGGTCACGAGGCAGGGACGGCTCCCAGGGGTGCCCCCAGCCTCTGCCGGGAGAAACGGGGCGGCGGCGCCGCTCCTGACCGCTCGGCCTTTCAATTAGGGACGGAGCGGGGCCAAGTGGGCTTTTCTTTCTGCCCGCCTCGCCGGGGTCAGGCTGCGACCTCTCTGCCGCATTCACTCGGCGGTTCCATCCATATTCATGAAAGCTAATTAACTCTGAAAGGCCCGGCTGGCGGGGCCGGGTGGGGCGGGCTGCTGGGGTGCGAGGGGGCCCCCAACCCCTTCGCGGGCGGCCCGGCCTCTGCAGCTGCTCCCGCGCCCCGCCCGGGGCGCATATGTGCGCAGGCAACCCTGGATTCGCCGCGTCATGGGTCACCTGCTCCAGCAACACGTGTGTGCGCGCGCGCGCACCCGCGCGCACTCACACTCTCACACGCACACACTCACGCGCACACGACCCTGCTCCTTGGGGCAGATGTGCACCCGGACGCTCAGTCCACCAGGAATTTCAGGTTTGGGGGGGTTGGGGGGGTCCACTGAGCTTTGCAGCCGGGTGGGCCTGGGGTCTAGAGTGGCAATGTGGGGAGTTCACCCCAGGTGTCTGGGCTCTCTCAGAGCCGAGGTTATTGCACTGTCAAAGCAGTCGGGTCCTTTCCATGGATGCATCAGCCCCCAGAGATTTCTGCAGCCGCGGTTTTCCCAGGTTGTGTTTCTGTGTGCTGTATTCACAACAGTGCAGGAGGTACCTAGATTTCTGCCAAGGGTTAGTCTCAGGGTGGGAAGGATGGAGAGTTTTGTTTTTTTTTTCCTACTTCTTTTAGCATCACTTAGGACTGTTAGGTTTTCAGAGTTATAGGAAGGACTTTAGGAGAATTTTATTTATTTTATGAATCCAGGCTTTATGGTTGGACTCTAGGCCTGGGATGCAGCCGGGCACAGGAAGTCTCTCCAGTCACTCACCTCCCCTCTGTTTATCAGTATACACGGGCTTCATTCAACAATTGGTTCCCAGCACAGTATAAAAACTGCCTCCAGGGCCAGGCCACTCTGGAAGGGTAGATTTCAGGCACTAAATATCCCATTGGGCCGGCTTGGGTCATGTGCCCAGTCCTAGTCCAATCAAGTGTGAGTAGTCTAGTGTTGGCTTGGATCATGTGTCCAGCCCTAGTCCTATCAAACCTGAGTTGCAAGTTAGTCACGTGATACGAATATGGCTGCCTTCCAGTTGGTCTGTGCTCGGAGGCTCCTAGAGCAGTGAGCTGACCTGACCTGCTAGAAGCTAGTAGCTAGGTCACATCAGAGCCTGAGTTCACGAAGTTGCAAGGGACTCTCGCTCTCAGGTCTCCTGATCAGAGCTGATTTATAATGAAGAGGGGGCAGGATTCTTTATAGACAGTCCTAAGGTACCAGGCTGAATGTGGCTAATGTCTTCAGTGTCAGGGATTCAGGCCAGGAATGAACACACAGGCTCCCCCGTGCCTAGAGAGAAGCTACTTGTTCCCCCCCAGACTTAGGTGTTCCTGAAGAATGTAGGCTGCCAGGTTGGGCTGCCCGCTGGTTCACTCTATCTCCTGCATTACAGGAGAGGTTTGCATGCGCCCGCGGCCTCGAGCTGGCATGGCCCACCTGCAGATGTGACTGTGTAATCGACAAAGCACACCACCTCGCCTCCTGACAGTAGGAACATGAAATGTGCAGAGTTTCTGTAAGAAATAAAAAGAAAATCCACTTTGGCTAGTTTAGCAGGAAATACACATAAGTATATTGGTGGGGTGGGTGAGCCCTATGGGCCACCCCCCCAATCAAAGTGACTTGAAACAATAAGAGGCTTAAATATCATTTGAAAACACCAGATGAGTGATTCAAAGACCAAACTCCATTATCTAATGTCTTTTAGTGGCCTCTCCCATGTCATAAGAATGTGAAGGAGATTGCCCCGGAGATTTTAGGGACTTGCTCACATTCACTTGACCAGACCTCAGCCATGTGGCCACGCCCAAATGCAACAAAGGTTGGAAAAGGGAGTTTAACTCTCTATGTACCCAAGGACACCAAAAAATGGTCCCGGGAAGCATGTAGCCCTTCTCTGAGGTGATATTAGGTCTTTTCAGGAAGCAAAGTCCTGACAGAGGAAATTTGGGGCCAAACTTACAGGAGCACCCACATGACCAGTCACAGTCATGCAGAGTACACAGCAGTGCCTTCTACTTTAGAATCATTAAATGCCCCAAACCTACAGCATCATAAGTGTTGTCTCTGGTGAGATTATGATGCTTCCGTGATTCCCAAATCACTTGATCTGACAATGTCTGAGAAACAGCTGCGACCACCACCACCAAAAACCTCAAAACTGGATGCCTTCACCAATATCACCCAAAACACTTTGGAGGTGCCAGTCCCAACTCCCTCCCCCAATCCTTTTTCCTCCAGGTGATTCAATTCCCACGTCAGTTCTTGAATAGGAATCTTTGAAGAATCAAATCTTCATCCTTCTTGTCAGCAAAGCAGACGATGGGTGGTCCTGACATTCTGGAAAGAGACTCCTTATGAGAGCTTTTCCTGAAAGAACTAGACAACCATAAGCAAGACACATTTCCATCATTGGAGGTGCGTAGGGAGGCAGGAGGGCATTTTCAGCTCTTGCTGGGCCTGGCTGCAGAGATGCAGAGGATGAATTACAAATAATTTTCAAGCAGTTCCCAGAGTCAAACATTCAAAGAGCAGAAACACAGGTTCTTAGTGTTGGGGTAAAGATTACAGATTGTCTATTTGGTCTGGAGTTTAGAGCAAGCATTCTTTCTGGGACTGGGAAGGGAGGTCAGGTCAGCATGCCCAAGAACCCAACATCAGTTCCTAATGCCACATGGACCCCTGAGCACCACCAAGTTTTGCCCCGCTAGCCCCACAGGGCCCGAGCAGTCACATCTCTAGGCTCTGGCATTGAACCACTCCAACCAGGTGGCCAAATATCACCAAGTGGCTCTGGGACTTCTTACCACTGCTTGGGACCCCCTACCCCTCCCACATCTCCTGAAGAACCCTCTCTATATAGACTGTCCCATGAGCAAACAGCCCTGTTAAGATATTCAGTTGTAGGTAATTCAGGACTGCCTTCCATGGAGGCCTTCTGGTTCACTTTCTGTTCTTAGAAGTTCTTTTTAAAGTAAAAACAGAAATCAGACTTTATAACTTTCATTCCTAGCTTAAGCTCTGCCCTGGGAAACCACACAGTACAAAAGGATCTGCCAAACGTTATGTTCCACTGCCCTGTCCTTTCTCTACCGAGCGTCACTCTGTCTCGCCACTCAGTTCCTTGTTAGGCAATGACTTAACAGAAACCTATGGATAGAAGTCCAGAGAACAGAACCCCACCCCCACCCCCAAGGCACTGCTATAAATTTCACCATTCCCTAAAACTGGCTAAGAGAAGTACAGGAACATTCCAGGCTAAATGGAGGGGGAAATGCGAGTGCATAGAATCAAGCAATGGAAGTCTCCAGATCAAGACTTGAAGCCAGGAGTCAAAGAGAGAGTACAGTGGATATGGTGCTTGCCTTCTACGTGGCCAACTCAAGTTCAGTCCCCAGCATAGGATATGGGCCCCATAGTCCCACCATAAGTGATCCCTGGGTTCAGAGCCAGAAGTAAAACTTAAAGTGCCTCAGGTGGGGCCAAGTACTCCTCCACCCACCACCATTTTTTTTTTGGTGTGGGGGTTAGGGGATGGGGGGAGGAGTAGGGAGTTATGTTGTGCTCAGGTCTTACTCCTGCTAGCACTCAGGGGATGGTAGGGAGTGCCAGAGATAAAACCGGGGTCTGCAGCATGCATGGCAAGCCCCTTGTACTATCTCTCCAGCCCCTCACTATAAAAACAAGTTTTAAACGGACGTGAGGCTTGTTCTTCAAGCCCATGTTCTCCCTTGAACACATATCTCACTTGCTTATCTGGATGTTTCTTTGCTCATTTGTTTCCACCCTGGAGAAGCCTGTGTTCTCTCTAGAACACAAAATTCCCTTCTTTCTCTCCTCTCATGTCCTTCTAAGCAAGTTTTATTCAATAAAAACTACCTTGCTTCACTAAAACACAATAAAATGACTTGAAACCACGATCTCAAGTTCTTGGGCACCCCACCTTCTGCCCCCTGGTGCCATCCTCCCTGGGACCATCTATGGGTCACCCGTCTGTGTGCTGCTTCCCAGGCCTGGAGGGACTCCTAAGGCTGATGAGGTGGGTGCTAGATACCCCCCACCCCCTATAGGGCCTGTGCTTTTCAGAACACACTGAAAACAGTGAATGAAGACTATGGGGACCAAGAAATAGGTTCTGATGTTACCCATAATGGGGGGGGGTGGGGGAAGAGATGGTGACTTAGAGGAAAAAGAAAAGACTCGTGTATCCTGAATTTGGTCTGTTAGGAAGAAAGCAAACAATTATGATTTTTCTAAAACCACAAGTTCCATCTCTGCTGCACTTCGCCTCTTGGGCCCCATAAGAAAGGAGGGAGGATTTCCAGGTGGTTGCGAGCCACTCCAGAAATGCCCGCCATAATGTCCCAGTTGAGTTGTGGACATTTCCTGGGATGCCACAACCATCCAGACCCTGGGCCCCAACTGTAGCTAGTTCCAAAAGCCCCAGTTCCTTCCTATATCTCTCATAGTGACTGAGCTATCCACATGGTTCTGTCACACACATCTGATTATACAGGAAGTGAATATTTATTGTAACACTATTATAGAGGAGCTGGAAATGCCTAGATAAAGAAGACACTTAGATGGCCAAGAATAATGCTGATGACCATTCAGTCTTTGGTCTGGGTTTTCATTTGTTCCTTTATATTTCATACTGCTAACGCTGTGCTGGATACAGACACGACATTTCTTCATTCCACACTGTACTCGTGAGCATTCTGCAGTATGAATTGATGCCTTAAGACTCAATCATGGTCCTTCTTTCACTTGCTCTTCCTCAGGCCTGTGGCAGGTGCTGGAGATACAGGAGTAAAGAGGCCAGCCAGCCTCCACACTTTCCCCTTCAGGAGTAGGGAGCCCATCACTACAATGGGGATGAGTGCTGTAGACAAGCCCAGAGAGCAACATGCCTGCCTGTAATGGAGTGACCAGCAGACAGAGTGGGGTAGTGAGTCTGAAACAACCACAGACTCACGGCCCTGAAGGAAGCAGGTTCCTGAGACGGGTCCCCACCGAACCTGGCCCTTCACTGGGAGGGGCAGCGGAAGATGGGCTGGCTTCAAGGGGGCCTCACTTGGTCAGCAGGCAGAGGCCTCAGGGCCAGTCCCTAAGGCAGGAACTTCTGGTCACTTGGTTCAGTATTCATCACGCAGTAGTGGGCATCCTCACACCAGGGCTTGAGTGCCTCTCTCTTTGAAGTCTTCGATGGATTTCTGGGTCATAAAGCATGGAGATTTGGACCCAGGTTTCCAGAAAGAGAGGCAGCCATCACAGTGATGGGGGAGCCCCAAGCAAAGCTGAGGAGGTGGAGAAGCACCCTCACCCTGTGTGCCTTGCCATGCGCAGCTCCAGAAAGGTCGCATGATAGCTGCCTTCCTTCCTCCTGCGTCTCCATCCCAGATGAGGATGCCCTCATTGTGTTCCCCACACACCCACTGTATCTCCCAGGAACTGAGGGAAACACAAGGTGCTAGTTAACTCTGTTCTGTCACCTGGAGCGAGTGAAGGTGACCCTAAGCCCAGAGTGGAGAGTAGCCCAATTCCCAAGCCCTCTATGAAAAGAGAGAGAGACAGAGACAGAGAAGGAAGGAAGGAAGGAAGGAAGGAAGGAAGGAAGGAAGGAAGGAAGGAAGGAAGGAAGGAAGGAAGGAAGGAAGGAAGGAAGGAAGGAAGGAAGGGAGGGAGGGAGGGAGGGAGGGAGGGAGGGAGGGAGGGAGGGAGGGAGGGAGGAAGGAAGGAAGGAAGGGAGGGAGGGAGGGAGGGAGGGAGGGAGGGAGGGAGGGAGGGAGGGAGGAAGGAAGGAAGGTAAGAAATAGAAAGAAAACTACACAAAAGACTTCATGGATACTAGTAAATTTTCATATTTTTATTTTAATCTTTTTGATCATTTTTTGAATGTGCATATTTGTGTGTATGTGGTGTGCATGGAGTTTTTGGGGTGGTACTTCATGTAGGGTGTGTAATTGCAAGTCATAGTGTGTGTGTGTTGTCTGTGAGAGGTATGTGGGACTATATGTGTGTGCATGTGTGGAGTAGATGTGAAATATGTGGCTCCTGGGCATGTGGATTAGTGGAAATTTGAGCAAATTATCTTTTTTTTTTTTTTTTGGTTTTTGGGCCACACCTGCAGTGCTCAGGAGTTTCTCTTGGTTCTGATCTCATATCACTCCTGATAGTCTTGAGGGGCAATATGGAGTGCCAGGGGTCAATCCTGAGCCAGCCATATGCAAGGCAAGGGCCCTCCGCTCTGAAACATTGCTCGGGCCCCAAATTGTGTTTTTTTCTGAAATGCTTTTTAATCTGTAAAAAGGGGCATGATTTTTCTTTTTTTCTTTTTTTTTTTTTAGTATTTGGACCACATCCAATGGGACTCAGGGTTACTTCTGACTTTGTGCTCAGGAATTAGTCCTGGTCAGCTTTGGGACCATGTGGGATACTGGGGATTAAACTGGGTCTGTCTGTTGCAAGGCAAATGTGCTACTCACTGTACTACAATTCCAGCCCCATGACATATCCTTTAGGTCTTTAAGATAAATTTTAAAGAGAGGGGCAGCTGAGGCGAGGGGTGCCTGAGCTTGATTCACTGAGGCTGAGTGCTTCTGCTCCATGAATAGGCTATGCATTTTCGAGACCTTTTGCTAGGGTCCGTCCATGTCCTGTGCCTGGAACAATGCTCATTTCTCAGTGAGTCACTTTGCTGATGGCGTTTCCCGTCTCTTGTCTATCCAGGTGTGCTTAGGGAATTCACTTTGTTTTACTAGTAACCCAAGCCAGAGAATTTTAAAAAGCAGATGTTATAGAAATGCTAAGAGGGGTCAGAGAGATAATGCAGGGTTTAGGAGCACATAATTTGCACGTGTGCGATGCTGATTCTATGCCCAGTGCTGTATAGTCTCCCTGAGGACCCCTGAGTGTGGTCCCGGAACACTGCCAGGGATGGCCCCGCAGTCCCCCGAATAGCAGGACCTGAGAAGCACTGCCCCCTTATGTCCTACAATTGGATGGTTCAGCCCAGAAGGCCCGGTAACACTTGGAAATGGCTCCTAGCTCCCCTGAATATTGTATGGGCATCCCCTGCCTCAAAAAAATAAAAATGCTGAGAGATTCCCAAATAAAATGCGTTGTATTGTCTCTGGTGTTCTTTTGTTCTTTAGCATGGGCAGTTATAGCAGACACCCCTGACATCCTCCTGACACTACCTCAAGCTTCAGCCCCCTGTGCCCTAACAACATCTGAGCTCTGTGGGGGTGCACACTGGGCAGCATCTACCTGGTGCCCACTCAGTCCTGGTTCTGGCCTTCTCCAGCAACAGGACATTGCTTGACCCTTTGAATTGGACCGTGAAAGGGTGTGGGGCTAACACCCACGGAGTCTCTGCTGGGTCGGGACATCTGCCTTAGCTCTCCCTGGCAGACAGTCCTGAGATGCTGCCATCAGTTCATCAGGGGAGAAAGGTGGAGCAGCTGGCCGCATGGTGAGTGGCCAGTGATTGCATCTGACGGGCAACAGCGTTCCAATCACTCAGCCCTGATGGATGGGGAGGAGGACAGGTAGGAGCGAGAAGCATAGGCAGCTGTGACAGTACGGACACTGGAGGTGGTGTTACCTGTTGGGCTTATCTCTCCACTCAAGAGCACCAACAAACGCACTTGTGACTCCTTGACAGCTAATGCTTGTCACCTACAGGGCCAACTGTGGACAGAGTTAGAGCTCTGAGCCGGGCTTAAGACAGGCAGAACCGCACATGGCTTTGAGCACAACAAACCTGACAGGTGTCCCATGTCTGACTCTGAGCACTGATAGGAAGACAACAGGCCCCAGCTGTCTGAAACAGAGACAGACCAACCTCCCTGACATCTTGAGCCCTGATTTCCCGAATGTTCTCTGCACCTGTTTTTACCAAGGAGAGGGAGGCTAGTGGGAGCTCCTTGCCTGGAGATCCTGCAGGGATTTGGCCAAAGCAAGTCATTTGAAAGATGTCATGAATGACACATGCCTCTTCAGCTATGTCCATCTGTCAACTTGACTGGAACGTGGGTTGACCAGATGGCTGGTGGGATGTTATTTGGGTGTGTTGTCTGGAAGGGTGTTTCTGGAGGACTTCAGCATCTACAGGGGTGCACTTAGAGGGCGCTGGCCCAATGCCATGCATGTGGGCATCATGTAGTCACGGAGGACCTGGAGATAAAGGCAGAGGCAGGCTGAGTCGGCTCTGTCTGGCTGCCTGAGCAGGACAGCCTTCTCTGCCCTCAACAGTCCCCTTCTCCTTCAGGAGGATATGTCAGCTCCATGGGGAAGTGGGTCCTTGCTTCGGGAAGGCATAGCTGATCTACAAAAAGAGTTTAGGATGTGGTGGGTGTGGGAGACACTCTTGGTAGCCTTGGATGGGGTACGGGGTAAGTGGCCTTTAAAGGGGGAGCGTGTACTGACTTTGTGGGGATGTATTTGTTTCAATTTCTGACTAGAATACAATAAACAAGTTTTCATAATACCAATAAGGCTATGTTTTCCCACATTTGTTTATTTGCAGGTGAAGGCAGGACCAGCAGTGTTCAGGTGACCCTGTGGTACCAGGGATGAAACCCGGGGTCCTGCATGGAGGCATGTATGCCATCCTCTGAGCCATCTCAGCTTTCTGTAGATAGGAGCAATGGTGGTAAGTGGGGCGAAGTTGCTGGAGCTGGACACTGGGAAGCTCAAGGACCTGGCCAAGTAGCTGTGGGGATGGGGTGTGCAGGGGAGGGGAGGAGGGAGCTTCTTCCAAGTCCCTGAACAAAACTGCAAATGAGGAATCTCAGCAGAGCCGACAGGACTGCTGGCTGCGGGTGGAGGGGGGGAGTCTCTCCCTGAAGTAAACAGGTGCCACTTGCCTGAGTTCACTGCAGCCCAGCTGCCCTTCCCACCATGAGGCTGCACGTCTGCCAGAGCAAAGGAAGCACATGGATCCAAGAGGAGAGAGAGTCAAAGTGGGGAAGGGCTGGGAGGGTCCACTCTGTGTGATCAAAGCTCTCTGTGCCACACAGGGTTCGGGAGCTGCGGCTGGGGGCAGCCCCCAATGACCAGCACTCGGCTTGCCTGCTCTGTGCCCTTGGGCCCTATTCTTCTCTGAGTCCAGTGCTCGCCTGGGGCATATTCTAGAGCCAGGCAGGACATTTGGGATTTGCTTGTGGGGAAACTCGCAATCTGTGTTCAACTCCTTGTTTGCCCTGTTCCTGCCCACAACTGGAAACCCAGCCCGAGAGTCCCATCTGGATGCCTCTGGCCAGGCCCTGGGCCTGTACTATCTCTCTGGCCATCTCAAATGCATAAGGCTTTCATGCCGTCCTAACGTCCAAGGCCACCTGAATTGCTGAGCCCTATTGAAATGAGAGGGAACAGAGTGACATGAGGAGCCACCACGGAAGTATCACAAGGGCTTGGGGTGGGTGACTAGTGACAAATATGAAATTCATAAAAACATTTTATTTCCTGGCTCTTGGCATATTCTGTAATGTTTTTCAGAGGCCAAGAAAGATGCACTCTAGTTTAGAATTCATAACCCGGCCAGAAAGATGAGGCGCAGGTAGGACAGTTGTGCCTCCAAAGCCACTGGGGGTTTGATCCCTCATACCCTGAGCACTACCGGGATGATCCGTAGACACAGCTAGGGGTGGCGCCCAAAACAAAAACAAAATTTTAAAACATTCTTAAACTATATAACCAGAGAAGATTTTCTATAAAGTTCTAACATTAAAAAGGTTTATTTATTTTTAAATTAAAATTCCAACTAATTGGGACTGGAGTGACAGCACAGCGGGTAGGGCGTTTGCCTTGCACGTGGCAGATCCAGGTTCAACTCCCAGCATCCCATATGGTCCCCTGAGCACCACCAGGAGTAATTCCTGAGTGCAGAGCCAAGAATAACTTCTGTGTATCGTCAAGTGTGACCCAAAAATCAAATAAATAAATAAATAATAATAATAAAATTCCAACTAAAACTGAAAGTACTGTTTCTGAGTCTTATGGGCTTTGCCATTAATAATATAGCTACTTTGAACTCCATGGCTTTGATTCATTTTCATATTATAGATAGAGCCATATTTGCCTTTTTGAAAAAAATACCACTGTTGGGGCTAAAGAGATAGTACAGGGAGTAGGACGCTTGCCATGTACACAGCTGTCCTGGTTCGATCCTTGCCAGGAGTAATTCCTGACTACAGAGCCAAGAGTAACCCCTGAGCCACAGGGCTCCTTCTGAGGTGTGGCCCATAAACAAAGAAACAAAGCATTGTTATTTTATATCAGATGGTAATAATTTCAATTTGAATGATTTCTTTTTCAAAGTGGAAAAAAGGTGAAAAGATTAACAGGATGAGGACTGGCAAGAAAGTTTGGGAGTTAAGAGCAATTTGTGCATGTAGCTGACCCTGGTTTGATTCTTGGCACCACTTGTTCCCCTGAGCATCCCTGATGCTGCCCAGGAGGCCTCTAGCACCACTGGGGTGGCCTGAGTAACCCCCAGCTCAGCACCACATCCCCTGGGCCTCCCATTGGACTACTGACCTGGTTGGCCAAGAATACCTAGGAGGAGCCCCATGGCCTCTTGAGCACCATTGGGGAAACACCCCCAAAGAAACCACCCTCCCCACAAATGGAAATAATAAAAATGTCATTCAATGTAAAAAATTGCTTGAAACCAATTAAGAGAGCAAATGAAACATGACCGCACACTCTAGACTTTGAGACTCCCCGTGCTCAGGAGAAGGAAAGGATCTGAAAGACGAGCAACATCCCAGAGGGAGAAAACAAGACGCAGCGTTCACCCACTCCCTCAAGCTCCAAGGTGGCATTCAGCGGTTGCATTGTGTCCCTGACCTCAAAAATTCCATGTGAGAGTCTTAATTCTCCAGTTCCGCTGAACATGACCTTGTTTGGAAACAGTTCTCTTTGCAGATGCAATCGGCTTAGTGAAGCTGGGTTTGTTTTTATAGAAAGGGACAGAGATACGCACCAAGGGAGAACCAGCCCATGTGAACATGAAGGCAGAGGTTGGGAGGATGCGCCTAGAAGCCAGGGATTGGCCAGGGATTACGGGCACCTCTCCAGAAAAGAAGGGAGAGGCCTGAGAGATGTTTCCCTCAACCCTTAGAAGGAACCAAGCCTCCTGACACCATAATGCTGCTCTGTAACAGCACTATGTGTCAGAATGTGTCACACTCCGTGTCACACTCTGTGTCACATTCTGTGTCATTATGCCAGAACTGTGACCCGGCACATTTCTGTTACATAGGCCACTCTGCTTCAGCAGCCCAAACAACTGGGCTCAGAGGAGACACCGAATTAGAATTGGGGGCTCTGACTCCCACCCCTTGGCTCAGTGCTGTGCACTTTGCACATCTCTGCGACTGATTTCACAGCTGAGTCCTTGCTTGGACTCTCTGCCTGGATGACTTGCCCTCTTCATGCGCAATACAGAACTTAGAATTCCAAGCTAAGTTGAGATGGGAACTTGGACCAGGAATGAAGAAAGATGTGTAGCTTCAAACCTACATGTTATGTGGAGAGTGGAAACAGGCTCCACACACCCTTTTGCCTAGGCAGAAGACACTCTGACAGGTGGCAGAAGCTGGGCTCCCAGAGGGATGCTTTGAAAAATGTGCATATCCTCATTTGTGGAGAATTAAATAACATCACATGAGGCTGGCACCCAAGGACAGTAGATACAAGGGCCAGAAAGACTGCTCCATAGCTGGAAGCCTGCCTCGTGAGCGGAGGGGGGAAGGCAGCTGGAATAGAGAAGGGATCACTGAGAAAATGATGGCTGGAGGAATCGGTTGGGATGGGAGATGTGTGCTGAAAGTAGATAATGGACCGAGCATGATAAACTCTCAGTATCTGTATTGCAAACCATAAAGTCCCAAAGTAGAGAGAGTATGGGGAATATTGTCTGCCATGGAGGCAGGGAGAGGGTGGGAAAGGGGGGTTATACCGGGGATACTGGTGGTGGGGAATGTGCACTGGTGGAGGGATAGGTGGTTGATCGTTGTGTGATTGTAACCCAAACATGAAAGCTTGTAATTATCTCATGGTGATTTAATAAAATTAAAAAATTAAATTAAAAAAAAATTTCAAAATGTGCATTTCCCTGAAGGACACGAGATTCTAGTGAAGACAAGATTCAAATGGCAAGGATGTAGCAGCATCTCAGTGGAGGCATTTTACAACTCCTCCAGCTCACCTGTAGGACCCCGAGGTCTGAGGCTGAATAAAGGGTCCAAGACTTTCTATTTAGCCAGATTAGGGGTTGAGTCCTCTTACCACTAGAGCAAAAAGCCATGAGTTCAGCATCTGGCATGAGACCAGACAGTCTTCTGGAAGGAGAAGCCACGGACACTGACCACATAGGGGACATGCAAGGGGGAGACCGCAGAAATCAGAGACTTTCAATGGAAAACAAGCTTCCTGCCCATGACCTCACGATATGCTCCAAATACTTTGAGGCACCTGGAGTTCCCAGAAGGTGAAGCTGTTGATGATGTCTCAAGGCCACATGGGAATCTTCACTCATTAGGATGAAATGTGACAAAGACAGTAGACAAGCTCCTACAAAAATTTCTATAACATAGGGAGGCAGAGGAGGGCCAAAGGACACTCTGGCACCTCAGTTTTCAACCTCACGATGAAACCTCTTGGTGCTGTCCTCTGACCTCTGACCTTTGCTCAAGCAGGAGTCCCCTAGAGAGCCAGACCTGATCCCCCCTCCCCCACCCTTCCCCTAGTCAAGAGACCAGCTGTTTCATGACCCACAGAACCTTTTCATGGACTGTTCTACAAAGCAGCTTTCAGTGCAAACAACAGGCTCTTCTGGAAACCATCGCCTCAAGCTGTCTGAGGGAATGGGGTGGGGGAGAGAGCAAGCCGCGAATGGAAGTCCATAATACATTTTGTACATAGTTTGTGGTTTAAAGTCACTTTAATCTTTTTTTCCTCCTACATTCCTCCAAAGGTTTGAGCATCAGCTGAGCCAACATACGGTTGTTCTTCTGAGCAAAGAACTTGTGAAAGGAGAGCTCTGGACAGAGTCCATAACAGCCTCGTAACATCTCCACAAGCAAAGGGTGACATGATAGATTGAATCGGGTCCAGAGAGCCATTACTAGGCCTTGTGTCAAAGAGCTGTTTTATTAAAGTTGCACGACTATAAATCAGGTTCCTTGGGTGCGCTATTTCCTCCCTTGCTCCATCTCCTGGCCAGACGCAGTCAAGCTCAGTGGTCCTGAGGCTGCAGTGGCTCCACCTGTGTCTCCCTAACCCCGTGCCCAGGGGGCTGCAGGCTCCCCTACGCCGTGGGAAAGTGGCTGTGATGGTGGGAAGGCTGCATTGGGAGCCTTGCTTCTGCGCTTCCCAACGTCACTGCCTTGAGCCCAACTGACCCTCCCCACAGGGCCCTCCTCCTGGCTGCTGGGGAAAGACCTTCCTTCTCCTTCCCCCTCAAGCCTGCACCTCCAAGAGGAGAGTTGTGATTCCTGGCTTGCCTCAAATTTGTTCCTTCTGCTTTCTGAGGAGAAACCTGTGAGCCAGGGCCCGGGCAGCCCAAGGCCAGACCCTGCCAGACCCAGAGCAGGAAGTCAGTCTTATTCCTGAGCACCGGGGCCAGGGAACATGTCACACTGGGCTTGTGTGTGTCCACCGCGGGACAGAACCTGGCCTCTGAGTCGGGGAACCTGGCTGTGAGGCCTGACTCCGCCAGCTGGCCCCCACCCGGGAGGACTGAGTGAGGTCACCTCAGGGTGTAGCTGTGAAGGGGCAGAGGGCTGGTCTATGCGATTCTGGAAGCGTCTGCCTCAGACTTGACACGTGGCCGACCTCCCCAGCTCACCTCATTGAGTTCTCTGCTTCATATCCCTTCCCGGAGAGAGATGTGAGGAGAGACAGTCTGGTTCTCTGAGCCCCAGCAGTCCTGCCAGGAGAGACTCCCAGTGACCCTCCCTGACCCAGGCGTCTCATAGCACCTCTGGTGGGTGGGAGGGACAGAGGGCCGAGGGCCTGTAGTCGGGCATGAGACAGGGGCCTGCTCAGGCCTCCACAGACTGCTGTGGGGAACGTCTTCCCAACCTCACCAGCCCGTGTCAGCTGTGTATCCGCTAGGTATCACTCAGGAGCTGGCGGGGAAAAGAGACCATGACCCCAGGGAAGACAGTAATGCTGAGGAGACGCTCACGGGAAGAGAGGTAGATCAGCCTTCTCTTTTTCCTGCTTGACCCCACTAAGAAAGAGTGAAACATGCGTGGGGATATGAGCTTGCTCGCACCCTGCCCGCAGCCTCCATTCCAAGGCAGGGTGCTAAGCCAGTGTTTCTTACGGACAGGATACTTACTGTTGGCATTCGTCCCTCCTCCCAGGAGACCCCAACTCCGGAGTGTCGCCCTGAGTCCTGTGTCTCTTCCGGAGAAGAACAAACCTGGTTAAAACAACAGGTGGCCTGCAGGATTTGCCTTTAATTAAATAGTCTTGGAGGCAGGAGTAAACTTGCTGTGAAACTAAAGCTCGAGTTTAATTGAATCCACATTACATCGGCCTTTCTTCATTCCTGCTCTCCTCCCTGCTTCCTTTAAATCCCCATTAGGGGGCTGTTTCACTCAGAAACCTACAGCAAATGAAAATAGGGTGTATACACGGTTGGCTTTGAGAGTATTCTGATTTTGTTCCTGGTCCCTCCCAGGGCCACTGAGTCCAGGAGGGCAGTGGACAGGCCAGCACTGAGCTCCCCACTGGCCACCCCAGGTTCATGACAGAATGGATATAATGGAGCTGAAAAGGGGTGGGAGGGACACAAGTGGGGTGGGAAAGAAATTGGAAGAAGGAAAGAGAAGAATTTCCTGCTCGATTCTGAACAGACTTAGGGGGACACTAGGACACCTCCCCTTTCCAATCTAAGTAGGCCCAACAACCTGTATTGGGAGGGTCCAGGCTCAGGGAATTGGGAGGGAGGCAATGGCTGGGCTTTGGAGCTCAGCTAAATTTGATTCCAATTGACCTGAGCACTGGTGTGTGTGTGTATGTGTGTGTGTGTGTGTGTGTGTGTATGCGAGTGCACACCTGCACGCACACGCAACATCCCAATTGCTCCCCTGATAGCATCTCCTACCCTCTCACATAGAAGGCTTTTGATAAACCTGAAGTCATTCCCTTCCATTCATGGAGCATGGGGGTCTTGTGATCCCGTGACCCTCAACAATCTCTACTGGCTGGGACCCAGCTGAGATGATTCCAGGTCTGTCCACGCAATCATATAGTGTGGACAGTCCCCAAGAAGCCCATCTTCATCCTCTCTAAAGAAGTCCATGACTATCTGGCATCTGTCCCTGCATTCTGAGGCTGCTCTGGAGTCGCCATGGTGCCCAGTGTCCAGTTCTGCCCCTTCCTGCCAGACCAGGGCCTCAGCACATAGATGAGGCAGGGCAAACCTTAGTCTGGTCTCACAGGGATATGCGGCCCAGGGGGCTGGACAGCAGGGACAGAAATCTTCACAGACTCAGACTCTTTGGCCCTTGGGCAAGGGGACAGTAGCATTTTGCCGGGAGATAAAAGGCCACGGACTGGGGTGGATGTGACTCTGGGAGGTCCCAGCACAGAGGCGAGGAGATTCTCTTCACACCAAGACTTTGGGCAGAGGCACTTTCTGCAGAGCAAGGGAACACGCGTCCTCCCTCCGGAAGTGGAGGCCCGACTCAGTACAGCCCGCGCTCCCTGTAGCCTCCCTCTCAGCCCTCCAGTCCTGTGCAAAGTCTCCCGAGCCTCGAGCTCAGTGGATTGAGGGAAAGGAGGATTTCTGTGCTTCAGGCTTCCAGCCACCCTAGCCAGGGGCTGGGAAATCCCACAAGGGAGCTCGGATCCTCGAAGGTGGGGGTGCATATGACTGAGCACAAGAGGACGTTCTTGGCAGGCGGGGAGGGGGGTGCTAGGTCACCCTGGGCAGGTCTCAGAAAACACCACAACAGCACCCAGAGAAGAAGGAAGGCAGGCTGGTCTGCACCCACAGGCCTGCATGTCCACTCTG